>NW_027257553.1:0-353255 GCF_043159975.1 Macaca nemestrina
AGAGGGCTATGGTGAAAAGGGAAATATCCTC
Source organism: Macaca nemestrina (assembly GCF_043159975.1). NCBI lineage: Eukaryota > Metazoa > Chordata > Mammalia > Primates > Cercopithecidae > Macaca > Macaca nemestrina. The sequence continues at coordinate 32 of NW_027257553.1, forward strand.
AGATGAAATCTGGAATGAAGCTTTCTGAGAAACTGCTTATTGTTCTGTTAATTCATCTCACAGAGTTACATCTGAATTTCCTGGATCTCTTTGCTAGATTATTTCTGTGGAATCTGAGAACAGATATTTCGGATCCCTTTGAAGACTATAGGGCCAAAGGAAATATCCTCCGATAACAAAGAGAAAGAAGCTTTCTGAGAAACTTCTTTCTCTTCTGTGAAATCATCTCACAGAGTTTCAGCTTTCCCCTCAAGAAGCCTTTCGCTAAGACAGTTCTTGTGGAATTTTCAAAGTGATATTTAGAAGCACATCGAGGGCTATGGTGAAAAAGGAAATATCCTCAGATGAAATCTGGAAAGAAGCTTTTTGAGAAACCGCTTAGTGTTCTGTTAATTCATCTCACAGAGTTACATCTGTATTTCGTGGATCTCTTTGCTAGCCTTATTTCTGTGGAATCTGAGAACAGATATATCTGATCCCTTTGAAGACTATAGGGCCAAAGGAAATATCCTCCGATAACAAAGAGAAAGAAACTTTCTGAGAAACTTCTTTGTGTTCTGTGAAATCATCTCACAGAGTTACAGCTTTCCCCGCAAGAAGACTTTGGCTAAGACAGTTCCTGTGGAATTGGCAAAGTGATATTTGGAAGCCCATAGAGGGCTATGATGAAAAAGGAAAAATCTTCAGATGAAATCTTGAAAGAAGCTTTCTGATTAACTGCTTAGTGTTCTGTTAATTCATCTCACAGAGTTACATCTGTATTTCGTGGAGCTCTTTGCTAGCCTTATTTCCGTGGAATCTGAGAACAGATATTTCGGATCCCTTTGAAGACTATAGGGCCAAAGGAAATATCCTCCGATAACAAAGAGAAAGAAGCTTTCTGAGAAACTTATTTGTGTTCTGTGTAATCATCTCACAGAGTTACAGCTTTCCCCTCAAGAAGCCTTTCGCTAAGACAGTTCCTGTGGAATTGGCAAGGTGATATTTGGAAGCCCATAGAGGGCTATGGTGAAAAAGGAAATATCCTCAGAAGAAATCTGGAAAGAAGCTTTCTGAGAAACTGCTTAGTTTTCTGTCAATTCATCTCACAGAGTTACATCTGTGTTTCGTGGATCTCTTTGCTAGCCTTATTTCTGTGGAATCTGAGAACAGATATTTCGGATCCCTTTGAAGCCTATAGTGCCAAAGGAAATATCCTCCGATAACAAAGAGAAAGAAGCTTTCTGAGAAACTTCTTTGTGTTCGGTGAAATCCTCTCACAGAGTTACAGCTTTCCCCTCAAGAAGCCTTTCGCTAAGACAGTTCTTGTAGAATTTTCAAACTGATATTTAAAACACATCGAGGGCTATGGTGAAAAAGGAAATATCCTCAGATGAAATCTGGAAAGAAGCTTTCTGAGAAACCGCTTAGTGTTCTGTTTATTCATCTCACAGAGTTACATCTGTATTTCGTGGATCTCTTTCCTAGCCTTTTTTCTGTGGAATCTGAGAACAGATATTTCGGATCCCCTTGAAGCCTAAAGGGCCAAAGGAAATATCCCCCGATAACAAAGAGAAAGAAGCTTTCTGAGAAACTTCTTTGTGTTCTGTGAAATCATCTCACAGAGTTACAGCTTTTCCCTCAGAAAGCCTTTCGCTAAGACAGTTCCTGTGGAATTGGCAAAGTGATATTTGGAAGCCCATAGAGGGCTATGTTGAAAAAGGAAATATCTTCAGATGAAATCTGGAAAGAAGCCTTCTGAGAAACTGCTTAGTGTTCTGTTAATTCATATCACAGTGTTACTTCTGTATTTCGTGGATCTCTTTGCTAGCCCTATCTCTGTGGTATCTGAGAACAGATATTTCGGATCCCTTTGAAGACTATAGGGCCAAAGGAAATATCCTCCGATAACAAAGAGAAAGAAGCTTTCTGAGAAACTTCTTTCTGTTCTGTGAAATCATCTCACAGAGTTTCAGCTTTCCCCTCAAGAAGCCTTTCGCTAAGACAGTTCTTGTGGAATTTTCAAAATGATATTTAGAAGCACATCGAGGGCTATGGTGAAAAAGGAAATATCCTCAGATGAAATCTGGAAAGAAGCTTTTTGAGAAACCGCTTAGTGTTCTGTTAATTCATCTCACAGAGTTACATCTGTATTTCGTGGATCTCTTTGCTAGCCTTATTTCTGTGGAATCTGAGAACAGATATTTCGGATCCCTTTGAAGACTATAGGGCCAAAGGAAATATCCTCCGATAACAAAGAGAAAGAAACTTTCTGAGAAACTTCTTTGTGTTCCGTGAAATCATCTCACAGCGTTACAGCTTTCCCCGGAAGAAGACTTTCGCTAAGACAGTTCCTGTGGAATTGGCAAAGTGATATTTGGAAGCTCATAGAGGGCTATGGTGAAAAAGGAAATATCCTCAGATGAAATCTTGAAAGAAGCTTTCTGAGAAACTGCTAAGTGTTCTGTTAATTCATCTCTCAGAGTTACATCTGTATTTCGTGGAGCTCTTTGCTAGCCTTATTTCCGTGGAATCTGAGAACAGATATTATGGATCCCTTTGAAGACTATAGGGCCAAAGGAAATATCCTCCGATAACAAAGAGAAAGAAACTTTCTGAGAGACTTCTTTGTGTTCTGTGAAATCCTCTCACAGAGTTACAGCTTTCCCCTCAAGAAGCCTTTCGCTAAGACAGTTCCTGTGGAATTGGCAAGGTGATATTTGGAAGCCCATAGAGGGCTATGGTGAAAAAGGAAATATCCTCAGATGAAATCTGGAAAGAAGCTTTCCGAGAAACTGCTTAGTGTTCTGTTAATTCATCTCACAGAGTTACATCTGTATTTCGTGGATCTCGTTGCTAGCCTATTTCTGTGGAATCTGAGAACAGATATTTCGGATCCCTTTGAAGACTATAGGGCCAAAGGAAATATCCTCCGATAACAAAGAGAAAGAAGCTTTCTGAGAAACTTCTTTGTGTTCTGTGAAATCATCTCACAGAGTTACAGCTTTCCCCTCAAGAAGCCTTTCAATAAGACAGTTCCTTTGGAATTGGCAAGGTGATATTTGGAAGCCCTTAGAGGGCTATGGTGAAAAAGGAAATATCCTCAGATGAAATCTGGAAAGAAGCTTTCTGAGAAAGTGCTTAGTGTTCTGTTAATTCATCTCACAGAGTTACATCTGTATTTCGTGGATCTCTTTGCTAGCCTTATTTCTGTGGAATCTGAGAACAGATATTTCGGATGCCTTCGAAGACTATAGGGCCAAAGGAAATATCCTCCGATAAGAAAGAGAAAGAAGCTTTCTGAGAAACTTCTTTGTGTTCTGTGAAATCATCTCACAGAGTTACAGCTTTCCCCTCAAGAAGCCTTTCACTAAGACAGTTCTTGTGGAATTGGCAAAGTGATATTTGGAAGCCCCTAGAGGGCTATGGTGAAAAGGGAAATATCCTCAGATGAAATCTGGAATGAAGCTTTCTGAGAAACTGCTTATTGTTCTGTTAATTCATCTCACAGAGTTATATCTGAATTTCCTGGATCTCTTTGCTAGATTATTTCTGTGGAATCTGAGAACAGATATTTCGGATCCCTTTGAAGACTATAGGGCCAAAGGAAATATCCTCCGATAACAAAGAGAAAGAAGCTTTCTGAGAAACTTCTTTCTGTTCTGTGAAATCATCTCACAGAGTTTCAGGTTTCCCCTCAAGAAGCCTTTCGCTAAGACAGTTCTTGTGGAATTTTCAAAGTGATATTTAGAAGCACATCGAGGGCTATGTTGAAAAAGGAAATATCCTCAGATGAAATCTGGAAAGAAGCTTTTTGAGAAACCGCTTAGTGTTCTGTTAATTCATCTCACAGAGTTACATCTGTATTTCGTGGATCTCTTTGCTAGCCTTATTTCTGTGGAATCTGAGAACAGATATTTCGGATCCCTTTGAAGACTATAGGGCCAAAGGAAATATCCTCCGATAACAAAGAGAAAGAAACATTCTGAGAAACTTCTTTGTGTTCCGTGAAATCATCTCACAGAGTTACAGCTTTCCCCGCAAGAAGACTTTCGCTAAGACAGTTCCTGAGGAATTGGCAAAGTGATATTTGGAAGCTCATAGAGGGCTATGGTGAAAAAGGAAATATCCTCAGATGAAATCTTGAAAGAAGCTTTCTGAGAAACTGCTTAGTGTTCTGTTAATTCATCTCTCAGAGTTACATCTGTATTTCGTGGAGCTCTTTGCTAGCCTTATTTCCGTGGAATCTGAGAACAGATATTATGGATCCCTTTGAAGACTATAGGGCCAAAGGAAATATCCTCCGATAACAAAGAGAAAGAAACTTTCTGAGAGACTTCTTTGTGTTCTGTGAAATCCTCTCACAGAGTTACAGCTTTCCCCTCAAGAAGCCTTTCGCTAAGACAGTTCCTGTGGAATTGGCAAGGTGATATTTGGAAGCCCATAGAGGGCTATGGTGAAAAAGGAAATATCCTCAGATGAAATCTGGAAAGAAGCTTTCTGAGAAACTGCTTATTGTTCTGTTAATTCATCTCACAGAGTTACATCTGAATTTCGTGGATCTCGTTGCTAGATTATTTCTGTGGAATCTGAGAACAGATATTTCGGATCCCTTTGAAGACTATAGGGCCAAAGGAAATATCCTCCGATAACAAAGAGAAAGAAGCTTTCTGAGAAACTTCTTTCTGTTCTGTGAAATCATCTCACAGAGTTTCAGCTTTCCCCTCAAGAAGCCTTTCGCTAAGACAGTTCTTGTGGAATTTTCAAAGTGATATTTAGAAGCACATCGAGGGCTATGGTGAAAAAGGAAATATCCTCAGATGAAATCTGGAAAGAAGCTTTTTGAGAAACCGCTTAGTGTTCTGTTAATTCATCTCACCGAGTTACATCTGTATTTCGTGGATCTCTTTGCTAGCCTTATTTCTGTGGAATCTGAGAACAGATATATCGGATCCCTTTGAAGACTATAGGGCCAAAGGAAATATCCTCCGATAACAAAGAGAAAGAAACTTTCTGAGAGACTTCTTTGTGTTCTGTGAAATCATCTCACAGAGTTACAGCTTTCCCCGCAAGAAGACTTTGGCTAAGACAGTTCCTGTGGAATTGGCAAAGTGATATTTGGAAGCCCATAGAGGGCTATGATGAAAAAGGAAAAATCTTCAGATGAAATCTTGAAAGAAGCTTTCTGAGAAACTGCTTAGTGTTCTGTTAATTCATCTCACAGAGTTACATCTGAATTTCGTGGAGCTCTTTGCTAGCCTTATTTCCGTGGAATCTGAGAACAGATATTTCGGATCCCTTTGAAGACTATAGGGCCAAAGGAAATATCCTCCGATAACAAAGAGAAAGAAGCTTTCTGAGAAACTTCTTTGTGTTCTGTGAAATCATCTCACAGAGTTACAGCTTTCCCCTCAAGAAGCCTTTCGCTAAGACAGTTCCTGTGGAATTGGCAAGGTGATATTTGGAAGCCCATAGAGGGCTAAGTTGAAAAAGAAAATATCCTCAGATAAAATCTGGAAAGAAGCTTTCTGAGAAACCGCTTAGTGTTCTGTTAATTCATCTCACAGAGTTACATCTGTATTTCGTGGATCTCTTTGCTAGCCTTATTTCTGTGGAATCTGAGAACAGATATTTCGGATCCCTTTGAAGACTATAGGGCCAAAGGAAATATCCTCCGATTACAAAGAGAAAGAAGCTTTCTGAGAAACTTCTTTGTGTTCTGTGAAATCATCTCACAGAGTTTCAGCTTTCCCCTCAAGAAGCCTTTCGCTAAGGCAGTTCTTGTGGAATTGGCAAAGTGATATTTGGAAGCCCATAGAGGTCTATTGTGAAAAAGGAAATATCCTCAGATGAAATGTGGAAAGAAGCTTTCTGAGAAACTGCTTAGTGTTCTGTTAATTCATCTCACAGAGTTACATCTGTATTTCGTGGATCTCTTTGCTAGCCTTATTTCCGTGGATTCTGAGAAAAGATATTTCGGATCCCTTTGAAGACTATAGGGCCAAAGGAAATATCCTCCGATAACAAAGAGAAAGAAGCTTTCTGAGAAACTTCTTTCTGTTCTGTGAAATCATCTCACAGAGTTACAGCTTTCCCCTCAAGAAGCCTTTCGCTAAGACAGTTCTTGTGGAATTGGCAAAGTGATATTTGGAAGCCCATAGAGGGCTATGGTGAAAAAGGAAATATCCTCAGATGAAATATGGAAAGAAGCTTTCTGAGAACTGCTTAGTGTTCTGTTAATTCATCTCACAGAGTTACATCTGTATTTCGTGGATCTCTTTGCTAGCCTTATTTCTGTGGAATCTGAGAACAGATATTTCGGAACCCTTTGAAGACTATAGGGCCAAAGGAAATATCCTGCGATAACAAAGACAAAGAAGCTTTCTGAGAAACTTCTTTGTGTTCTGTGAAATCCTCTCACAGAGTTACAGCTTTCCCCTCAAGAAGCCTCCGCTAAGACAGTTCTTGTGGAATTTTCAATGTGATATTTGGAAGCCCATAGAGGGCTATGGTGAAAAAGGAAATATCCTCAGATTAAATCTGGAAAGAAGCTTTCTGAGAAACTGCTTAGTGTTCTGTTAATTCATCTCACAGAGTTACATCTGAATTTCCTGGATCTCTTTGCTAGATTATTTCTGTGGAATCTGAGAACAGATATTTCGGATGCCTTTGAAGATTATAGGGCCAAAGGATATATCCTCCGATAACAAAGAGAAATAAGCTTTCTGAGAAACTTCATTGTGTTCTGTGAAATCATCTCACAGAGTTTCAGCTTTCCCCTCAAGAAGCCTTTCGCTAAGACAGTTCTTGTGGAATTGGCAAAGTGATATTTGGAAGCCCATAGAGGGCTATGGTGAGAAACGAAATATCCTCAGATGAAATCTGGAAAGAAGCTTTCTGAGAAACTGCCTAGTGTTCTGTTAATTCATCTCACAGAGTTACATCTGTATTTCGTTGATCTCGTTGTTAGCCTATTTCTGTGGAATCTGAGAACAGATATTTCGGATCCCTTTGAAGACTATTGGGCCAAAGGAAATATCCTCCGATAGCAAAGAGAAAGAAGCTTTCTGAGAAACTTCTTTGTGTTCTGTGAAATCCTCTCACAGAGTTACAGCTTTCCCCTCAAGAAGCCTTTCGCTAAGACAGTTCTTCTGGAATTGGCATAGTGATATTTGGAAGCCCATAGAGGCCTATGGTGAAAAAAGAAATATCCTCAGATAAAATCTGGTAAGAAGCTTTCTGAGAAACTGCTTAGTGTTCTGTTAATTCAACTCACAGAGTTACATCTGTATTTCGTGGATCTCTTTGCTAGCCTTATTTCTGTGGAATCTGAGAACAGATATTTCGGATCCCTTTGAAGACTATAGGGCCAAGGAAATATCCTCCGATAACAAAGAGAAAGAAGCTTTCTGAGAAACTTCTTTGTGTTCTGTGAAATCATCTCACAGAGTTACAGCTTTCCCCTCAAGAAGCCTTTCGCTAAGACAGTTCTTGTGGAATTTTCAAAGTGATATTTGGAAGCCCATAGAGGGCAATTGTGAAAAAGGAAATATCCTCAGATGAAATCTGGAAAGAAGCTTTCTGAGAAACTGCTTAGTGTTCTGTTAATTCATCTCACAGAGTTACATCTGAATTTCCTGGATCTCTTTGCTAGATTATTTCTGTGGAATCTGAGAACAGATATTTCGGATCCCTTTGAAGACTATAGGGCCAAAGGAAATATCCTCCGATAACAAGGAGAAAGAAGCTTTCTGAGAAACTTCTTTGTGTTCTGTGAAATCATCTCACAGAGTTACAGCTTTCCCCTCAAGAAGCCTTTCGCTAAGACAGTTTTTGTGGAATTGGCAAAGTTATATTTGGAAGCACATAGAGGGCTACGGTGAAAAAGGAATTATCATCAGATGAAATCTTGAAAGAAGCTTTCTGAGAAACTGCTTAGTGTTCTGTCAATTCATCTCACAGAGTTACATCTGTATTTCGTGGATCTCTTTGCTAGCCTTATTTCTGTGGAATCTGAGAACAGATATTTCGGATCCCTTTGAAGACTATAGGGCCAAAGGAAATATCCTCCGATAACAAAGAGAAAGAAGCATTCTGAGAAACTTCTTTGTGTTCTGTGAAATCATCTCACAGAGTTACAGCTTTTCCCTCAAGAAGCCTTTCGCTAAGACTGTTCTTGTTGAATTGGCGAAGTGATGTTTGGAAGCCCATAGAGGGCTATGGTGAAAAAGGAAATATCCTCAGATGAAATCTGGAAAGAAGCTTTCTGAGAAACTGCTTAGTGTTCTGTTAATTCATCTCACAGAGTTACATCTGTATTTCGTGGATCTCTTTGCTAGCCTTATTTCTGTGGAATCTGAGAACAGATATTTCGGATCCCTTTGAAGACTATAGGGCCAAAGGAGAAATCCTCTGATAACGAAGAGAAAGAAGCTTTCTGAGAAACTTCTTTGTGTTCTGTGAAATCATCTCACAGAGTTACAGCTTTCCCCTCAAGAAGCCTTTCGCTAAGACAGTTCTTGTGGAATTGGCAAAGTGATATTTGGAAGCCCTTAGAGGGCTATGGTGAAAAAGGAAATATCCTCAGATGAAATCTGGAAAGAAGCTTTCTGAGAAACTGCTTAGTGTTCTGTTAATTCATCTCACAGAGTTACATCTGTATTTCGTGGATCTCTTTGCTAGCTTTATTTCTGTGGAATCTGAGAACACATATTTCGGATCCCTTTGAAGACTATAGGGCCAAAGGAAATATCCTCCGATAACAAAGAGAAAGAAGCTTTCTGAGAAACTTCTTTGTGTTCTGTGAAATCATCTCACAGAGTTACAGCTTTCCCCTCAAGAAGACTTTCGCTAAGACAGTTCTTGTGGAATTGGCAAAGTGATATTTGAAAGCCCATAGAGGGCTATGGTGAAAAAGGAAATATCCTCAGATGAAATCTGGAAAGAAGCTTTCTGAGAAACTGCTTAGTGTTCTGTTAATTCATCTCACAGAGTTACATCTGTATTTCGTGGATCTCTTTGCTAGCCTTATTTCTGTGGAATCTGAGAACAGATATTTCGGATCCCTTTGAAGACTATAGGGCCAAAGGAAAAATCCTCCGATAACAAAGAGAAAGAAGCTTTCTGAGAAACTTCTTTGTGTTCTGTGAAATCATCTCACAGAGTTACAGCTTTCCCCTCAAGAAGCCTTTCGCTAAGACAGTTCTTGTGGAATTGGCAAAGTGATATATGGAAGCCCATAGAGGGCCATGGTGAAAAAGGAAATATCCTCAGATGAAATCTGGAAAGAAGCTTTCTGAGAAACTGCTTAGTGTTCTGTTAATTCATCTCACAGAGTTACATCTGTATTTCGTGGATCTTTTTGCTAGCCTTATTTCTGTGGAATCTGAGAACAGATATTTCGGATCCCTTTGAAGAATATAGGGCCAAAGGAAATATCCTCCGATAACAAAGAGAAAGAAGCTTTCTGAGAAACTTCTTTGTGTTCTGTGAAATCATCTCACAGAGTTACAGCTTTCTCCTCAAGAAGCCTTTCGTTAAGACAGTTCTTGTGGAATAGGCAAAGTGATATTTGGAAGCCCATAGAGAGCTATGGTGAAAAAGGAAATATCCTCAGATGAAATCTGGAAAGAAGCTTTCTGAGAAACTGCTTAGTGTTCTGTTAATTCATCTCACAGAGTTACATCTGTATTTCGTGGATCTCTTTGCTAGCCTTATTTCTGTGGAATCTGAGAACAGATATTTCGGATCCCTTTGAAGACTATAGGGCCAAAGGAAATATCCTCCGATAACAAAGAGAAAGAAGCTTTCTGATAAACTTCTTTGTGTTCTGTGAAATCATCTCACAGAGTTACAGCTTTCCCCACAAGAAGCCTTTCGCTAAGACAGTTCTTGTGGAATTGGCAACGTGATATTTGGAAGCCCGTAGAGGGCTATGGTGAAAAAGGAAATATCCTCAGATGAAATCTGGAAAGAAGCTTTCTGAGAAACTGCTTAGTGTTCTGTTAATTCATCTCACAGAGTTACATCTGTATTTCATGGATCTCTTTGCTAGCCTTATTTCTGTGGAATCTGAGAACAGATATTTCGGATCCCTGTGAAGACTATAGGGCCAATGGAAAAATCCTCCGATAACGAAGAGAAAGAAGCTTTCTGAGAAACTTCTTTGTGTTCTTTGAAATCATCTCAGAGAGTTACAGCTTTCCCCTCAAGAAGCCTTTCGCTAAGAGAGTTCTTTTGGAATTGGACAAGTGATATTTGGAAGCCCATAGAGGGCCATGGTGAAAAAGGAAATATCCTCAGATGAAATCTGGAAAGAAGCTTTCTGAGAAACTGCTTAGTGTTCTGTTAATTCATCTCACGGAGTTTCATCTGTATTTCGTGGATCACTTTGCTAGCTTTATTTCTGTGGAGTCTGAGAACAGATATTTCGGATCCCTTTGAAGACTATAGGGCCAAAGGAAAAATCCTCCGATAACAAAGAGAAAGAAGCTTTCTGAGAAACTTCTTTGTGTTCTGTGAAATCATCTCACAGAGTTACAGCTTTCCCCTCAAGAAGCCTTTCGCTAATACAGTTCTTGTGGAATTGGCAAAGTGATATATGGAAGCCCTTAGAGGGCTATGGTGAAAAAGGAAATATCCTCAGATGAAATCTGGAAATAAGCTTTCTGAGAAACTGCTTAGTGTTCTGTTAATTCATCTCACAGAGTTACATCTGTATTTCGTGGATCTCTTTGCTAGCCTTATTTCTGTGGAATCTGAGAACAGATATTTCGGATCCTTTGAAGACTATAGGGCCAAAGGAAAAATCCTCCGATAACAAAGAGAAAGAAGCTTTCTGAGAAACTTCTTTGTGTTCTGTGAAATCATCTCAGAGAGTTACAGCTTTCCCCTCAAGAAGACTTTCGCTAAGACAGTTCTTGTGGAATTGGCAAAGTGATATTTGGAAGCCCATAGAGGGCCATGGTGAAAAAGGAAATATCCTCAGATGAAATCTGGAAAGAAGCTTTCTGAGAAACTGCTTAGTGTTCTGTTAATTCATCTCACAGAGTTACATCTGTATTTCGTGGATCTCTTTCCTAGCTTTATTTCTGTGGAATCTGAGAACAGATATTTCGGATCCCTTTGAAGACTATAGGGCCAATGGAAATATCCTCCAATAACAAAGAGAAAGAAGCTTTCTGAGAAACTTCTTTGTGTTCTGTGAAATCATCTCACAGAGTTACAGCTTTTCCCTCAAGAAGCCTTTCGCTAAGACTGTTCTTGTGGAATTGGCAAAGTGATATTTGGAAGCCCATAGAGGTCTATGGTGAAAAAGGAAATATCCTCAGATGAAATCTGGAAAGAAGCTTTCTGAGAAACTGCTTAGTGTTCTGTTAATTCATCTCACAGAGTTACATCTGTATTTCGTGGATCTCTTTGCTAGCCTTATTTCTGTGGAATCTGAGAACAGATATTTCGGATCCCTTTGAAGAAGATAGGGCCAAAGGAAATATCCTCCGATAACAAAGAGAAAGAAGCTTTCTGAGAAACTTCTTTGTGTTCTGTGAAATCATCTCACAGAGTTACAGCTTTCCCCTCAAGAAGACTTTCGCTAAGACAGTTCTTGTGGAGTTGGCAAAGTGATATTTGAAAGCCCATAGAGGGCTATGGTGAAAAAGGAAATATCCTCAGATGAAATCTGGAAAGAAGCTTTCTGAGAAACTGCTTAGTGTTCTGTTAATTCATCTCACAGAGTTACATCTGTATTTCGTGGATCTCTTTGCTAGCCTTATTTCTGTGGAATCTGAGAACAGATATTTCGGATCCCTTTGAAGACTATAGGGCCAAAGGAAATATCCTCCGATAACAAAGAGAACGAAGCTTTCTGAGAAACTTCTTTGTGTTCTGTGAAATCATCTCACAGAGTTAGAGCTTTCCCCTCAAGAAGCCTTTCGATAAGACAGTTCTTGTAGAATTGGCAAAGTGATATTTGGAAGCCCATAGAGGGCTATGGTGAAAAAGGAAATATCCTCAGATGAAATCTGGAAAGAAGCTTTCTGAGAAACTGCTTAGTGTTCTGTTAATTCATCTCACAGAGTTACATCTGTATTTCGTGGATCTCTTTGCTAGCCTTATTTCTGTGGAATCTGAGAACAGATATTTCGGATCCCTTTGAAGACTATAGGGCCAAAGGAAAAATCCTCCGATAACATAGAGAAAGAAGCTTTCTGAGAAACTTCTTTGTGTTCTGTGAAATCATCTCACAGAGTTACAGCTTTCCCCTCAAGAAGCCTTTCGCTAAGACAGTTCTTGTGGAATTGGCAAAGTGATATATGGAAGCCCATAGAGGGCCATGGTGAAAAAGGAAATATCCTCAGATGAAATCTGGAAAGAAGCTTTCTGAGAAACTGCTTAGTGTTCTGTTAATTCATCTCACAGAGTTACATCTGTATTTCGTGGATCTTTTTGCTAGCCTTATTTCTGTGGAATCTGAGAACAGATATTTCGGATCCCTTTGAAGAATATAGGGCCAAAGGAAATATCCTCCGATAACAAAGAGAAAGAAGCTTTCTGAGAAGCTTCTTTGTGTTCTGTGAAATCATCTCACAGAGTTACAGCTTTCTCCTCAAGAAGCCTTTCGTTAAGACAGTTCTTGTGGAATAGGCAAAGTGATATTTGGAAGCCCATAGAGAGCTATGGTGAAAAAGGAAATATCCTCAGATGAAATCTGGAAAGAAGCTTTCTGAGAAACTGCTTAGTGTTCTGTTAATTCATCTCACAGAGTTACATCTGTATTTCGTGGATCTCTTTGCTAGCCTTATTTCTGTGGAATCTGAGAACAGATATTTCGGATCCCTTTGAAGACTATAGGGCCAAAGGAAATATCCTCCGATAACAAAGAGAACGAAGCTTTCTGAGAAACTTCTTTGTGTTCTGTGAAATCATCTCACAGAGTTACAGCTTTCCCCTCAAGAAGCCTTTCGCTAAGACAGTTCTTGTGGAATTGGCAACGTGATATTTGGAAGCCCATAGAGGGCTATGGTGAAAAAGGAAATATCCTCAGATGAAATCTGGAAAGAAGCTTTCTGAGAAACTGCTTAGTGTTCTGTTAATTCATCTCACAGAGTTACATCTGTATTTCGTGGATATCTTTGCTAGCCTTATTTCTGTGGAATCTGAGAACAGATATTTCGGATCCCTTTGAAGACTAGAGGGCCAAAGGAATAATCCTCCGATAACGAAGAGAAAGAAGCTTTCTGAGAAACTTCTTTGTGTTCTGTGAAATCATCTCAGAGAGTTACAGCTTTCCCCTCAAGAAGCCTTTCGCTAATACAGTTCTTGTGGAATTGGCAAAGTGATATTTGGAAGCCCATAGAGGGCCATGGTGAAAAAGGAAATATCCTCAGATGAAATCTGGAAAGAAGCTTTCTGAGAAATTGCTTAGTGTTCTGTTAATTCATCTCACAGAGTTACATCTGTATTTCGTGGATCTCTTTGCTAGCTTTATTTCTGTGGAATCTGAGAACAGATATTTCGGATCCCTTTGAAGACTATAGGGCCAAAGGAAATATCCTCCGATAACAAAGAGAAAGAAGCTTTCTGAGAAACTCTTTGTGTTCTGTGAAATCTTCTCACAGAGTCACAGTTTTCCCCTCAAGAAGCCTTTCGCTAAGACAGTTCTTGTGGAATTGGCAAAGTGATATTTGGAAGCCCATAGAGGGCTACGGTGAAAAAGGAAATATCCTCAGATGAAATCTGGAAAGAAGCTTTCTGAGAAACTGCTTAGTGTTCTGTTAATTCATCTCACAGAGTTACATCTGTATTTCGTGGATCTCTTTGCTAGCCTTATTTCTGTGGAATCTGAGAACAGATATTTCGGATCCCTTTGTAGACTATAGGGCCAAAGGAAAATCCTCCGATAACAAAGAGAAAGAAGCTTTCTGAGAAACTTCTTTGCGTTCTGTGAAATCATCTCAGAGAGTTACAGCTTTCCCCTCAAGAAGCCTTTCGCTAATACAGTTCTTGTGGAATTGGCAAAGTGATATTTGGAAGCCCATAGAGGGCCATGGTGAAAAAGGAAATATCCTCAGATGAAATCTGGAAAGAAGATTTCTGAGAAACTGCTTAGTGTTCTGTTAATTCATCTCACAGAGTTACATCTGTATTTCGTGGATCTCTTTGCTAGCTTTATTTCTGTGGAATCTGAGAACAGATATTTCGGATCCCTTTGAAAACTATAGGGCCAAAGGAAATATCCTCCGATAACAAAGAGAAAGAAGCTTTCTGAGAAACTCTTTGTGTTCTGTGAAATCATCTCAAAGAGTTACAGCTTTCCCCTCAAGAAGCCTTTGGCTAAGACAGTTCTTGCGGAATTGGCAAAGTGATATTTGGAAGCCCATAGAGGGCTATGGTGAAAAAGGAAATATCCTCAGATGAAATCTGGAAAGAAGATTTCTGAGAAACTGCTTAGTGTTCTGTTAATTCATCTCACAGAGTTACATCTGTATTTCGTGGATCTCTTTGCTAGCCTTATTTCTGTGGAATCTGAGAACAGATATTTCGGATCCCTTTGAAGACTATAGGGCCAAAGGAAATATCCTCCGATAACAAAGAGAACGAAGCTTTCTGAGAAACTTCTTTGTGTTCTGTGAAATCATCTCACAGAGTTACAGCTTTCCCCTCAAGAAGCCTTTCGCTAAGACAGATCTTGTGGAATTGGCAAAGTGATATTTGGAAGCCCATAGAGGGCTATGGTGAAAAAGGAAATATCCTCAGATGAAATCTGGAAAGAAGCTTTCTGAGAAACTGCTTAGTGTTCTGTTAATTCATCTCACAGAGTTACATCTGTATTTCGTGGATCTCTTTGCTAGCCTTATTTCTGTGGAATCTGAGAACAGATATTTCGGATCCCTTTGAAGACTATAGGGCCAAAGGAAAAATCCTCCGATAACATAGAGAAAGAAGCTTTCTGAGAAACTTCTTTGTGTTCTGTGAAATCATCTCACAGAGTTACAGCTTTCCCCTCAAGTAGCCTTTCGCTAAGACAGTTCTTGTGGAATTGGCAAAGTGATATATGGAAGCCCATAGAGGGCCATGGTGAAAAAGGAAATATCCTCAGATGAAATCTGGAAAGAAGCTTTCTGAGAAACTGCTTAGTGTTCTGTTAATTCATCTCACAGAGTTACATCTGTATTTCGTGGATCTTTTTGCTAGCCTTATTTCTGTGGAATCTGAGAACAGATATTTCGGATCCCTTTGAAGAATATAGGGCCAAAGGAAATATCCTCCGATAACAAAGAGAAAGAAGCTTTCTGAGAAACTTCTTTGTGTTCTGTGAAATCATCTCACAGAGTTACAGCTTTCTCCTCAAGAAGCCTTTCTTTAAGACAGTTCTTGTGGAATAGGCAAAGTGATATTTGGAAGCCCATAGAGAGCTATGGTGAAAAAGGAAATATCCTCAGATGAAATCTGGAAAGAAGCTTTCTGAGAAACTGCTTAGTGTTCTGTTAATTCATCTCACAGAGTTACATCTGTATTTCGTGGATCTCTTTGCTAGCCTTATTTCTGTGGAATCTGAGAACAGATATTTCGGATCCCTGTGAAGACTATAGGGCCAAAGGAAAATCCTCCGATAACAAAGAGAAAGAAGCTTTCTGAGAAACTTCTTTGTGTTCTGTGAAATCATCTCAGAGAGTTACAGCTTTCCCCTCAAGAAGCCTTTCGCTAAGACAGTTCTTGTGGAATTGGCAAAGTGATATTTGGAAGCCCATAGAGGGCCATGGTGAAAAAGGAAATATCCTCAGATGAAATCTGGAAAGAAGCTTTCTGAGAAATTGCTTAGTGTTCTGTTAATTCATCTCACAGTGTTACATCTGTATTTCGTGGATCTCTTTGCTAGCTTTATTTCTGTGGAATCTGAGAACAGATATTTCGGATCCCTTTGAAGACTATAGGGCCAAAGGAAATATCCTCCGATAACAAAGAGAAAGAAGCTTTCTGAGAAACTCTTTGTGTTCTGTGAAATCTTCTCACAGAGTCACAGTTTTCCCCTCAAGAAGCCTTTCGCTAAGACAGTTCTTGTGGAATTGGCAAAGTGATATTTGGAAGCCCATAGAGGGCTACGTTGAAAAAGGAAATATCCTCAGATGAAATCTGGAAAGAAGATTTCTGAGAAACTGCTTAGTGTTCTGTTAATTCATCTCACAGAGTTACATCTGTATTTCTTGGATCTCTTTGCTAGCCTATTTCTGTGGAATCTGAGAACAGATATTTCGGATCCCTTTGAAGACTATAGGGCCAAAGGAAATATCCTCCGATAACAAAGAGAACGAAGCTTTCTGAGAAACTTCTTTGTGTTCTGTGAAATCATCTCACAGAGTTACAGCTTTCCCCTCAAGAAGCCTTTCGCTAAGACAGATCTTGTGGAATTGGCAAAGTGATATTTGGAAGCCCATAGAGGGCTATGGTGAAAAAGGAAATATCCTCAGATGAAATCTGGAAAGAAGCTTTCTGAGAAACTGCTTAGTGTTCTGTTAATTCATCTCACAGAGTTACATCTGTATTTCGTGGATCTCTTTGCTAGCCTTATTTCTGTGGAATCTGAGAACAGATATTTC
Organism: Macaca nemestrina; assembly: GCF_043159975.1. Classification (NCBI taxonomy): domain Eukaryota; kingdom Metazoa; phylum Chordata; class Mammalia; order Primates; family Cercopithecidae; genus Macaca; species Macaca nemestrina. The sequence goes on from NW_027257553.1 coordinate 16,609, forward strand.
GGATCCCTTTGAAGACTATAGGGCCAAAGGAAAAATCCTCCGATAACAAAGAGAAAGAAGCTTTCTGAGAAACTTCTTTGTGTTCTGTGAAATCATCTCAGAGAGTTACAGCTTTCCCCTCAAGAAGCCTTTCGCTAAGACAGTTCTTGTGGAATTGGCAAAGTGATATTTGGAAGCCCCTAGAGGGCCATGGTGAAAAAGGAAATATCCTCAGATGAAATCTGGAAAGAAGCTTTCTGAGAAACTGCTTAGTGTTCTGTTAATTCATCTCACAGAGTTACATCTTTATTTCGTGGATCTCTTTGCTAGCTTTATTTCTGTGGAATCTGAGAACAGATATTTCGGATCCCTTTGAAGACTATAGGGCCAAAGGAAATATCCTCCGATAACAAAGAGAAAGAAGCTTTCTGAGAAACTTCTTTGTGTTCTGTGAAATCATCTCACAGAGTTACAGCTTTCCCCTCAAGAATCCTTTCGATAAGACAGTTCTTGTGTAATTGGCCAAGTGATATTTGGAAGCCCATAGAGGTCTATGGTGAAAAAGGAAATATCCTCAGATGTAATCTGGAAAGAAGCTTTCTGAGAAACTGCTTAGTGTTCTGTTAATTCATCTCACAGAGTTACATCTGTATTTCGTGGATCTCTTTGCTAGCCTTATTTCTGTGGAATCTGAGAACAGATATTTCGGATCCCTTTGAAGACTATAGGGCCAAAGGAAATATCCTCCGATAACAAAGAGAAAGAAGCTTTCTGAGAAACTTCTTTGTGTTCTGTGAAATCATCTCACAGAGTTACAGCTTTCCCCTCAAGAAGCCTTTCGCTAAGACAGTTCTTGTGGAATTGGCAAAGTGATATTTGAAAGCCCATAGAGGGCTATGGTGAAAAAGGAAATATCCTCAGATGAAATCTGGAAAGAAGCTTTCTGAGAAACTGCTTAGTGTTCTGTTAATTCATCTCACAGAGTTACATCTGTATTTCGTGGATCTCTTTGCTAGCCTTATTTCTGTGGAATCTGAGAACATATATTTCGGATCCCTTTGAAGACTATAAGGCCAAAGGAAATATCCTCCGATAACAAAGAGAAAGAAGCTTTCTGAGAAACTTCTTTGTGTTCTGTGAAATCATCTCAGAGAGTTACAGCTTTCCCCTCAAGAAGCCTTTCGCTAAGACAGTTCTTGTGGAATTGGCAAAGTGATATTTGGAAGCCCATAGAGGGCCAAGGTGAAAAAGGAAATATACTCAGATGAAATCTGGAAAGAAGCTTTCTGAGAAACTGCTTAGTGTTCTGTTAATTCATCTCACAGAGTTACATCTGTATGTCGTGGATCTCTTTTCTAGCTTTATTTCTGTGGAATCTGAGAACAGATATTTCGGATCCCTTTGAAGACTATAGGGCCAATGGAAATATCCACCGATAACAAAGAGAAAGAAGCTTTCTGAGAAACTTCTTTGTGTTCTGTGAAATCATCTCACAGAGTTACAGCTTTTCCCTCAAGAAGCCTTTCGCTAAGACTGTTCCTGTGGAATTAGCAAAGTGATATTTGGAAGCCCATAGAGGGCTATGGTGAAAAAGGAAATATCTTCAGATGAAATCTGGAAAAAAGCTTTCTGAGAAACTGCTTAGTGTTCTGTTAATTCATCTCACAGAGTTACATCTGTATTTCGTGGATCTCTTTGCTAGCCTTATTTCTGTGGTATCTGAGAACAGATAATTCAGATCCCTTTGAAGACTATAGGGCCAAAGGAAATATCCTCCGATAACAAAGAGAAAGAAGCTTTCTGAGAAACTTCTTTGTGTTCTGTGAAATCATCTCACAGAGTTACAGCTTTCCCCTCAAGAAGCCTTTCGCTAAGACAGTTCTTGTGGAATTGGCAAAGTGATATTTGGAAGCCCATAGAGGGCCATGGTGAAAAAGGAAATATCCTCAGATGAAATCTGGAAAGAAGCTTTCTGAGAAATTGCTTAGTGTTCTGTTAATTCATCTCACAGAGTTACATCTTTATTTCGTGGATCTCTTTGCTAGCTTTATTTCTGTGGAATCTGAGAACAGATATTTCGGATTCCTTTGAAGACTATAGGGCCAAAGGAAATATCCTCCGATAACAAAGAGAAAGAAGCTTTCTGAGAAACTTCTTTGTGTTCTGTGAAATCATCTCACAGAGTTACAGCTTTCCCCTCAAGAAGCCTTTCGCTAAGACAGTTCTTGTGGAATTGGCAAAGTGATATTTGAAATCCCATAGAGGGCTATGTTGAAAAAGGAAATATCCTCAGATGAAATCTGGAAAGAAGCTTTCTGAGAAACTGCTTAGTGTTCTGTTAATTCATCTCTCAGAGTTACATCTGTATTTCGTGGATCTCTTTGCTAGCCTTATTTCTGTGGAATCTGAGAACAGATATTTCGGATCCCTTTGAAGACTATAGGGCCAAAGGAAATATCCTCCGATAACAAAGAGAAAGAAGGTTTCTGAGAAACTTCTTTGTGTTCTGTGAAATCATCTCACAGAGTTATAGCTTTCCCCTCAAGAAGCCTTTCGCTAAGACAGTTCTTGTGGAATTGGCAAACTGATATTTGGAAGCCCATAGAGGGCCATGGTGAAAAAGGAAATATCCTCAGATGAAATCTGGAAAGAAGCTTTCTGAGAAACTGCTTAGTGTTCTGTTAATTCATCTCACAGAGTTACATCTGTATTTCGTGGATCTCTTTGCTAGCCTTATTTCTGTGGAATCTGAGAACAGATATTTCGGATCCCTGTGAAGACTATAGGGCCAAAGGAAAAATCCTCCGATAACAAAGAGAAAGAAGCTTTCTGAGAAACTTCTTTGTGTTCTGTGAAATCATCTCATAGAGTTACAGCTTTCCCCTCAAGAAGCCTTTCGCTAAGACAGTTCTTGTGGAATTGGCAAAGTGATATTTGGAAGCCCATAGAGGGCCATGGTGAAAAAGGAAATATCCTCAGATGAAATCTGGAAAGAAGCTTTCTGAGAAATTGCTTAGTGTTCTGTTAATTCATCTCACAGTGTTACATCTGTATTTCGTGGATCTCTTTGCTAGCTTTATTTCTGTGGAATCTGAGAACAGATATTTCGGATCCCTTTGAAGACTATAGGGCCAAAGGAAATATCCTCCGATAACAAAGAGAAAGAAGCTTTCTGAGAAACTCTTTGTGTTCTGTGAAATCTTCTCACAGAGTCACAGTTTTCCCCTCAAGAAGCCTTTCGCTAAGACAGTTCTTGTGGAATTGGCAAAGTGATATTTGGAAGCCCATAGAGGGCTACGTTGAAAAAGGAAATATCCTCAGATGAAATCTGGAAAGAAGATTTCTGAGAAACTGCTTAGTGTTCTGTTAATTCATCTCACAGAGTTACATCTGTATTTCGTGGATCTCTTTGCTAGCCTTATTTCTGTGGAATCTGAGAACAGATATTTCGGATCCCTTTGAAGACTATAGGGCCAAAGGAAATATCCTCCGATAACAAAGAGAACGAAGCTTTCTGAGAAACTTCTTTGTGTTCTGTGAAATCATCTCACAGAGTTACAGCTTTCCCCTCAAGAAGCCTTTCGCTAAGACAGATCTTGTGGAATTGGCAAAGTGATATTTGGAAGCCCATAGAGGGCTATGGTGAAAAAGGAAATATCCTCAGATGAAATCTGGAAAGAAGCTTTCTGAGAAACTGCTTAGTGTTCTGTTAATTCATCTCACAGAGTTACATCTGTATTTCGTGGATCTCTTTGCTAGCCTTATTTCTGTGGAATCTGAGAACAGATATTTCGGATCCCTTTGAAGACTATAGGGCCAAAGGAAAAATCCTCCGATAACAAAGAGAAAGAAGCTTTCTGAGAAACTTCTTTGTGTTCTGTGAAATCATCTCAGAGAGTTACAGCTTTCCCCTCAAGAAGCCTTTCGCTAAGACAGTTCTTGTGGAATTGGCAAAGTGATATTTGGAAGCCCCTAGAGGGCCATGGTGAAAAAGGAAATATCCTCAGATGAAATCTGGAAAGAAGCTTTCTGAGAAACTGCTTAGTGTTCTGTTAATTCATCTCACAGAGTTACATCTTTATTTCGTGGATCTCTTTGCTAGCTTTATTTCTGTGGAATCTGAGAACAGATATTTCGGATCCCTTTGAAGACTATAGGGCCAAAGGAAATATCCTCCGATAACAAAGAGAAAGAAGCTTTCTGAGAAACTTCTTTGTGTTCTGTGAAATCATCTCACAGAGTTACAGCTTTCCCCTCAAGAATCCTTTCGATAAGACAGTTCTTGTGTAATTGGCCAAGTGATATTTGGAAGCCCATAGAGGTCTATGGTGAAAAAGGAAATATCCTCAGATGTAATCTGGAAAGAAGCTTTCTGAGAAACTGCTTAGTGTTCTGTTAATTCATCTCACAGAGTTACATCTGTATTTCGTGGATCTCTTTGCTAGCCTTATTTCTGTGGAATCTGAGAACAGATATTTCGGATCCCTTTGAAGACTATAGGGCCAAAGGAAATATCCTCCGATAACAAAGAGAAAGAAGCTTTCTGAGAAACTTCTTTGTGTTCTGTGAAATCATCTCACAGAGTTACAGCTTTCCCCTCAAGAAGCCTTTCGCTAAGACAGTTCTTGTGGAATTGGCAAAGTGATATTTGAAAGCCCATAGAGGGCTATGGTGAAAAAGGAAATATCCTCAGATGAAATCTGGAAAGAAGCTTTCTGAGAAACTGCTTAGTGTTCTGTTAATTCATCTCACAGAGTTACATCTGTATTTCGTGGATCTCTTTGCTAGCCTTATTTCTGTGGAATCTGAGAACAGATATTTCGGATCCCTTTGAAGACTATAAGGCCAAAGGAAATATCCTCCGATAACAAAGAGAAAGAAGCTTTCTGAGAAACTTCTTTGTGTTCTGTGAAATCATCTCAGAGAGTTACAGCTTTCCCCTCAAGAAGCCTTTCGCTAAGACAGTTCTTGTGGAATTGGCAAAGTGATATTTGGAAGCCCATAGAGGGCCAAGGTGAAAAAGGAAATATACTCAGATGAAATCTGGAAAGAAGCTTTCTGAGAAACTGCTTAGTGTTCTGTTAATTCATCTCACAGAGTTACATCTGTATGTCGTGGATCTCTTTTCTAGCTTTATTTCTGTGGAATCTGAGAACAGATATTTCGGATCCCTTTGAAGACTATAGGGCCAATGGAAATATCCACCGATAACAAAGAGAAAGAAGCTTTCTGAGAAACTTCTTTGTGTTCTGTGAAATCATCTCACAGAGTTACAGCTTTTCCCTCAAGAAGCCTTTCGCTAAGACTGTTCCTGTGGAATTAGCAAAGTGATATTTGGAAGCCCATAGAGGGCTATGGTGAAAAAGGAAATATCTTCAGATGAAATCTGGAAAAAAGCTTTCTGAGAAACTGCTTAGTGTTCTGTTAATTCATCTCACAGAGTTACATCTGTATTTCGTGGATCTCTTTGCTAGCCTTATTTCTGTGGTATCTGAGAACAGATAATTCAGATCCCTTTGAAGACTATAGGGCCAAAGGAAATATCCTCCGATAACAAAGAGAAAGAAGCTTTCTGAGAAACTTCTTTGTGTTCTGTGAAATCATCTCACAGAGTTACAGCTTTCCCCTCAAGAAGCCTTTCGCTAAGACAGTTCTTGTGGAATTGGCAAAGTGATATTTGGAAGCCCATAGAGGGCCATGGTGAAAAAGGAAATATCCTCAGATGAAATCTGGAAAGAAGCTTTCTGAGAAACTGCTTAGTGTTCTGTTAATTCATCTCACAGAGTTACATCTTTATTTCGTGGATCTCTTTGCTAGCTTTATTTCTGTGGAATCTGAGAACAGATATTTCGGATTCCTTTGAAGACTATAGGGCCAAAGGAAATATCCTCCGATAACAAAGAGAAAGAAGCTTTCTGAGAAACTTCTTTGTGTTCTGTGAAATCATCTCACAGAGTTACAGCTTTCCCCTCAAGAAGCCTTTCGCTAAGACAGTTCTTGTGGAATTGGCAAAGTGATATTTGAAATCCCATAGAGGGCTATGTTGAAAAAGGAAATATCCTCAGATGAAATCTGGAAAGAAGCTTTCTGAGAAACTGCTTAGTGTTCTGTTAATTCATCTCTCAGAGTTACATCTGTATTTCGTGGATCTCTTTGCTAGCCTTATTTCTGTGGAATCTGAGAACAGATATTTCGGATCCCTTTGAAGACTATAGGGCCAAGGAAATATCCTCCGATAACAAAGAGAACGAACCTTTCTGAGAAACTTCTTTGTGTTCTGTGAAATCATCTCACAGAGATACAGCTTTCCCCTCAAGAAGCCTTTCGCTAAGACAGTTCTTGTGGAATTGGCAAAGTGATATTTGAAAGCCCATAGAGGGCCATGGTGAAAAAGGAAATATCCTCAGATGAAATCTGGAAAGAAGCTTTCTGAGAAACTGCTTAGTGTTCTGTTAATTCATCTCACAGAGTTACATCTGTATTTCGTGGATCTCTTTGCTAGCCTTATTTCTGTGGAATCTGAGAACAGATATTTTGGATCCCTTTGAAGACTATAGGGCCAAAGGAAATATCCTCCGATAACAAAGAGAAAGAAGGTTTCTGAGAAACTTCTTTGTGTTCTGTGAAATCATCTCACAGAGTTACAGCTTTCCCCTCAAGAAGCCTTTCGCTAAGACAGTTCTTGTGGAATTGGCAAACTGATATTTGGAAGCCCATAGAGGGCCATGGTGAAAAAGGAAATATCCTCAGATGAAATCTGGAAAGAAGCTTTCTGAGAAACTGCTTAGTGTTCTGTTAATTCATCTCACAGAGTTACATCTGTATTTCGTGGATCTCTTTGCCAGCTTTATTTCTGTGGAATCTGAGAACAGATATTTCGGATCCCTTTGAAGACTATAGGGCCAAAGGAAATATCCTCCGATAACAAAGAGAAAGAAGCTTTCTGAGAAACTTCTTTGTGTTCTGTGAAATCATCTCACAGAGTTACAGCTTTCCCCTCAAGAAGCCTTTCGCTAAGACAGTTCTTGTGGAATTGGCAAAGTGATATTTGAAAGCCCATAGAGGGCTATGGTGAAAAAGGAAATATCCTCAGATGAAATCTGGAAAGAAGCTTTCTGAGAAACTGCTTAGTGTTCTCTTAATTCATCTCACAGAGTTACATCTGTATTTCGTGGATCTCTTTGCTAGCCTTATTTCTGTGGAATCTGAGAACAGATATTTCGGATCCCTTTGAAGACTATAGGGCCAAAGGAAATATCCTCCGATAACAAAGAGAAAGAAGCTTTCTGAGAAACTTCTTTGTGTTCTGTGAAATCATCTCAGAGAGTTACTGCTTTCCCCTCAAGAAGCCTTTCGCTAAGACAGTTCTTGTGGAATTGGCAAAGTGATATTTGGAAGCCCATAGAGGGCCAAGGTGAAAAAGGAAATATACTCAGATGAAATCTGGAAAGAAGCTTTCTGAGAAACTGCTTAGTGTTCTGTTAATTCATCTCACAGAGTTACATCTTTATTTCGTGGATCTCTTTGCTAGCTTTATTTCTGTGGAATCTGAGAACAGATATTTCGGATCCCTTTGAAGACTATAGGGCCAAAGGAAATATCCTCCGATAACAAAGAGAAAGAAGCTTTCTGAGAAACTTCTTTGTGTTCTGTGAAATCATCTCACAGAGTTACAGCTTTCCCCTCAAGAATCCTTTCGATAAGACAGTTCTTGTGTAATTGGCCAAGTGATATTTGGAAGCCCATAGAGGTCTATGGTGAAAAAGGAAATATCCTCAGATGTAATCTGGAAAGAAGCTTTCTGAGAAACTGCTTAGTGTTCTGTTAATTCATCTCACAGAGTTACATCTGTATTTCGTGGATCTCTTTGCTAGCCTTATTTCTGTGGAATCTGAGAACAGATATTTCGGATCCCTTTGAAGACTATAGGGCCAAAGGAAATATCCTCCGATAACAAAGAGAAAGAAGCTTTCTGAGAAACTTCTTTGTGTTCTGTGAAATCATCTCACAGAGTTACAGCTTTCCCCTCAAGAAGCCTTTCGCTAAGACAGTTCTTGTGGAATTGGCAAAGTGATATTTGAAAGCCCATAGAGGGCTATGGTGAAAAAGGAAATATCCTCAGATGAAATCTGGAAAGAAGCTTTCTGAGAAACTGCTTAGTGTTCTGTTAATTCATCTCACAGAGTTACATCTGTATTTCGTGGATCTCTTTGCTAGCCTTATTTCTGTGGAATCTGAGAACAGATATTTCGGATCCCTTTGAAGACTATAAGGCCAAAGGAAATATCCTCCGATAACAAAGAGAAAGAAGCTTTCTGAGAAACTTCTTTGTGTTCTGTGAAATCATCTCAGAGAGTTACAGCTTTCCCCTCAAGAAGCCTTTCGCTAAGACAGTTCTTGTGGAATTGGCAAAGTGATATTTGGAAGCCCATAGAGGGCCAAGGTGAAAAAGGAAATATACTCAGATGAAATCTGGAAAGAAGCTTTCTGAGAAACTGCTTAGTGTTCTGTTAATTCATCTCACAGAGTTACATCTGTATGTCGTGGATCTCTTTTCTAGCTTTATTTCTGTGGAATCTGAGAACAGATATTTCGGATCCCTTTGAAGACTATAGGGCCAATGGAAATATCCACCGATAACAAAGAGAAAGAAGCTTTCTGAGAAACTTCTTTGTGTTCTGTGAAATCATCTCACAGAGTTACAGCTTTTCCCTCAAGAAGCCTTTCGCTAAGACTGTTCCTGTGGAATTAGCAAAGTGATATTTGGAAGCCCATAGAGGGCTATGGTGAAAAAGGAAATATCTTCAGATGAAATCTGGAAAAAAGCTTTCTGAGAAACTGCTTAGTGTTCTGTTAATTCATCTCACAGAGTTACATCTGTATTTCGTGGATCTCTTTGCTAGCCTTATTTCTGTGGTATCTGAGAACAGATAATTCAGATCCCTTTGAAGACTATAGGGCCAAAGGAAATATCCTCCGATAACAAAGAGAAAGAAGCTTTCTGAGAAACTTCTTTGTGTTCTGTGAAATCATCTCACAGAGTTACAGCTTTCCCCTCAAGAAGCCTTTCGCTAAGACAGTTCTTGTGGAATTGGCAAAGTGATATTTGGAAGCCCATAGAGGGCCATGGTGAAAAAGGAAATATCCTCAGATGAAATCTGGAAAGAAGCTTTCTGAGAAACTGCTTAGTGTTCTGTTAATTCATCTCACAGAGTTACATCTTTATTTCGTGGATCTCTTTGCTAGCTTTATTTCTGTGGAATCTGAGAACAGATATTTCGGATTCCTTTGAAGACTATAGGGCCAAAGGAAATATCCTCCGATAACAAAGAGAAAGAAGCTTTCTGAGAAACTTCTTTGTGTTCTGTGAAATCATCTCACAGAGTTACAGCTTTCCCCTCAAGAAGCCTTTCGCTAAGACAGTTCTTGTGGAATTGGCAAAGTGATATTTGAAATCCCATAGAGGGCTATGTTGAAAAAGGAAATATCCTCAGATGAAATCTGGAAAGAAGCTTTCTGAGAAACTGCTTAGTGTTCTGTTAATTCATCTCTCAGAGTTACATCTGTATTTCGTGGATCTCTTTGCTAGCCTTATTTCTGTGGAATATGAGAACAGATATTTCGGATCCCTTTGAAGACTATAGGGCCAAGGAAATATCCTCCGATAACAAAGAGAACGAACCTTTCTGAGAAACTTCTTTGTGTTCTGTGAAATCATCTCACAGAGATACAGCTTTCCCCTCAAGAAGCCTTTCGCTAAGACAGTTCTTGTGGAATTGGCAAAGTGATATTTGAAAGCCCATAGAGGGCCATGGTGAAAAAGGAAATATCCTCAGATGAAATCTGGAAAGAAGCTTTCTGAGAAACTGCTTAGTGTTCTGTTAATTCATCTCACAGAGTTACATCTGTATTTCGTGGATCTCTTTGCTAGCCTTATTTCTGTGGAATCTGAGAACAGATATTTTGGATCCCTTTGAAGACTATAGGGCCAAAGGAAATATCCTCCGATAACAAAGAGAAAGAAGGTTTCTGAGAAACTTCTTTGTGTTCTGTGAAATCATCTCACAGAGTTACAGCTTTCCCCTCAAGAAGCCTTTCGCTAAGACAGTTCTTGTGGAATTGGCAAACTGATATTTGGAAGCCCATAGAGGGCCATGGTGAAAAAGGAAATATCCTCAGATGAAATCTGGAAAGAAGCTTTCTGAGAAACTGCTTAGTGTTCTGTTAATTCATCTCACAGAGTTACATCTGTATTTCGTGGATCTCTTTGCCAGCTTTATTTCTGTGGAATCTGAGAACAGATATTTCGGATCCCTTTGAAGACTATAGGGCCAAAGGAAATATCCTCCGATAACAAAGAGAAAGAAGCTTTCTGAGAAACTTCTTTGTGTTCTGTGAAATCATCTCACAGAGTTACAGCTTTCCCCTCAAGAAGCCTTTCGCTAAGACAGTTCTTGTGGAATTGGCAAAGTGATATTTGAAAGCCCATAGAGGGCTATGGTGAAAAAGGAAATATCCTCAGATGAAATCTGGAAAGAAGCTTTCTGAGAAACTGCTTAGTGTTCTCTTAATTCATCTCACAGAGTTACATCTGTATTTCGTGGATCTCTTTGCTAGCCTTATTTCTGTGGAATCTGAGAACAGATATTTCGGATCCCTTTGAAGACTATAGGGCCAAAGGAAATATCCTCCGATAACAAAGAGAAAGAAGCTTTCTGAGAAACTTCTTTGTGTTCTGTGAAATCATCTCAGAGAGTTACTGCTTTCCCCTCAAGAAGCCTTTCGCTAAGACAGTTCTTGTGGAATTGGCAAAGTGATATTTGGAAGCCCATAGAGGGCCAAGGTGAAAAAGGAAATATACTCAGATGAAATCTGGAAAGAAGCTTTCTGAGAAACTGCTTAGTGTTCTGTTAATTCATCTCACAGAGTTACATCTGTATTTCGTGGATCTCTTTTCTAGCTTTATTTCTGTGGAATCTGAGAACAGATATTTCGGATCCCTTTGAAGACTATAGGGCCAAAGGAAATATCCTCCGATAACAAAGAGAAAGAAGCTTTCTGAGAAACTTCTTTGTGTTCTGTGAAATCATCTCACAGAGTTACAGCTTTCCCCTCAAGAAGCCTTTCGCTAAGACAGTTCTTGTGGAATTGGCAAAGTGATATTTGAAAGCCCATAGAGGGCTATGGTGAAAAAGGAAATATCCTCAGATGAAATCTGGAAAGAAGCTTTCTGAGAAACTGCTTAGTGTTCTCTTAATTCATCTCACAGAGTTACATCTGTATTTCGTGGATCTCTTTGCTAGCCTTATTTCTGTGGAATCTGAGAATAGATATTTCGGATCCCTTTGAAGACTATAGGGCCAAAGGAAATATCCTCCGATAACAAAGAGAAAGAAGCTTTCTGAGAAACTTCATTGTGTTCTGTGAAATCATCTCAGAGAGTTACAGCTTTCCCCTCAAGAAGCCTTTCGCTAAGACAGTTCTTGTGGAATTGGCAAAGTGATATTTGGAAGCCCATAGAGGGCCAAGGTGAAAAAGGAAATATACTCAGATGAAATCTGGAAAGAAGCTTTCTGAGAAACTGCTTAGTGTTCTGTTAATTCATCTCACAGAGTTACATCTGTATTTCGTGGATCTCTTTTCGAGCTTTATTTCTGTGGAATCTGAGAACAGATATTTCGGATCCCTTTGAAGACTATAGGGCCAATGGAAATATCCTCCGATAACAAAGAGAAAGAAGCTTTCTGAGAAACTTCTTTGTGTTCTGTGAAATCATCTCACAGAGTTACAGCTTTCCCCTCAAGAAGCCTTTCGCTAAGACAGTTCTTGTGGAATTGGCAAAGTGATATTTGAAAGCCCATAGGGGCTATGGTGAAAAAGGAAATATCCTCAGATGAAATCTGGAAAGAAGCTTTCTGAGAAACTGCTTAGTGTTCTCTTAATTCATCTCACAGAGTTACATCTGTATTTCGTGGATCTCTTTGTTAGCCTTATTTCTGTGGAATCTGAGAACAGATATTTCGGATCCCTTTGAAGACTATAGGGCCAAAGGAAATATCCTCCGATAACAAAGAGAAAGAAGCTTTCTGAGAAACTTCTTTGTGTTCTGTGAAATCATCTCACAGAGTTACAGCTTTCCCCTCAAGAAGCGTTTCGCTAAGACAGTTCTTGTGGAATTGGCAAACTGATATTTGGAAGCCCATAGAGGGCCATGGTGAAAAAGGAAATATACTCAGATGAATTCTGGAAAGAAGCTTTCTGAGAAACTGCTTAGTGTTCTGTTAATTCATCTCACAGAGTTACATCTGTATTTCGTGGATCTCTTTTCTAGCTTTATTTCTGTGGAATCTGAGAACAGATATTTCGGATCCCTTTGAAGACTATAGGGCCAATGGAAATATCCTCCGATAACAAAGAGAAAGAAGCTTTCTGAGAAACTTCTTTGTGTTCTTTGAAATCATCTCACAGAGTTACAGCTTTTCCCTCAAGAAGCCTTTCGCTAAGACTGTTCCTGTGGAATTAGCAAAGTGATATTTGGAAGCCCATAGAGGGCTATGGTGAAAAAGGAAATATCTTCAGATGAAATCTGGAAAAAAGCTTTCTGAGAAACTGCTTAGTGTTCTGCTAATTCATCTCACAGAGTTACATCTGTATTTCGTGGATCTCTTTGCTAGCTTTATTTCTGTGGAATCTGAGAACAGATATTTCGGATCCCTTTGAAGACTATAGGGCCAAAGGAAATATCCTCCGATAACAAAGAGAAAGAAGCTTTCTGAGAAACTCTTTGTGTTCTGTGAAATCATCTCACAGAGTTACAGCTTTCCCCTCAAGAAGCCTTTCGCTAAGAAAGTTCTTGTGGAATTGGCAAAGTGATATTTGGAAGCCCATAGACGGCTATGGTGAAAAAGGAAATATCCTCAGATGAAATCTTGAAAGAAGCCTTCTGAGAAACTGCTTAGTGTTCTGTTAATTCATCTCACAGAGTTACATCTGTACTTCGTGGATCTCTTTGCTAGCCTTATTTCTGTGGAACCTGAGACAGATATTTCGTATCCCTTTGAAGACTATAGGGCCAAAGGAAATATCCTCCGATAACAAAGAGAAAGAAGCTTTCTGAGAAACTTCTTTGTGTTCTGTGATATCATCTCACAGAGTTACAGCTTTCCCCTCAGGAAGACTTTCGCTAAGACAGTTCTTGTGGAATTGGCAAAGTGATATTTGAAAGCCCATAGAGGGCTATGGTGAAAAAGGAAATATCCTCAGATGAAATCTGGAAAGAAGCTTTCTGAGAAACTGCTTAGTGTTCTCTTAATTCATCTCACAGAGTTACATCTGTATTTCGTGGATCTCTTTGCTAGCCTTATTTCTGTGGAATCTGAGAACAGATATTTCGGATCCCTTTGAAGACTATAGGGCCAAAGGAAATATCCTCCGATAACAAAGAGAAAGAAGCTTTCTGAGAAACTTCTTTGTGTTCTGTGAAATCATCTCAGAGAGTTACAGCTTTCCCCTCAAGAAGCCTTTCGCTAAGAAAGTTCTTGTGGAATTGGCAAAGTGATATTTGGAAGCCCATAGAGGGCCATGGTGAAAAAGGAAATATCCTCAGATGAAATCTGGAAAGAAGCTTTCTGAGAAATTGCTTAGTGTTCTGTTAATTCATCTCACAGTGTTACATCTGTATTTCGTGGATCTCTTTGCTAGCTTTATTTCTGTGGAATCTGAGAACAGATATTTCGGATCCCTTTGAAGACTATAGGGCCAAAGGAAATATCCTCCGATAACAAAGAGAAAGAAGCTTTCTGAGAAACTCTTTGTGTTCTGTGAAATCTTCTCACAGAGTCACAGTTTTCCCCTCAAGAAGACTTTCGCTAAGACAGTTCTTGTGGAATTGGCAAAGTGATATTTGGAAGCCCATAGAGGGCTACGTTGAAAAAGGAAATATCCTCAGATGAAATCTGGAAAGAAGATTTCTGAGAAATTGCTTAGTGTTCTGTTAATTCATCTCACAGAGTTACATCTGTATTTCGTGGATCTCTTTGCTAGCCTTATTTCTGTGGAATCTGAGAACAGATATTTCGGATCCCTTTGAAGACTATAGGGCCAAAGGAAATATCCTCCGATAACAAAGAGAACGAAGCTTTCTGAGAAACTTCTTTGTGTTCTGTGAAATCATCTCACAGAGTTACAGCTTTCCCCTCAAGAAGCCTTTCGCTAAGACAGTTCTTGTGGAATTGGCAAAGTGATATTTGGAAGCCCATAGAGGGCCAAGGTGAAAAAGGAAATATACTCAGATGAAATCTGGAAAGAAGCTTTCTGAGAAACTGCTTAGTGTTCTGTTAATTCATCTCACAGAGTTACATCTGTATGTCGTGGATCTCTTTTCTAGCTTTATTTCTGTGGAATCTGAGAACAGATATTTCGGATCCCTTTGAAGACTATAGGGCCAATGGAAATATCCACCGATAACAAAGAGAAAGAAGCTTTCTGAGAAACTTCTTTGTGTTCTGTGAAATCATCTCACAGAGTTACAGCTTTTCCCTCAAGAAGCCTTTCGCTAAGACTGTTCCTGTGGAATTAGCAAAGTGATATTTGGAAGCCCATAGAGGGCTATGGTGAAAAAGGAAATATCTTCAGATGAAATCTGGAAAAAAGCTTTCTGAGAAACTGCTTAGTGTTCTGTTAATTCATCTCACAGAGTTACATCTGTATTTCGTGGATCTCTTTGCTAGCCTTATTTCTGTGGTATCTGAGAACAGATAATTCAGATCCCTTTGAAGACTATAGGGCCAAAGGAAATATCCTCCGATAACAAAGAGAAAGAAGCTTTCTGAGAAACTTCTTTGTGTTCTGTGAAATCATCTCACAGAGTTACAGCTTTCCCCTCAAGAAGCCTTTCGCTAAGACAGTTCTTGTGGAATTGGCAAAGTGATATTTGGAAGCCCATAGAGGGCCATGGTGAAAAAGGAAATATCCTCAGATGAAATCTGGAAAGAAGCTTTCTGAGAAACTGCTTAGTGTTCTGTTAATTCATCTCACAGAGTTACATCTTTATTTCGTGGATCTCTTTGCTAGCTTTATTTCTGTGGAATCTGAGAACAGATATTTCGGATTCCTTTGAAGACTATAGGGCCAAAGGAAATATCCTCCGATAACAAAGAGAAAGAAGCTTTCTGAGAAACTTCTTTGTGTTCTGTGAAATCATCTCACAGAGTTACAGCTTTCCCCTCAAGAAGCCTTTCGCTAAGACAGTTCTTGTGGAATTGGCAAAGTGATATTTGAAATCCCATAGAGGGCTATGTTGAAAAAGGAAATATCCTCAGATGAAATCTGGAAAGAAGCTTTCTGAGAAACTGCTTAGTGTTCTGTTAATTCATCTCTCAGAGTTACATCTGTATTTCGTGGATCTCTTTGCTAGCCTTATTTCTGTGGAATCTGAGAACAGATATTTCGGATCCCTTTGAAGACTATAGGGCCAAAGGAAATATTCTCCGATAACAAAGAGAACGAAGCTTTCTGAGAAACTTCTTTGTGTTCTGTGAAATCATCTCACAGAGATACAGCTTTCCCCTCAAGAAGCCTTTCGCTAAGACAGTTCTTGTGGAATTGGCAAAGTGATATTTGAAAGCCCATAGAGGGCCATGGTGAAAAAGGAAATATCCTCAGATGAAATCTGGAAAGAAGCTTTCTGAGAAACTGCTTAGTGTTCTGTTAATTCATCTCACAGAGTTACATCTGTATTTCGTGGATCTCTTTGCTAGCCTTATTTCTGTGGAATCTGAGAACAGATATTTTGGATCCCTTTGAAGACTATAGGGCCAAAGGAAATATCCTCCGATAACAAAGAGAAAGAAGCTTTCTGAGAAACTTCTTTGTGTTCTGTGAAATCATCTCACAGAGTTACAGCTTTCCCCTCAAGAAGCCTTTCGCTAAGACAGTTCTTGTGGAATTGGCAAACTGATATTTGGAAGCCCATAGAGGGCCATGGTGAAAAAGGAAATATCCTCAGATGAAATCTGGAAAGAAGCTTTCTGAGAAACTGCTTAGTGTTCTGTTAATTCATCTCACAGAGTTACATCTGTATTTCGTGGATCTCTTTGCCAGCTTTATTTCTGTGGAATCTGAGAACAGATATTTCGGATCCCTTTGAAGACTATAGGGCCAAAGGAAATATCCTCCGATAACAAAGAGAAAGAAGCTTTCTGAGAAACTTCTTTGTGTTCTGTGAAATCATCTCACAGAGTTACAGCTTTCCCCTCAAGAAGCCTTTCGCTAAGACAGTTCTTGTGGAATTGGCAAAGTGATATTTGAAAGCCCATAAAGGGCTATGGTGAAAAAGGAAATATCCTCAGATTAAATCTGGAAAGAAGCTTTCTGAGAAACTGCTTAGTGTTCTCTTAATTCATCTCACAGAGTTACATCTGTATTTCGTGGATCTCTTTGCTAGCCTTATTTCTGTGAAATCTGAGAACAGATATTTCGGATCCCTTTGAAGACTATAGGGCCAAAGGAAATATCCTCCGATAACAAAGAGAAAGAAGCTTTCTGAGAAACTTCTTTGTGTTCTGTGAAATCATCTCAGAGAGTTACAGCTTTCCCCTCAAGAAGCCTTTCGCTAAGACAGTTCTTGTGGAATTGGCAAAGTGATATTTGGAAGCCCATAGAGGGCCAAGGTGAAAAAGGAAATATACTCAGATGAAATCTGGAAAGAAGCTTTCTGAGAAACTGCTTAGTGTTCTGTTAATTCATCTCACAGAGTTACATCTGTATTTCGTGGATCTCTTTTCTAGCTTTATTTCTGTGGAATCTGAGAACAGATATTTCGGATCCCTTTGAAGACTATAGGGCCAAAGGAAATATCCTCCGATAACAAAGAGAAAGAAGCTTTCTGAGAAACTTCTTTGTGTTCTGTGAAATCATCTCACAGAGTTACAGCTTTCCCCTCAAGAAGCCTTTCGCTAAGACAGTTCTTGTGGAATTGGCAAAGTGATATTTGAAAGCCCATAGAGGGCTATGGTGAAAAAGGAAATATCCTCAGATGAAATCTGGAAAGAAGCTTTCTGAGAAACTGCTTAGTGTTCTCTTAATTCATCTCACAGAGTTACATCTGTATTTCGTGGATCTCTTTGCTAGCCTTATTTCTGTGGAATCTGAGAACAGATATTTCGGATCCCTTTGAAGACTATAGGGCCAAAGGAAATATCCTCCGATAACAAAGAGAAAGAAGCTTTCTGAGAAACTTCTTTGTGTTCTGTGAAATCATCTCAGAGAGTTACAGCTTTCCCCTCAAGAAGCCTTTCGCTAAGACAGTTCTTGTGGAATTGGCAAAGTGATATTTGGAAGCCCATAGAGGGCCAAGGTGAAAAAGGAAATATACTCAGATGAAATCTGGAAAGAAGCTTTCTGAGAAACTGCTTAGTGTTCTGTTAATTCATCTCACAGAGTTACATCTGTATTTCGTGGATCTCTTTTCTAGCTTTATTTCTGTGGAATCTGAGAACAGATATTTCGGATCCCTTTGAAGACTATAGGGCCAATGGAAATATCCTCCGATAACAAAGAGAAAGAAGCTTTCTGAGAAACTTCTTTGTGTTCTGTGAAATCATCTCACAGAGTTACAGCTTTCCCCTCAAGAAGCCTTTCGCTAAGACAGTTCTTGTGGAATTGGCAAAGTGATATTTGAAAGCCCATAGAGGGCTATGGTGAAAAAGGAAATATCCTCAGATGAAATCTGGAAAGAAGCTTTCTGAGAAACTGCTTAGTGTTCTGTTAATTCATCTCACAGAGTTACATCTGTATTTCGTGGATCTCTTTGCTAGCCTTATTTCTGTGGAATCTGAGAACAGATATTTCGGATCCCTGTGAAGACTATAGGGCCAAAGGAAAAATCCTCCGATAACAAAGAGAAAGAAGCTTTCTGAGAAACTTCTTTGTGTTCTGTGAAATCATCTCAGAGAGTTACAGCTTTCCCCTCAAGAAGCCTTTCGCTAAGACAGTTCTTGTGGAATTGGCAAAGTGATATTTGGAAGCCCATAGAGGGCCATGGTGAAAAAGGAAATATCCTCAGATGAAATCTGGAAAGAAGCTTTCTGAGAAATTGCTTAGTGTTCTGTTAATTCATCTCACAGTGTTACATCTGTATTTCGTGGATCTCTTTGCTAGCTTTATTTCTGTGGAATCTGAGAACAGATATTTCGGATCCCTTTGAAGACTATAGGGCCAAAGGAAATATCCTCCGATAACAAAGAGAAAGAAGCTTTCTGAGAAACTCTTTGTGTTCTGTGAAATCTTCTCACAGAGTCACAGTTTTCCCCTCAAGAAGCCTTTCGCTAAGACAGTTCTTGTGGAATTGGCAAAGTGATATTTGGAAGCCCATAGAGGGCTACGTTGAAAAAGGAAATATCCTCAGATGAAATCTGGAAAGAAGATTTCTGAGAAACTGCTTAGTGTTCTGTTAATTCATCTCACAGAGTTACATCTGTATTTCGTGGATCTCTTTGCTAGCCTTATTTCTGAGGAATCTGAGAACAGATATTTCGGATCCCTTTGAAGACTATAGGGCCAAAGGAAATATCCTCCGATAACAAAGAGAACGAAGCTTTCTGAGAAACTTCTTTGTGTTCTGTGAAATCATCTCACAGAGTTACAGCTTTCCCCTCAAGAAGCCTTTCGCTAAGACAGATCTTGTGGAATTGGCAAAGTGATATTTGGAAGCCCATAGAGGGCTATGGTGAAAAAGGAAATACCCTCAGATGAAATCTGGAAAGAAGCTTTCTGAGAAACTGCTTAGTGTTCTGTTAATTCATCTCACAGAGTTACATCTGTATTTCGTGGATCTCTTTGCTAGCCTTATTTCTGTGGAATCTGAGAACAGATATTTCGGATCCCTTTGAAGACTATAGGGCCAAAGGAAAAATCCTCCGATAACAAAGAGAAAGAAGCTTTCTGAGAAACTTCTTTGTGTTCTGTGAAATCATCTCAGAGAGTTACAGCTTTCCCCTCAAGAAGCCTTTCGCTAAGACAGTTCTTGTGGAATTGGCAAAGTGATATTTGGAAGCCCCTAGAGGGCCATGGTGAAAAAGGAAATATCCTCAGATGAAATCTGGAAAGAAGCTTTCTGAGAAACTGCTTAGTGTTCTGTTAATTCATCTCACAGAGTTACATCTTTATTTCGTGGATCTCTTTGCTAGCTTTATTTCTGTGGAATCTGAGAACAGATATTTCGGATCCCTTTGAAGACTATAGGGCCAAAGGAAATATCCTCCGATAACAAAGAGAAAGAAGCTTTCTGAGAAACTTCTTTGTGTTCTGTGAAATCATCTCACAGAGTTACAGCTTTCCCCTCAAGAATCCTTTCGATAAGACAGTTCTTGTGTAATTGGCCAAGTGATATTTGGAAGCCCATAGAGGTCTATGGTGAAAAAGGAAATATCCTCAGATGTAATCTGGAAAGAAGCTTTCTGAGAAACTGCTTAGTGTTCTGTTAATTCATCTCACAGAGTTACATCTGTATTTCGTGGATCTCTTTGCTAGCCTTATTTCTGTGGAATCTGAGAACAGATATTTCGGATCCCTTTGAAGACTATAGGGCCAAAGGAAATATCCTCCGATAACAAAGAGAAAGAAGCTTTCTGAGAAACTTCTTTGTGTTCTGTGAAATCATCTCACAGAGTTACAGCTTTCCCCTCAAGAAGCCTTTCGCTAAGACAGTTCTTGTGGAATTGGCAAAGTGATATTTGAAAGCCCATAGAGGGCTATGGTGAAAAAGGAAATATCCTCAGATGAAATCTGGAAAGAAGCTTTCTGAGAAACTGCTTAGTGTTCTGTTAATTTATCTCACAGAGTTACATCTGTATTTCGTGGATCTCTTTGCTAGCCTTATTTCTGTGGAATCTGAGAACAGATATTTCGGATCCCTTTGAAGACTATAAGGCCAAAGGAAATATCCTCCGATAACAAAGAGAAAGAAGCTTTCTGAGAAACTTCTTTGTGTTCTGTGAAATCATCTCAGAGAGTTACAGCTTTCCCCTCAAGAAGCCTTTCGCTAAGACAGTTCTTGTGGAATTGGCAAAGTGATATTTGGAAGCCCATAGAGGGCCAAGGTGAAAAAGGAAATATACTCAGATGAAATCTGGAAAGAAGCTTTCTGAGAAACTGCTTAGTGTTCTGTTAATTCATCTCACAGAGTTACATCTGTATGTCGTGGATCTCTTTTCTAGCTTTATTTCTGTGGAATCTGAGAACAGATATTTCGGATCCCTTTGAAGACTATAGGGCCAATGGAAATATCCACCGATAACAAAGAGAAAGAAGCTTTCTGAGAAACTTCTTTGTGTTCTGTGAAATCATCTCACAGAGTTACAGCTTTTCCCTCAAGAAGCCTTTCGCTAAGACTGTTCCTGTGGAATTAGCAAAGTGATATTTGGAAGCCCATAGAGGGCTATGGTGAAAAAGGAAATATCTTCAGATGAAATCTGGAAAAAAGCTTTCTGAGAAACTGCTTAGTGTTCTGTTAATTCATCTCACAGAGTTACATCTGTATTTCGTGGATCTCTTTGCTAGCCTTATTTCTGTGGTATCTGAGAACAGATAATTCAGATCCCTTTGAAGACTATAGGGCCAAAGGAAATATCCTCCGATAACAAAGAGAAAGAAGCTTTCTGAGAAACTTCTTTGTGTTCTGTGAAATCATCTCACAGAGTTACAGCTTTCCCCTCAAGAAGCCTTTCGCTAAGACAGTTCTTGTGGAATTGGCAAAGTGATATTTGGAAGCCCATAGAGGGCCATGGTGAAAAAGGAAATATCCTCAGATGAAATCTGGAAAGAAGCTTTCTGAGAAACTGCTTAGTGTTCTGTTAATTCATCTCACAGAGTTACATCTTTATTTCGTGGATCTCTTTGCTAGCTTTATTTCTGTGGAATCTGAGAACAGATATTTCGGATTCCTTTGAAGACTATAGGGCCAAAGGAATTATCCTCCGATAACAAAGAGAAAGAAGCTTTCTGAGAAACTTCTTTGTGTTCTGTGAAATCATCTCACAGAGTTACAGCTTTCCCCTCAAGAAGCCTTTCGCTAAGACAGTTCTTGTGGAATTGGCAAAGTGATATTTGAAATCCCTTAGAGGGCTATGTTGAAAAAGGAAATATCCTCAGATGAAATCTGGAAAGAAGCTTTCTGAGAAACTGCTTAGTGTTCTGTTAATTCATCTCTCAGAGTTACATCTGTATTTCGTGGATCTCTTTGCTAGCCTTATTTCTGTGGAATCTGAGAACAGATATTTCGGATCCCTTTGAAGACTATAGGGCCAAAGGAAATATCCTCCGATAACAAAGAGAACGAAGCTTTCTGAGAAACTTCTTTGTGTTCTGTGAAATCATCTCACAGAGATACAGCTTTCCCCTCAAGAAGCCTTTCGCTAAGACAGTTCTTGTGGAATTGGCAAAGTGATATTTGAAAGCCCATAGAGGGCCATGGTGAAAAAGGAAATATCCTCAGATGAAATCTGGAAAGAAGCTTTCTGAGAAACTGCTTAGTGTTCTGTTAATTCATCTCACAGAGTTACATCTGTATTTCGTGGATCTCTTTGCTAGCCTTATTTCTGTGGAATCTGAGAACAGATATTTTGGATCCCTTTGAAGACTATAGGGCCAAAGGAAATATCCTCCGATAACAAAGAGAAAGAAGGTTTCTGAGAAACTTCTTTGTGTTCTGTGAAATCATCTCACAGAGTTACAGCTTTCCCCTCAAGAAGCCTTTCGCTAAGACAGTTCTTGTGGAATTGGCAAACTGATATTTGGAAGCCCATAGAGGGCCATGGTGAAAAAGGAAATATCCTCAGATGAAATCTGGAAAGAAGCTTTCTGAGAAACTGCTTAGTGTTCTGTTAATTCATCTCACAGAGTTACATCTGTATTTCGTGGATCTCTTTGCCAGCTTTATTTCTGTGGAATCTGAGAACAGATATTTCGGATCCCTTTGAAGACTATAGGGCCAAAGGAAATATCCTCCGATAACAAAGAGAAAGAAGCTTTCTGAGAAACTTCTTTGTGTTCTGTGAAATCATCTCACAGAGTTACAGCTTTCCCCTCAAGAAGCCTTTCGCTAAGACAGTTCTTGTGGAATTGGCAAAGTGATATTTGAAAGCCCATAGAGGGCTATGGTGAAAAAGGAAATATCCTCAGATGAAATCTGGAAAGAAGCTTTCTGAGAAACTGCTTAGTGTTCTCTTAATTCATCTCACAGAGTTACATCTGTATTTCGTGGATCTCTTTGCTAGCCTTATTTCTGGGGAATGTGAGAACAGATATTTCGGATCCCTTTGAAGACTATAGGGCCAAAGGAAATATCCTCCGATAACAAAGAGAAAGAAGCTTTCTGAGAAACTTCTTTGTGTTCTGTGAAATCATCTCAGAGAGTTACAGCTTTCCCCTCAAGAAGCCTTTCGCTAAGACAGTTCTTGTGGAATTGGCAAAGTGATATTTGGAAGCCCATAGAGGGCCAAGGTGAAAAAGGAAATATACTCAGATGAAATCTGGAAAGAAGCTTTCTGAGAAACTGCTTAGTGTTCTGTTAATTCATCTCACAGAGTTACATCTGTATTTCGTGGATCTCTTTTCGAGCTTTATTTCTGTGGAATCTGAGAACAGATATTTCGGATCCCTTTGAAGACTATAGGGCCAATGGAAATATCCTCCGATAACAAAGAGAAAGAAGCTTTCTGAGAAACTTCTTTGTGTTCTGTGAAATCATCTCACAGAGTTACAGCTTTCCCCTCAAGAAGCCTTTCGCTAAGACAGTTCTTGTGGAATTGGCAAAGTGATATTTGAAAGCCCATAGAGGGCTATGGTGAAAAAGGAAATATCCTCAGATGAAATCTGGAAAGAAGCTTTCTGAGAAACTGCTTAGTGTTCTCTTAATTCATCTCACAGAGTTACATCTGTATTTCGTGGATCTCTTTGTTAGCCTTATTTCTGTGGAATCTGAGAACAGATATTTCGGATCCCTTTGAAGACTATAGGGCCAAAGGAAATATCCTCCGATAACAAAGAGAAAGAAGCTTTCTGAGAAACTTCTTTGTGTTCTGTGAAATCATCTCACAGAGTTACAGCTTTCCCCTCAAGAAGCCTTTCGCTAAGACAGTTCTTGTGGAATTGGCAAACTGATATTTGGAAGCCCATAGAGGGCCATGGTGAAAAAGGAAATATACTCAGATGAATTCTGGAAAGAAGCTTTCTGAGAAACTGCTTAGTGTTCTGTTAATTCATCTCACAGAGTTACATCTGTATTTCGTGGATCTCTTTTCTAGCTTTATTTCTGTGGAATCTGAGAACAGATATTTCGGATCCCTTTGAAGACTATAGGGCCAATGGAAATATCCTCCGATAACAAAGAGAAAGAAGCTTTCTGAGAAACTTCTTTGTGTTCTTTGAAATCATCTCACAGAGTTACAGCTTTTCCCTCAAGAAGCCTTTCGCTAAGACTGTTCCTGTGGAATTAGCAAAGTGATATTTGGAAGCCCATAGAGGGCTATGGTGAAAAAGGAAATATCTTCAGATGAAATCTGGAAAAAAGCTTTCTGAGAAACTGCTTAGTGTTCTGCTAATTCATCTCACAGAGTTACATCTGTATTTCGTGGATCTCTTTGCTAGCTTTATTTCTGTGGAATCTGAGAACAGATATTTCGGATCCCTTTGAAGACTATAGGGCCAAAGGAAATATCCTCCGATAACAAAGAGAAAGAAGCTTTCTGAGAAACTCTTTGTGTTCTGTGAAATCATCTCACAGAGTTACAGCTTTCCCCTCAAGAAGCCTTTCGCTAAGAAAGTTCTTGTGGAATTGGCAAAGTGATATTTGGAAGCCCATAGACGGCTATGGTGAAAAAGGAAATATCCTCAGATGAAATCTTGAAAGAAGCCTTCTGAGAAACTGCTTAGTGTTCTGTTAATTCATCTCACAGAGTTACATCTGTACTTCGTGGATCTCTTTGCTAGCCTTATTTCTGTGGAACCTGAGACAGATATTTCGTATCCCTTTGAAGACTATAGGGCCAAAGGAAATATCCTCCGATAACAAAGAGAAAGAAGCTTTCTGAGAAACTTCTTTGTGTTCTGTGATATCATCTCACAGAGTTACAGCTTTCCCCTCAGGAATACTTTCGCTAAGACAGTTCTTGTGGAATTGGCAAAGTGATATTTGAAAGCCCATAGAGGGCTATGGTGAAAAAGGAAATATCCTCAGATGAAATCTGGAAAGAAGCTTTCTGAGAAACTGCTTAGTGTTCTGTTAATTCATCTCACAGAGTTACATCTGTATTTCGTGGATCTCTTCGCTAGCCTTATTACTGTGGAATCTGAGAACAGATATTTCGGATCCCTTTGAAGACTATAGGACCAAAGGAAATATTCTCCGATAACAAAGAGAAAGAAGCTTTCTGAGAAACTTCTTTGTGTTCTGTGAAATCATCTCACAGAGTTACAGCTTTCCCCTCAAGAAGCCTTTCGCTAAGACAGTTCTTGTGGAATTGGCAAAGTGATATTTGAAAGCCCATAGAGGGCTATGGTGAAAAAGGAAATATCCTCAGATGAAATCTGGAAAGAAGCTTTCTGAGAAACTGCTTAGTGTTCTCTTAATTCATTTCACAGAGTTACATCTGTATTTCGTGGATCTCTTTGCTAGCCTTATTTCTGTGGAATCTGAGAACAGATATTTCGGATCACTTTGAAGACTATAGGGCCAAAGGAAATATCCTCCGATAACAAAGAGAAAGAAGCTTTCTGAGAAACTTCTTTGTGTTCTGTGAAATCATCTCACAGAGTTACAGCTTTCCCCTCAAGAAGCCTTTCGCTAAGACAGTTCTTGTGGAATTGGCAAACTGATATTTGGAAGCCACTAGAGGGCCATGGTGAAAAAGGAGATATACTCAGATGAAATCTGGAAAGAAGCTTTCTGAGAAACTGCTTAGTGTTCTGTTAATTCATCTCACAGAGTTACATCTGTATTTCGTGGATCTCTTTGCTAGCCTTATTTCTGTGGAATCTGAGAACAGATATTTCGGATCCCTTTGAAGACTATAGGGCCAAAGGAAATATCCTCCGATAACAAAGAGAAAGAAGCTTTCTGAGAAACTTCTTTGTGTTCTGTGAAATCATCTCAGAGAGTTACAGCTTTCCCCTCAAGAAGCCTTTCGCTAAGACAGTTCTTGTGGAATTGGCAAAGTGATATTTGGAAGCCCATAGAGGGCCATGGTGAAAAAGGAAATATCCTCAGATGAAATCTGGAAAGAAGCTTTCTGAGAAATTGCTTAGTGTTCTGTTAATTCATCTCACAGTGTTACATCTGTATTTCGTGGATCTCTTTGCTAGCTTTATTTCTGTGGAATCTGAGAACAGATATTTCGGATCCCTTTGAAGACTATAGGGCCAAAGGAAATATCCTCCGATAACAAAGAGAAAGAAGCTTTCTGAGAAACTCTTTGTGTTCTGTGAAATCTTCTCACAGAGTCACAGTTTTCCCCTCAAGAAGCCTTTCGCTAAGACAGTTCTTGTGGAATTGGCAAAGTGATATTTGGAAGCACATAGAGGGCTACGTTGAAAAAGGAAATATCCTCAGATGAAATCTGGAAAGAAGATTTCTGAGAAACTGCTTAGTGTTCTGTTAATTCATCTAACAGAGTTACATCTGTATTTCGTGGATCTCTTTGCTAGCCTTATTTCTGTGGAATCTGAGAACAGATATTTCGGATCCCTTTGAAGACTATAGGGCCAAAGGAAATATCCTCCGATAACAAAGAGAAAGAAGCTTTCTGAGAAACTTCTTTGTGTTCTGTGAAATCATCTCACAGAGTTACAGCTTTCCCCTCAAGAAGCCTTTCGCTAAGACAGTTCTTGTGGAATTGGCAAAGTGATATTTGGAAGCCCATAGAGGGCCAAGGTGAAAAAGGAAATATACTCAGATGAAATCTGGAAAGAAGCTTTCTGAGAAACTGCTTAGTGTTCTGTTAATTCATCTCACAGAGTTACATCTGTATGTCGTGGATCTCTTTTCTAGCTTTATTTCTGTGGAATCTGAGAACAGATATTTCGGATCCCTTTGAAGACTATAGGGCCAATGGAAATATCCACCGATAACAAAGAGAAAGAAGCTTTCTGAGAAACTTCTTTGTGTTCTGTGAAATCATCTCACAGAGTTACAGCTTTTCCCTCAAGAAGCCTTTCGCTAAGACTGTTCCTGTGGAATTAGCAAAGTGATATTTGGAAGCCCTTAGAGGGCTATGGTGAAAAAGGAAATATCTTCAGATGAAATCTGGAAAAAAGCTTTCTGAGAAACTGCTTAGTGTTCTGTTAATTCATCTCACAGAGTTACATCTGTATTTCGTGGATCTCTTTGCTAGCCTTATTTCTGTGGAATCTGAGAACAGATATTTCGGATCCCTTTGAAGACTATAGGGCCAAAGGAAAAATCCTCCGATAACAAAGAGAAAGAAGCTTTCTGAGAAACTTCTTTGTGTTCTGTGAAATCATCTCAGAGAGTTACAGCTTTCCCCTCAAGAAGCCTTTCGCTAAGACAGTTCTTGTGGAATTGGCAAAGTGATATTTGGAAGCCCCTAGAGGGCCATGGTGAAAAAGGAAATATCCTCAGATGAAATCTGGAAAGAAGCTTTCTGAGAAACTGCTTAGTGTTCTGTTAATTCATCTCACAGAGTTACATCTTTATTTCGTGGATCTCTTTGCTAGCTTTATTTCTGTGGAATCTGAGAACAGATATTTCGGATCCCTTTGAAGACTATAGGGCCAAAGGAAATATCCTCCGATAACAAAGAGAAAGAAGCTTTCTGAGAAACTTCTTTGTGTTCTGTGAAATCATCTCACAGAGTTACAGCTTTCCCCTCAAGAATCCTTTCGATAAGACAGTTCTTGTGTAATTGGCCAAGTGATATTTGGAAGCCCATAGAGGTCTATGGTGAAAAAGGAAATATCCTCAGATGTAATCTGGAAAGAAGCTTTCTGAGAAACTGCTTAGTGTTCTGTTAATTCATCTCACAGAGTTACATCTGTATTTCGTGGATCTCTTTGCTAGCCTTATTTCTGTGGAATCTGAGAACAGATATTTCGGATCCCTTTGAAGACTATAGGGCCAAAGGAAATATCCTCCGATAACAAAGAGAAAGAAGCTTTCTGAGAAACTTCTTTGTGTTCTGTGAAATCATCTCACAGAGTTACAGCTTTCCCCTCAAGAAGCCTTTCGCTAAGACAGTTCTTGTGGAATTGGCAAAGTGATATTTGAAAGCCCATAGAGGGCTATGGTGAAAAAGGAAATATCCTCAGATGAAATCTGGAAAGAAGCTTTCTGAGAAACTGCTTAGTGTTCTGTTAATTTATCTCACAGAGTTACATCTGTATTTCGTGGATCTCTTTGCTAGCCTTATTTCTGTGGAATCTGAGAACAGATATTTCGGATCCCTTTGAAGACTATAAGGCCAAAGGAAATATCCTCCGATAACAAAGAGAAAGAAGCTTTCTGAGAAACTTCTTTGTGTTCTGTGAAATCATCTCAGAGAGTTACAGCTTTCCCCTCAAGAAGCCTTTCGCTAAGACAGTTCTTGTGGAATTGGCAAAGTGATATTTGGAAGCCCATAGAGGGCCAAGGTGAAAAAGGAAATATACTCAGATGAAATCTGGAAAGAAGCTTTCTGAGAAACTGCTTAGTGTTCTGTTAATTCATCTCACAGAGTTACATCTGTATGTCGTGGATCTCTTTTCTAGCTTTATTTCTGTGGAATCTGAGAACAGATATTTCGGATCCCTTTGAAGACTATAGGGCCAATGGAAATATCCACCGATAACAAAGAGAAAGAAGCTTTCTGAGAAACTTCTTTGTGTTCTGTGAAATCATCTCACAGAGTTACAGCTTTTCCCTCAAGAAGCCTTTCGCTAAGACTGTTCCTGTGGAATTAGCAAAGTGATATTTGGAAGCCCATAGAGGGCTATGGTGAAAAAGGAAATATCTTCAGATGAAATCTGGAAAAAAGCTTTCTGAGAAACTGCTTAGTGTTCTGTTAATTCATCTCACAGAGTTACATCTGTATTTCGTGGATCTCTTTGCTAGCCTTATTTCTGTGGTATCTGAGAACAGATAATTCAGATCCCTTTGAAGACTATAGGGCCAAAGGAAATATCCTCCGATAACAAAGAGAAAGAAGCTTTCTGAGAAACTTCTTTGTGTTCTGTGAAATCATCTCACAGAGTTACAGCTTTCCCCTCAAGAAGCCTTTCGCTAAGACAGTTCTTGTGGAATTGGCAAAGTGATATTTGGAAGCCCATAGAGGGCCATGGTGAAAAAGGAAATATCCTCAGATGAAATCTGGAAAGAAGCTTTCTGAGAAACTGCTTAGTGTTCTGTTAATTCATCTCACAGAGTTACATCTTTATTTCGTGGATCTCTTTGCTAGCTTTATTTCTGTGGAATCTGAGAACAGATATTTCGGATTCCTTTGAAGACTATAGGGCCAAAGGAATTATCCTCCGATAACAAAGAGAAAGAAGCTTTCTGAGAAACTTCTTTGTGTTCTGTGAAATCATCTCACAGAGTTACAGCTTTCCCCTCAAGAAGCCTTTCGCTAAGACAGTTCTTGTGGAATTGGCAAAGTGATATTTGAAATCCCTTAGAGGGCTATGTTGAAAAAGGAAATATCCTCAGATGAAATCTGGAAAGAAGCTTTCTGAGAAACTGCTTAGTGTTCTGTTAATTCATCTCTCAGAGTTACATCTGTATTTCGTGGATCTCTTTGCTAGCCTTATTTCTGTGGAATCTGAGAACAGATATTTCGGATCCCTTTGAAGACTATAGGGCCAAAGGAAATATCCTCCGATAACAAAGAGAACGAAGCTTTCTGAGAAACTTCTTTGTGTTCTGTGAAATCATCTCACAGAGATACAGCTTTCCCCTCAAGAAGCCTTTCGCTAAGACAGTTCTTGTGGAATTGGCAAAGTGATATTTGAAAGCCCATAGAGGGCCATGGTGAAAAAGGAAATATCCTCAGATGAAATCTGGAAAGAAGCTTTCTGAGAAACTGCTTAGTGTTCTGTTAATTCATCTCACAGAGTTACATCTGTATTTCGTGGATCTCTTTGCTAGCCTTATTTCTGTGGAATCTGAGAACAGATATTTTGGATCCCTTTGAAGACTATAGGGCCAAAGGAAATATCCTCCGATAACAAAGAGAAAGAAGGTTTCTGAGAAACTTCTTTGTGTTCTGTGAAATCATCTCACAGAGTTACAGCTTTCCCCTCAAGAAGCCTTTCGCTAAGACAGTTCTTGTGGAATTGGCAAACTGATATTTGGAAGCCCATAGAGGGCCATGGTGAAAAAGGAAATATCCTCAGATGAAATCTGGAAAGAAGCTTTCTGAGAAACTGCTTAGTGTTCTGTTAATTCATCTCACAGAGTTACATCTGTATTTCGTGGATCTCTTTGCCAGCTTTATTTCTGTGGAATCTGAGAACAGATATTTCGGATCCCTTTGAAGACTATAGGGCCAAAGGAAATATCCTCCGATAACAAAGAGAAAGAAGCTTTCTGAGAAACTTCTTTGTGTTCTGTGAAATCATCTCACAGAGTTACAGCTTTCCCCTCAAGAAGCCTTTCGCTAAGACAGTTCTTGTGGAATTGGCAAAGTGATATTTGAAAGCCCATAGAGGGCTATGGTGAAAAAGGAAATATCCTCAGATGAAATCTGGAAAGAAGCTTTCTGAGAAACTGCTTAGTGTTCTCTTAATTCATCTCACAGAGTTACATCTGTATTTCGTGGATCTCTTTGCTAGCCTTATTTCTGGGGAATGTGAGAACAGATATTTCGGATCCCTTTGAAGACTATAGGGCCAAAGGAAATATCCTCCGATAACAAAGAGAAAGAAGCTTTCTGAGAAACTTCTTTGTGTTCTGTGAAATCATCTCAGAGAGTTACAGCTTTCCCCTCAAGAAGCCTTTCGCTAAGACAGTTCTTGTGGAATTGGCAAAGTGATATTTGGAAGCCCATAGAGGGCCAAGGTGAAAAAGGAAATATACTCAGATGAAATCTGGAAAGAAGCTTTCTGAGAAACTGCTTAGTGTTCTGTTAATTCATCTCACAGAGTTACATCTGTATTTCGTGGATCTCTTTTCGAGCTTTATTTCTGTGGAATCTGAGAACAGATATTTCGGATCCCTTTGAAGACTATAGGGCCAATGGAAATATCCTCCGATAACAAAGAGAAAGAAGCTTTCTGAGAAACTTCTTTGTGTTCTGTGAAATCATCTCACAGAGTTACAGCTTTCCCCTCAAGAAGCCTTTCGCTAAGACAGTTCTTGTGGAATTGGCAAAGTGATATTTGAAAGCCCATAGAGGGCTATGGTGAAAAAGGAAATATCCTCAGATGAAATCTGGAAAGAAGCTTTCTGAGAAACTGCTTAGTGTTCTCTTAATTCATCTCACAGAGTTACATCTGTATTTCGTGGATCTCTTTGTTAGCCTTATTTCTGTGGAATCTGAGAACAGATATTTCGGATCCCTTTGAAGACTATAGGGCCAAAGGAAATATCCTCCGATAACAAAGAGAAAGAAGCTTTCTGAGAAACTTCTTTGTGTTCTGTGAAATCATCTCACAGAGTTACAGCTTTCCCCTCAAGAAGCCTTTCGCTAAGACAGTTCTTGTGGAATTGGCAAACTGATATTTGGAAGCCCATAGAGGGCCATGGTGAAAAAGGAAATATACTCAGATGAATTCTGGAAAGAAGCTTTCTGAGAAACTGCTTAGTGTTCTGTTAATTCATCTCACAGAGTTACATCTGTATTTCGTGGATCTCTTTTCTAGCTTTATTTCTGTGGAATCTGAGAACAGATATTTCGGATCCCTTTGAAGACTATAGGGCCAATGGAAATATCCTCCGATAACAAAGAGAAAGAAGCTTTCTGAGAAACTTCTTTGTGTTCTTTGAAATCATCTCACAGAGTTACAGCTTTTCCCTCAAGAAGCCTTTCGCTAAGACTGTTCCTGTGGAATTAGCAAAGTGATATTTGGAAGCCCATAGAGGGCTATGGTGAAAAAGGAAATATCTTCAGATGAAATCTGGAAAAAAGCTTTCTGAGAAACTGCTTAGTGTTCTGCTAATTCATCTCACAGAGTTACATCTGTATTTCGTGGATCTCTTTGCTAGCTTTATTTCTGTGGAATCTGAGAACAGATATTTCGGATCCCTTTGAAGACTATAGGGCCAAAGGAAATATCCTCCGATAACAAAGAGAAAGAAGCTTTCTGAGAAACTCTTTGTGTTCTGTGAAATCATCTCACAGAGTTACAGCTTTCCCCTCAAGAAGCCTTTCGCTAAGAAAGTTCTTGTGGAATTGGCAAAGTGATATTTGGAAGCCCATAGACGGCTATGGTGAAAAAGGAAATATCCTCAGATGAAATCTTGAAAGAAGCCTTCTGAGAAACTGCTTAGTGTTCTGTTAATTCATCTCACAGAGTTACATCTGTACTTCGTGGATCTCTTTGCTAGCCTTATTTCTGTGGAACCTGAGACAGATATTTCGTATCCCTTTGAAGACTATAGGGCCAAAGGAAATATCCTCCGATAACAAAGAGAAAGAAGCTTTCTGAGAAACTTCTTTGTGTTCTGTGATATCATCTCACAGAGTTACAGCTTTCCCCTCAGGAATACTTTCGCTAAGACAGTTCTTGTGGAATTGGCAAAGTGATATTTGAAAGCCCATAGAGGGCTATGGTGAAAAAGGAAATATCCTCAGATGAAATCTGGAAAGAAGCTTTCTGAGAAACTGCTTAGTGTTCTGTTAATTCATCTCACAGAGTTACATCTGTATTTCGTGGATCTCTTCGCTAGCCTTATTACTGTGGAATCTGAGAACAGATATTTCGGATCCCTTTGAAGACTATAGGACCAAAGGAAATATTCTCCGATAACAAAGAGAAAGAAGCTTTCTGAGAAACTTCTTTGTGTTCTGTGAAATCATCTCACAGAGTTACAGCTTTCCCCTCAAGAAGCCTTTCGCTAAGACAGTTCTTGTGGAATTGGCAAAGTGATATTTGAAAGCCCATAGAGGGCTATGGTGAAAAAGGAAATATCCTCAGATGAATTCTGGAAAGAAGCTTTCTGAGAAACTGCTTAGTGTTCTCTTAATTCATTTCACAGAGTTACATCTGTATTTCGTGGATCTCTTTGCTAGCCTTATTTCTGTGGAATCTGAGAACAGATATTTCGGATCACTTTGAAGACTATAGGGCCAAAGGAAATATCCTCCGATAACAAAGAGAAAGAAGCTTTCTGAGAAACTTCTTTGTGTTCTGTGAAATCATCTCACAGAGTTACAGCTTTCCCCTCAAGAAGCCTTTCGCTAAGACAGTTCTTGTGGAATTGGCAAACTGATATTTGGAAGCCACTAGAGGGCCATGGTGAAAAAGGAGATATACTCAGATGAAATCTGGAAAGAAGCTTTCTGAGAAACTGCTTAGTGTTCTGTTAATTCATCTCACAGAGTTACATCTGTATTTCGTGGATCTCTTTGCTAGCCTTATTTCTGTGGAATCTGAGAACAGATATTTCGGATCCCTTTGAAGACTATAGGGCCAAAGGAAATATCCTCCGATAACAAAGAGAAAGAAGCTTTCTGAGAAACTTCTTTGTGTTCTGTGAAATCATCTCAGAGAGTTACAGCTTTCCCCTCAAGAAGCCTTTCGCTAAGACAGTTCTTGTGGAATTGGCAAAGTGATATTTGGAAGCCCATAGAGGGCCATGGTGAAAAAGGAAATATCCTCAGATGAAATCTGGAAAGAAGCTTTCTGAGAAATTGCTTAGTGTTCTGTTAATTCATCTCACAGTGTTACATCTGTATTTCGTGGATCTCTTTGCTAGCTTTATTTCTGTGGAATCTGAGAACAGATATTTCGGATCCCTTTGAAGACTATAGGGCCAAAGGAAATATCCTCCGATAACAAAGAGAAAGAAGCTTTCTGAGAAACTCTTTGTGTTCTGTGAAATCTTCTCACAGAGTCACAGTTTTCCCCTCAAGAAGCCTTTCGCTAAGACAGTTCTTGTGGAATTGGCAAAGTGATATTTGGAAGCACATAGAGGGCTACGTTGAAAAAGGAAATATCCTCAGATGAAATCTGGAAAGAAGATTTCTGAGAAACTGCTTAGTGTTCTGTTAATTCATCTAACAGAGTTACATCTGTATTTCGTGGATCTCTTTGCTAGCCTTATTTCTGTGGAATCTGAGAACAGATATTTCGGATCCCTTTGAAGACTATAGGGCCAAAGGAAATATCCTCCGATAACAAAGAGAAAGAAGCTTTCTGAGAAACTTCTTTGTGTTCTGTGAAATCATCTCACAGAGTTACAGCTTTCCCCTCAAGAAGCCTTTCGCTAAGACAGTTCTTGTGGAATTGGCAAAGTGATATTTGGAAGCCCATAGAGGGCCAAGGTGAAAAAGGAAATATACTCAGATGAAATCTGGAAAGAAGCTTTCTGAGAAACTGCTTAGTGTTCTGTTAATTCATCTCACAGAGTTACATCTGTATGTCGTGGATCTCTTTTCTAGCTTTATTTCTGTGGAATCTGAGAACAGATATTTCGGATCCCTTTGAAGACTATAGGGCCAATGGAAATATCCACCGATAACAAAGAGAAAGAAGCTTTCTGAGAAACTTCTTTGTGTTCTGTGAAATCATCTCACAGAGTTACAGCTTTTCCCTCAAGAAGCCTTTCGCTAAGACTGTTCCTGTGGAATTAGCAAAGTGATATTTGGAAGCCCTTAGAGGGCTATGGTGAAAAAGGAAATATCTTCAGATGAAATCTGGAAAAAAGCTTTCTGAGAAACTGCTTAGTGTTCTGTTAATTCATCTCACAGAGTTACATCTGTATTTCGTGGATCTCTTTGCTAGCCTTATTTCTGTGGTATCTGAGAACAGATAATTCAGATCCCTTTGAAGACTATAGGGCCAAAGGAAATATCCTCCGATAACAAAGAGAAAGAAGCTTTCTGAGAAACTTCTTTGTGTTCTGTGAAATCATCTCACAGAGTTACAGCTTTCCCCTCAAGAAGCCTTTCGCTAAGACAGTTCTTGTGGAATTGGCAAAGTGATATTTGGAAGCCCATAGAGGGCTATGGTGAAAAAGGAAATATCCTCAGATGAAATCTGGAAAGAAGCTTTCTGAGAAACTGCTTAGTGTTCTGTTAATTCATCTCACAGAGTTACATCTTTATTTCGTGGATCTCTTTGCTAGCTTTATTTCTGTGGAATCTGAGAACAGATATTTCGGATTCCTTTGAAGACTATAGGGCCAAAGGAAATATCCTCCGATAACAAAGAGAAAGAAGCTTTCTGAGAAACTTCTTTGTGTTCTGTGAAATCATCTCACAGAGTTACAGCTTTCCCCTCAAGAAGCCTTTCGCTAAGACAGTTCTTGTGGAATTGGCAAAGTGATATTTGAAATCCCATAGAGGGCTATGTTGAAAAAGGAAATATCCTCAGATGAAATCTGGAAAGAAGCTTTCTGAGAAACTGCTTAGTGTTCTGTTAATTCATCTCTCAGAGTTACATCTGTATTTCGTGGATCTCTTTGCTAGCCTTATTTCTGTGGAATCTGAGAACAGATATTTCGGATCCCTTTGAAGACTATAGGGCCAAAGGAAATATCCTCCGATAACAAAGAGAACGAAGCTTTCTGAGAAACTTCTTTGTGTTCTGTGAAATCATCTCACAGAGATACAGCTTTCCCCTCAAGAAGCCTTTCGCTAAGACAGTTCTTGTGGAATTGGCAAAGTGATATTTGAAAGCCCATAGAGGGCCATGGTGAAAAAGGAAATATCCTCAGATGAAATCTGGAAAGAAGCTTTCTGAGAAACTGCTTAGTGTTCTGATAATTCATCTCACAGAGTTACATCTGTATTTCGTTGATCTCTTTGCTAGCCTTATTTCTGTGGAATCTGAGAACAGATATTTTGGATCCCTTTGAAGACTATAGGG
Source organism: Macaca nemestrina (assembly GCF_043159975.1). NCBI lineage: Eukaryota > Metazoa > Chordata > Mammalia > Primates > Cercopithecidae > Macaca > Macaca nemestrina. Next base: position 51,604 of record NW_027257553.1, read on the forward strand.
CCAAAGGAAATATCCTCCGATAACAAAGAGAAAGAAGGTTTCTGAGAAACTTCTTTGTGTTCTGTGAAATCATCTCACAGAGTTACAGCTTTCCCCTCAAGAAGCCTTTCGCTAAGACAGTTCTTGTGGAATTGGCAAACTGATATTTGGAAGCCCATAGAGGGCCATGGTGAAAAAGGAAATATCCTCAGATGAAATCTGGAAAGAAGCTTTCTGAGAAACTGCTTAGTGTTCTGTTAATTCATCTCACAGAGTTACATCTGTATTTTGTGGATCTCTTTGCCAGCTTTATTTCTGTGGAATCTGAGAACAGATATTTCGGATCCCTTTGAAGACTATAGGGCCAAAGGAAATATCCTCCGATAAGAAAGAGAAAGAAGCTTTCTGAGAAACTTCTTTGTGTTCTGTGAAATCATCTCACAGAGTTACAGCTTTCCCCTCAAGAAGCCTTTCGCTAAGACAGTTCTTGTGGAATTGGCAAAGTGATATTTGAAAGCCCATAGAGGGCTATGGTGAAAAAGGAAATATCCTCAGATGAAATCTGGAAAGAAGCTTTCTGAGAAACTGCTTAGTGTTCTCTTAATTCATCTCACAGAGTTACATCTGTATTTCGTGGATCTCTTTGCTAGCCTTATTTCTGTGGAATCTGAGAACAGATATTTCGGATCCCTTTGAAGACTATAGGGCCAAAGGAAATATCCTCCGATAACAAAGAGAAAGAAGCTTTCTGAGAAACTTCTTTGTGTTCTGTGAAATCATCTCAGAGAGTTACAGCTTTCCCCTCAAGAAGCCTTTCGCTAAGACAGTTCTTGTGGAATTGGCAAAGTGATATTTGGAAGCCCCTAGAGGGCCAAGGTGAAAAAGGAAATATACTCAGATGAAATCTGGAAAGAAGCTTTCTGAGAAACTGCTTAGTGTTCTGTTAATTCATCTCACAGAGTTACATCTGTATTTCGTGGATCTCTTTTCTAGCTTTATTTCTGTGGAATCTGAGAACAGATATTTCGGATCCCTTTGAAGACTATAGGGCCAAAAGAAATATCCTCCGATAACAAAGAGAAAGAAGCTTTCTGAGAAACTTCTTTGTGTTCTGTGAAATCATCTCAGAGAGTTACAGCTTTCCCCTCAAGAAGCCTTTCGCTAAGACATTTCTTGTGGAATTGGCAAAGTGATATTTGGAAGCCCATAGAGGGCCAAGGTGAAAAAGGAAATATACTCAGATGAAATCTGGAAAGAAGCTTTCTGAGAAACTGCTTAGTGTTCTGTTAATTCATCTCACAGAGTTACATCTGTATTTCGTGCATCTCTTTTCTAGCTTTATTTCTGTGGAATCTGAGAACAGATATTTCGGATCCCTTTGAAGACTATAGGGCCAATGGAAATATCCTCCGATAACAAAGAGAAAGAAGCTTTCTGAGAAACTTCTTTGTGTTCTGTGAAATCATCTCACAGAGTTACAGCTTTCCCCTCAAGAAGCCTTTCGCTAAGACAGTTCTTGTGGAATTGGCAAAGTGATATTTGAAAGCCCATAGAGGGCTATGGTGAAAAAGGAAATATCCTCAGATGAAATCTGGAAAGAAGCTTTCTGAGAAACTGCTTAGTGTTCTCTTAATTCATCTCACAGAGTTACATCTGTATTTCGTGGATCTCTTTGCTAGCCTTATTTCTGTGGAATCTGAGAACAGATATTTCGTATCCCTTTGAAGACTATAGGGCCAAAGGAAAAATCCTCCGATAACAAAGAGAAAGAAGCTTTCTGAGAAACTTCTTTGTGTTCTGTGAAATCATCTCAGAGAGTTACAGCTTTCCCCTCAAGAAGCCTTTCGCTAAGACAGTTCTTGTGGAATTGGCAAAGTGATATTTGGAAGCCCGTAGAGGGCCATGGTGAAAAAGGAAATATCCTCAGATGAAATCTGGAAAGAAGCTTTCTGAGAAACTGCTTAGTGTTCTGTTAATTCATCTCACAGAGTTACATCTGTATTTCGTGGATCTCTTTGCTAGCCTTATTTCTGTGGAATCTGAGAACAGATATTTCGGATCCCTTTGAAGACTATAGGGCCAAAGGAAAAATCCTCCGATAACGAAGAGAAAGAAGCTTTCTGAGAAACTTCTTTGTGTTCTGTGAAATCATCTCAGAGAGTTACAGCTTTCCCCTCAAGAAGCCTTTCACTAAGAGAGTTCTTTTGGAATTGGACAAGTGATATTTGGAAGCCCATAGAGGGCCATGGTGAAAAAGGAAATATCCTCAGATGAAATCTGGAAAGAAGCTTTCTGAGAAATTGCTTAGTGTTCTGTTAATTCATCTCACAGAGTTACATCTGTATTTCGTGGATCTCTTTGCTAGCCTTATTTCTGTGGAATCTGAGAACAGATATTTCGGATCCCTTTGAAGACTATAGGGCCAAAGGAGAAATCCTCCGATAACAAAGAGAAAGAAGCTTTCTGAGAAACTTCTTTGTGTTCTGTGAAATCATCTCAGAGAGTTACAGCTTTCCCCTCAAGAAGCCTTTCGCTAATACAGTTCTTGTGGAATTGGCAAAGTGATATATGGAAGCCCTTAGAGGGCTATGGTGAAAAAGGAAATATCCTCAGATGAAATCTAGAAAGAAGCTTTCTGAGAAACTGCTTAGTGTTCTGTTAATTCATCTCACAGAGTTACATCTGTATTTCGTTGATCTCTTTGCTAGCCTTATTTCTGTGGAATCTGAGAACAGATATTTCGGATCCTTTGAAGACTATAGGGCCAAAGGAAATATCCTCCGATAACAAAGAGAAAGAAGCTTTCTGAGAAACTTCTTTGTGTTCTGTGAAATCATCTCAGAGAGTTACAGCTTTCCCCTCAAGAAGCCTTTCGCTAAGACAGTTCTTGTGGAATTGGCAAAGTGATATTTGAAGCCCATAGAGGGCCATGGTGAAAAAGGAAATATCCTCAGATGAAATCTGGAAAGAAGCTTTCTGAGAAACTGCTTTGTGTTCTGTTAATTCATCTCACAGAGTTACATCTGTATTTCGTGGATTTCTTTGCTAGCTTTATTTCTGTGGAATCTGAGAACAAATATTTCGGATCCCTTTGAAGACTATAGGGCCAATGGAAATATCCTCCGATAACAAAGAGAAAGAAGCTTTCTGAGAAACTTCTTTGTGTTCTGTGAAATCATCTCACAGAGTTACAGCTTTTCCCTCAAGAAGCCTTTCGCTAAGACTGTTCTTGTGGAATTGGCAAAGTGATATTTGGAAGCCCATAGAGGGCTATGGTGAAAAAGGAAATATCCTCAGATGAAATCTGGAAAGAAGCTTTCTGAGAAACTGCTTAGTGTTCTGTTAATTCATCTCACAGAGTTACATCTGTATTTCGTGGATCTCTTTGCTAGCCTTACTTCTGTGGAATCTGAGAACAGATATTTCGGATCCCTTTTAAGACTAGAGGGCCAAAGGAAAAATCCTCCGATAACGAAGAGAAAGAAGTTTTCTGAGAAACTTCTTTGTGTTCTGTGAAATCATCTCAGAGAGTTACAGATTTCCCCTCAAGAAGCCTTTCGCTAAGACAGTTCTTGTGGAATTGGACAAGTGATATTTGGAAGCCCATAGAGGGCCATGGTGAAAAAGGAAATATCCTCAGATGAAATCTGGAAAGAAGCTTTCTGAGAATTTGCTTAGTGTTCTGTTAATTCATCTCACAGAGTTACATCTGTATTTCCTGGATCTCTTTGCTAGCTTTATTTCTGTGGAATCTGAGAACAGATATTTCGGATCCCTTTGAAGACTATAGGGCCAAAGGAAATATCCTCCGATAACAAAGAGAAAGAAGCTTTCAGAGAAACTATTTGTGTTCTGTGAAATCATCTCACAGAGTTACAGTTTTCCCCTCAAGAAGCCTTTCGCTAAGACAGTTCTTGTGGAATTGGCAAAGTGATATTTGGAAGCCCATAGAGGGCTATGGTGAAAAAGGAAATATCCTCAGATGAAATCTGGAAAGAAGCCTTCTGAGAAACTGCTTAGTGTTCTGTTAATTCATCTCACAGAGTTACATCTGTATTTCGTGGATCTCTTTGCTAGCCTTATTTCTGTGGAATCTGAGAACAGATATTTCGGATCCCTTTGATGACTATAGGGCCAAAGGAAAAATCCTACGATAACAAAGAGAAAGAAGCTTTCTGAGAAACTTCTTTGTGTTCTGTGAAATCATCTCACAGAGTTACAGCTTTTCCCTCAAGAAGCCTTTCGCTAAGACAGTTCTTGTGGAATTGGCAACGAGATATTTGGAAGCCCATAGAGGGCCATGGTGAAAAAGGAAATATCCTCAGATGAAATCTGGAAAGAAGCTTTCTGAGAAACTGCTTAGTGTTCTGTTAATTCATCTCACAGAGTTACATCTGTATTTCGTGGATCTCTTTGCTAGCTTTATTTCTGTGGAATCTGAGAACAGATATTTCGGATCCCTTTGAAGACTATAGGGCCAATGGAAATATCCTCCGATAACAAAGAGAAAGAAGCTTTCTGAGAAACTTCTTTGTGTTCTGTGAAATCATCTCACAGAGTTACAGCTTTCCCCTCAAGAAGCCTTTCGCTAAGACAGATCTTGTGGAATTGGCAAAGTGATATTTGGAAGCCCATAGAGGGCTATGGTGAAAAAGGAAATATCCTCAGATGAAATCTGGAAAGAAGCTTTCTGAGAAACTGCTTAGTGTTCTGTTAATTCATCTCACAGAGTTACATCTGTATTTCGTGGATCTCTTTGCTAGCCTTATTTCTGTGGAATCTGAGAACAGATATTTCGTATCCCTTTGAAGACTATAGGGCCAAAGGAAAAATCCTCCGATAACAAAGAGAAAGAAGCTTTCTGAGAAACTTCTTTGTGTTCTGTGAAATCATCTCAGAGAGTTACAGCTTTCCCCTCAAGAAGCCTTTCGCTAAGACAGTTCTTGTGGAATTGGCAAAGTGATATTTGGAAGCCCGTAGAGGGCCATGGTGAAAAAGGAAATATCCTCAGATGAAATCTGGAAAGAAGCTTTCTGAGAAACTGCTTAGTGTTCTGTTAATTCATCTCACAGAGTTACATCTTTATTTCGTGGATCTCTTTGCTAGCTTTATTTCTGTGGAATCTGAGAACAGATATTTCGGATCCCTTTGAAGACTATAGGGCCAAAGGAAATATCCTCCAATAACGAAGAGAAAGAAGCTTTCTGAGAAACTACTTTGTGTTCTGTGAAATCATCTCAGAGAGTTACAGCTTTCCCCTCAAGAAGCCTTTCGCTAATACAGTTATTGTGGAATTGGCAAAGTGATATTTGGAAGCCCATAGAGGGCCATGGTGAAAAAGGAAATATCCTCAGATGAAATCTGGAAAGAAGCTTTCTGAGAAACTGCTTAGTGTTCTTTTAATTCATCTCACAGAGTTACATCTGTATTTCGTGGATCTCTTTGCTAGCTTTATTTCTGTGGAATCTGAGAACAGATATTTCGGATCCCTTTGAAGACTATAGGGCCAAAGGAAATATCCTCCGATAACAAAGAGAAAGAAGCTTTCTAAGAAACTCTTTGTGTTCTGTGAAATCATCTCAGAGAGTTACAGCTTTCCCCTCAAGAAGCCTTTCGCTAAGACAGTTCTTGTGGAATTGGCAAAGTGATATTTGGAAGCCCACAGAGGGCTAAGGTTAAAAAGGAAATATCCTCAGATGAAATCTGGAAAGAAGCCTTCTGAGAAACTGCTTAGTGTTCTGTTAATACATCTCACAGAGTTACATCTGTATTTCGTGGATCTCTTTGCTAGCCTTATTTCTGTGGAATCTGAGAACAGATATTTCGGATCCCTTTGAAGACTATAGGGCCAAAGGAAAAATCCTCCGATAACGAAGAGAAAGAAGCTTTCTGAGAAACTTCTTTGTGTTCTGTGAAATCATCTCAGAGAGTTACAGCTTTCCCCTCAAGAAGCCTTTCACTAAGAGAGTTCTTTTGGAATTGGACAAGTGATATTTGGAAGCCCATAGAGGGCCATGGTGAAAAAGGAAATATCCTCAGATGAAATCTGGAAAGAAGTTTTCTGAGAAATTGCTTAGTGTTCTGTTAATTCATCTCACAGAGTTACATCTGTATTTCGTGGATCTCTTTGCTAGCCTTATTTCTGTGGAATCTGAGAACAGATATTTCGGATCCCTTTGAAGACTACAGGGCCAAAGGAGAAATCCTCCGATAACAAAGAGAAAGAAGCTTTCTGAGAAACTTCTTTGTGTTCTGTGAAATCATCTCAGAGAGTTACAGCTTTCCCCTCAAGAAGCCTTTCGCTAATACAGTTCTTGTGGAATTGGCAAAGTGATATATGGAAGCCCTTAGAGGGCTATGGTGAAAAAGGAAATATCCTCAGATGAAATCTGGAAAGAAGCTTTCTGAGAAACTGCTTAGTGTTCTGTTAATTCATCTCACAGAGTTACATCTGTATTTCGTGGATCTCTTTGCTAGCCTTATTTCTGTGGAATCTGAGAACAGATATTTCGGATCCTTTGAAGACTATAGGGCCAAAGGAAATAACCTCCGATAACAAAGAGAAAGAAGCTTTCTGAGAAACTTCTTTGTGTTCTGTGAAATCATCTCAGAGAGTTACAGCTTTCCCCTCAAGAAGCCTTTCGCTAAGACAGTTCTTGTGGAATTGGCAAAGTGATATTTGAAGCCCATAGAGGGCCATGGTGAAAAAGGAAATATCCTCAGATGAAATCTGGAAAGAAGCTTTCTGAGAAACTGCTTTGTTTTCTGTTAATTCATCTCACAGAGTTACATCTGTATTTCGTGGATCTCTTTGCTAGCTTTATTTCTGTGGAATCTGAGAACAGATATTTCGGATCCCTTTGAAGACTATAGGGCCAATGGAAATATCCTCCGATAACAAAGAGAAAGAAGCTTTCTGAGAAACTTCTTTGTGTTCTGTGAAATCATCTCACAGAGTTACAGCTTTTCCCTCAAGAAGCCTTTCGCTAAGACTGTTCTTGTGGAATTGGCAAAGTGATATTTGGAAGCCCATAGAGGGCTATAGTGAAAAAGGAAATATCCTCAGATGAAATCTGGAAAGAAGCTTTCTGAGAAACTGCTTAGTGTTCTGTTAATTCATCTCACAGAGTTACATCTGTATTTCGTGGATCTCTTTGCTAGCCTTACTTCTGTGGAATCTGAGAAGAGATATTTCGGATCCCTTTGAAGACTAGAGGGCCAAAGGAAAAATCCTCCGATAACGAAGAGAAAGAAGTTTTCTGAGAAACTTCTTTGTGTTCTGTGAAATCATCTCAGAGAGTTACAGCTTTCCCCTCAAGAAGCCTTTCGCTAAGACAGTTCTTGTGGAATTGGACAAGTGATATTTGGAAGCCCATAGAGGGCCATGGTGAAAAAGGAAATATCCTCAGATGAAATCTGGAAAGAAGCTTTCTGAGAATTTGCTTAGTGTTCTGTTAATTCATCTCACAGAGTTACATCTGTATTTCCTGGATCTCTTTGCTAGCTTTATTTCTGTGGAATCTGAGAACAGATATTTCGGATCCCTTTGAAGACTATAGGGCCAAAGGAAATATCCTCCGATAACAAAGAGAAAGAAGCTTTCAGAGAAACTATTTGTGTTCTGTGAAATCATCTCACAGAGTTACAGTTTTCCCCTCAAGAAGCCTTTCGCTAAGACAGTTCTTGTGGAATTGGCAAAGTGATATTTGGAAGCCCATAGAGGGCTATGGTGAAAAAGGAAATATCCTCAGATGAAATCTGGAAAGAAGCTTTCTGAGAAACTGCTTAGTGTTCTGTTAATTCATCTCACAGAGTTACATCTGTATTTCGTGGATCTCTTTGCTAGCCTTATTTCTGTGGAATCTGAGAACAGATATTTCGGATCCCTTTGATGACTATAGGGCCAAAGGAAAAATCCTCCGATAACAAAGAGAAAGAAGCTTTCTGAGAAACTTCTTTGTGTTCTGTGAAATCATCTCACAGAGTTACAGCTTTTCCCTCAAGAAGCCTTTCGCTAAGACTGTTCTTGTGGAATTGGCAACGAGATATTTGGAAGCCCATAGAGGGCCATGGTGAAAAAGGAAATATCCTCAGATGAAATCTGGAAAGAAGTTTCTGAGAAACTGCTTAGTGTTCTGTTAATTCATCTCACAGAGTTACATCTGTATTTCGTGGATCTCTTTGCTAGCTTTATTTCTGTGGAATCTGAGAACAGATATTTCGGATCCCTTTGAAGACTATAGGGCCAAAGGAAATATCCTCCGATAACAAAGAGAAAGAAGCTTTCTGAGAAACTCTTTGTGTTCTGTGAAATCATCTCACAGAGTTACAGCTTTCCCCTCAAGAAGCCTTTCGCTAAGACAGTTCTTGTGGAATTGGCAAAGTGATATTTGGAAGCCCATAGAGGGCTATGGTGAAAAAGGAAATATCCTCAGATGAAATCTGGAAAGAAGTTTCTGAGAAACTGCTTAGTGTTCTGTTAATTCATCTCACATAGTTACATCTGTATTTCGTGGATCTCTTTGCTAGCCTTATTTCTGTGGAATCTGAGAACAGATATTTCGGATCCCTTTGTAGACTATAGGGCCAAAGGAAAATCCTCCGATAACAAAGAGAAAGAAGCTTTCTGAGAAACTTCTTTGTGTTCTGTGAAATCATCTCAGAGAGTTACAGCTTTCCCCTCAAGAAGCCTTTCCCTAATACAGTTCTTGTGGAATGGGCAAATTGATATTTGGAAGCCCATAGAGGGCCATGGTGAAAAAGGAAATATCCTCAGATGAAATCTGGAAAGAAGCTTTCTGATAAACTGCTTAGTGTTCTGTTAATTCATCTCACAGAGTTACATCTGTATTTCGTGGATCTCTTTGCTAGCCTTATTTCTGTGGAATCTGAGAACAGATATTTCGGATCCCTTTGAAGACTATAGGGCCAAAGGAAATATCCTCCGATAACAAAGAGAAAGAAGCTTTCTGAGAAACTTCTTTGTGTTCTGTGAAATCATCTCACAGAGTTACAGCTTTCCCCTCAAGAAGCCTTTCGCTAAGACAGTTCTTGTGGAATTGGCAAAGTGATATTTGGAAGCCCATAGAGGGCTATGGTGAAAAAGGAAATATCCTATGATGAAATCTGGAAAGAAGCTTTCTGAGAAACTGCTTAGTGTTCTGTTAATTCATCTCACAGAGTTACATCTGTATTTCGTGGATCTCTTTGCTAGCCTTATTTCTGTGGAATCTGAGAACAGATATTTCGGATCCCTTTGAAGACAATAGGGCCAAAGGAAAAATCCTCCGATAACAAAGAGAAAGAAGCTTTCTGAGAAACTTCTTTGTGTTCTGTGAAATCATCTCAGAGAGTTACAGCTTTCCCCTCAAGAAGCCTTTCGCTAAGACAGTTCTTGTGGAATTGGCAAAGTGATATTTGGAAGCCCATAGAGGGCTATGGTGAAAAAGGAAATATCCTCAGATGAAATCTGGAAAGAAGCTTTCTGAGAAACTGCTTAGTCTTCTGTTAATTCATCTCACAGAGTTACATCTGTATTTCGTGGATCTCTTTGCTAGCCTTATTTCTGTGGAATCTGAGAACAGATATTTCGGATCCTTTGAAGACTATAGGGCCAAAGGAAAAATCCTCCGATAACAAAGAGAAAGAAGCTTTCTGAGAAACTCTTTGTGTTCTGTGAAATCATCTCACAGAGTTACAGTTTTCCCCTCAAGAAGCCTTTCGCTAAGACAGTTCTTGTGGAATTGGCAAAGTGATATTTGGAAGCCAATAGAGGGCTATGGTGAAAAAGGAAATATCCTCAGATGAAATCTGGAAAGAAGCTTTCTGAGAAACTGCTTAGTGTTCTGTTAATTCATCTCAGAGAGTTACATCTGTATTTCGTGGATCTCTTTGCTAGCCTTATTTCTGTGGAATCTGAGAACAGATATTTCGGATCCCTTTGAAGACTATAGGGCCAAAGGAAAAATCCTCCGATAACAAAGAGAAAGAAGCTTTCTGAGAAACTTCTTTGTGTTCTGTGAAATCATCTCACAGAGTTACAGCTTTTCCCTCAAGAAACCTTTCGCTAAGACTGTTCTTGTGGAATTGGCAACGAGATATTTGGAAGCCCATAGAGGGCCATGGTGAAAAAGGAAATATCCTCAGATGAAATCTGGAAAGAAGCTTTCTGAGAAACTGCTTAGTGTTCTGTTAGTTCATCTCACAGAGTTACATATGTATTTCGTGGATCTCTTTGCTAGCTTTATTTCTGTGGAATCTGAGAACAGATATTTCGGATCCCTTTGAAGACTATAGGGCCAAAGGAAATATCCTCCGATAACAAAGAGAAAGAAGCTTTCTGAGAAACTCTTTGTGTTCTGTGAAATCATCTCACAGAGTTACAGCTTTCCCCTCAAGAAGCCTTTCGCTAAGACAGTTCTTGTGGAATTGGCAAAGTGATATTTGGAAGCCCATAGAGGGCTATGGTGAAAAAGGAAATATCCTCAGATGAAATCTGGAAAGAAGTTTCTGAGAAACTGCTTAGTGTTCTGTTAATTCATCTCACAGAGTTACATCTGTATTTCGTGGATCTCTTTGCTAGCCTTATTTCTGTGGAATCTGAGAACAGATATTTCGGATCCCTTTGTAGACTACAGGGCCAAAGGAAAATCCTCCGATAACAAAGAGAAAGAAGCTTTCTGAGAAACTTCTTTGTGTTCTGTGAAATCATCTCACAGAGTTACAGCTTTCCCCTCAAGAAGCCTTTCGCTAATACAGTTCTTGTGGAATTGGCAAAGTGATATTTGGAAGCCCTTAGAGGGCTATGGTGAAAAAGGAAATATCCTCAGATGAAATCTGGAAAGAAGCTTTCTGAGAAACTGCTTAGTGTTCTGTTAATTCATCTCACAGAGTTACATCTGTATTTCGTGGATCTCTTTGCTAGCCTTACTTCTGTGGAATCTGAGAACAGATATTTCGGATCCCTTTGAAGACTAGAGGGCCAAAGGAAAAATCCTCCGATAACGAAGAGAAGGAAGCTTTCTGAGAAACTTCTTTGTGTTCTGTGAAATCATCTCAGAGAGTTACAGCTTTCCCCTCAAGAAGCCTTTCGCTAAGACAGTTCTTGTGGAATTGGACAAGTGATATTTGGAAGCCCATAGAGGGCCATGGTGAAAAAGGAAATATCCTCAGATGAAATCTGGAAAGAAGCTTTCTGAGAATTTGCTTAGTGTTCTGTTAATTCATCTCACAGAGTTACATCTGTATTTCGTGGATCTCTTTGCTAGCTTTATTTCTGTGGAATCTGAGAACAGATATTTCGGATCCCTTTGAAGACTATAGGGCCAAAGGAAAAATCCTCCGATAACAAAGAGAAAGAAGCTTTCTGAGAAACTATTTGTGTTCTGTGAAATCATCTCACAGAGTTACAGCTTTTCCCTCAAGAAGCCTTTCGCTAAGACTGTTCTTGTGGAATTGGCAACGAGATATTTGGAAGCCCATAGAGGGCCATGGTGAAAAAGGAAATATCCTCAGATGAAATCTGGAAAGAAGCTTTCTGAGAAACTGCTTAGTGTTCTGTTAATTCATCTCACAGAGTTACATCTGTATTTCGTGGATCTCTTTGCTAGCTTTATTTCTGTGGATTCTGAGAACAGATATTTCGGATCCCTTTGAAGACTATAGGGCCAAAGGATATATCCTCCGATAACAAAGAGAAAGAAGCTTTCTGAGAAACTCTTTGTGTTCTGTGAAATCATCTCACAGAGTTACAGCTTTCCCCTCAAGAAGCCTTTCGCTAAGACAGTTCTTGTGGAATTGGCAAAGTGATATTTGGAAGCCCATAGAGGGCTATGGTGAAAAAGGAAATATCCTCAGATGAAATCTGGAAAGAAGTTTCTGAGAAACTGCTTAGTGTTCTGTTAATTCATCTCACAGAGTTACATCTGTATTTCGTGGATCTCTTTGCTAGCCTTATTTCTGTGGAATCTGAGAACAGATATTTCGGATCCCTTTGTAGACTATAGGGCCAAAGGAAAATCCTCCGATAACAAAGAGAAAGAAGCTTTCTGAGAAACTTCTTTGTGTTCTGTGAAATCATCTCAGAGAGTTACAGCTTTCCCCTCAAGAAGCCTTTCGCTAATACAGTTCTTGTGGAACTGGCAAAGTGATATTTGGAAGCCCATAGAGGGCCATGGTGAAAAAGGAAATATCCTCAGATGAAATCTGGAAAGAAGCTTTCTGAGAAACTGCTTAGTGTTCTGTTAATTCATCTCACAGAGTTACATCTGTATTTCGTGGATCTCTTTGCTAGCTTTATTTCTGTGGAATCTGAGAACAGATATTTCGGATCCCTTTGAAGACTATAGGGCCAAAGGAAATATCCTCCGATAACAAAGAGATAGAAGCTTTCTGAGAAACTCTTTGTGTTCTGTGAAATCATCTCAGAGAGTTACAGCTTTCCCCTCAAGAAGCCTTTGGCTAAGACAGTTCTTGTGGAATTGGCAAAGTGATATTTGGAAGCCCATAGAGGGCTATGGTGAAAAAGGAAATATCCTCAGATGAAATCTGGAAAGAAGTTTCTGAGAAACTGCTTAGTGTTCTGTTAATTCATCTCACAGAGTTACATCTGTATTTCGTGGATCTCTTTGCTAGCCTTATTTCTGTGGAATCTGAGAACAGATATTTCGGATCCCTTTGAAGACTATAGGGCCAAAGGAAATATCCTCCGATAACAAAGAGAACGAAGCTTTCTGAGAAACTTCTTTGTGTTCTGTGAAATCATCTCACAGAGTTACAGCTTTTCCCTCAAGAAGCCTTTCGCTAAGACTGTTCTTGTGGAATTGGCAAAGTGATATTTGGAAGCCCATAGAGGGCTATGGTGAAAAAGGAAATATCCTCAGATGAAATCTGGAAAGAAGCTTTCTGAGAAACTGCTTAGTGTTCTGTTAATTCATCTCACAGAGTTACATCTGTATTTCGTGGATCTCTTTGCTAGCCTTACTTCTGTGGAATCTGAGAACAGATATTTCGGATCCCTTTGAAGACTAGAGGGCCAAAGGAAAAATCCTCCGATAACGAAGAGAAAGAAGCTTTCTGAGAAACCTCTTTGTGTTCTGTGAAATCATCTCACAGATTTACAGCTTTCCCCTCAAGAAGCCTTTCGCTAAGACAGTTCTTGTGGAATTGGCAAAGTGATATTTGATGCCCATAGAGGGCCATGGTGAAAAAGGAAATATCCTCAGATGAAATCTGGAAAGAAGCTTTCTGAGAAACTGCTTTGTGTTCTGTTAATTCATCTCACAGAGTTACATCTGTATTTCGTGGATCTCTTTGCTAGCTTTATTTCTGTGGAATCTGAGAACAGATATTTCGGATCCCTTTGAAGACTATAGGGCCAATGGAAATATCCTCCGATAACGAAGAGAAAGAAGCTTTATGAGAAACTTCTTTGTGTTCTGTGAAATCATCTCACAGAGTTACAGCTTTTCCCTCAAGAAGCCTTTCGCTAAGATTGTTCTTGTGGAATTGGCAAAGTGATATTTGGAAGCCCATAGAGGGCTATGGTGAAAAAGGAAATATCCGCAGATGAAATCTGGAAAGAAGCTTTCTGAGAAACTGCTTAGTGTTCTATTAATTCATCTCACAGAGTTACATCTGTATTTCGTGGATCTCTTTGCTAGCCTTACTTCTGTGGAATCTGAGAACAGATATTTCGGATCCCTTTGAAGACTAGAGGGCCAAAGGAAAAATCCTCCGATAACGAAGAGAAAGAAGCTTTCTGAGAAACTTCTTTGTGTTCTGTGAAATCATCTCACAGAGTTACAGCTTTCCCCTCAAGAAGCCTTTCGCTAAGACAGTTCTTGTGGAATTGGACAAGTGATATTTGGAAGCCCATAGAGGGCCATGGTGAAAAAGGAAATATCCTCAGATGAAATCTGGAAAGAAGCTTTCTGAGAATTTGCTTAGTGTTCTGTTAATTCGTCTCACAGAGTTACATCTGTATTTCGTGGATCTCTTTGCTAGCTTTATTTCTGTGGAATCTGAGAACAGATATTTCGGATCCCTTTGAAGTCTATAGGGCCAAAGGAAATATCCTCCGATAACAAAGAGAAAGAAGCTTTCTGAGAAACTATTTGTGTTCTGTGAAATCATCTCACAGAGTTACAGTTTTCCCCTCAAGAAGCCTTTCGCTAAGACAGTTCTTGTGGAATTGGCAAAGTGATATTTGGAAGCCCATAGAGGGCTATGGTGAAAAAGGAAATATCCTCAGATGAAATCTGGAAAGAAGCTTTCTGAGAAACTGCTTAGTGTTCTGTTAATTCATCTCACAGAGTTACATCTGTATTTCGTGGATCTCTTTGCTAGCCTTATTTCTGTGGAATCTGAGAACAGATATTTCGGATCCCTTTGAAGACTATAGGGCCAAAGGAAAAATCCTCCGATAACAAAGAGAAAGAAGCTTTCTGAGAAACTTCTTTGTGTTCTGTGAAATCATCTCACAGAGTTACAGCTTTTCCCTCAAGAAGCCTTTCGCTAAGACTGTTCTTGTGGAATTGGTAACGAGATATTTGGAAGCCCATAGAGGGCCATGGTGAAAAAGGAAATATCCTCAGATGAAATCTGGAAAGAAGCTTTCTGAGAAACTGCTTAGTGTTCTGTTAATTCATCTCACAGAGTTACATCTTTATTTCGTGGATCTCTTTGCTAGCTTTATTTCTGTGGAATCTGAGAACAGATATTTCGGATCCCTTTGAAGACTATAGGGCCAAAGGAAATATCCTCCGATAACAAAGAGAAAGAAGCTTTCTGAGAAACTCTTTGTGTTCTGTGAAATCATCTCACAGAGTTACAGCTTTCCCCTCAAGAAGCCTTTCGCTAAGACAGTTTTTGTGGAATTGGCAAAGTGATATTTGGAAGCCCATAGAGGGCTATGGTGAAAAAGGAAATATCCTCAGATGAAATCTGGAAAGAAGTTTCTGAGAAACTGCTTAGTGTTCTGTTAATTCATCTCACAGAGTTACATCTGTATTTCGTGGATCTCTTTGCTAGCCTTATTTCTGTGGAATCTGAGAACAGATATTTCGGATCCCTTTGTAGACTACAGGGCCAAAGGAAAATCCTCCGATAACAAAGAGAAAGAAGCTTTCTGAGAAACTTCTTTGTGTTCTGTGAAATCATCTCACAGAGTTACAGCTTTCCCCTCAAGAAGCCTTTCGCTAAGACAGTTCTTGTGGAATTTGCAAAGTGATATTTGGAAGCCCATAGAGGGCCATGGTGAAAAAGGAAATATCCTCAGATGAAATCTGGAAAGAAGCTTTCTGAGAAACTGCTTAGTGTTCTTTTAATTCATCTCACAGAGTTACATCTGTATTTCGTGGATCTCTTTGCTAGCTTTATTTCTGTGGAATCTGAGAACAGATATTTCGGATCCCTTTGAAGACTATAGGGCCAATGGAAATATCCTCCGATAACAAAGAGAAAGAAGCTTTCTGAGAAACTTCTTTGTGTTCTGTGAAATCATCTCACAGAGTTACAGCTTTTCCCTCAAGAAGCCTTTCGCTAAGACTGTTCTTGTGGAATTGGCAAAGTGATATTTGGAAGCCCATAGAGGGCTATGGTGAAAAAGGAAATATCCTCAGATGAAATCTGGAAAGAAGCTTTCTGAGAAACTGCTTAGTGTTCTGTTAATTCATCTCACAGAGTTACATCTGTATTTCGTGGATCTCTTTGCTAGCCTTGTTTCTGTGGAATCTGAGAACAGATATTTCGGATCCCTTTGAAGACTATAGGGCCAAAGGAAATATCCTCCGATAACAAAGAGAAAGAAGCTTTCTGAGAAACTTCTTTGTGTTCTGTGAAATCATCGCACAGAGTTACAGCTTTCCCCTCAATAAGCCTTTCGCTAAGACAGTTCTTGTGGAATTGGCAAAGTGATATTTGGAAGCCCATAGAGGGCTATGGTGAAAAAGGAAATATCCTCACATGAAATCTGGAAAGAAGCTTTCTGAGAAACTGCTTAGAATTCTGTTAATTCATCTCACAGAGTTACATCTGTATTTCGTGGATCTCTTTGCTAGCCTTATTTCTGTGGAATCTGAGAACAGATATTTCGGATCACTTTGAAGACAATAGGGCCAAAGGAAAAATCCTCCGATAACGAAGAGAAAGAAGCTTTCTGAGAAACTTCTTTGTGTTCTGTGAAATCATCTCACAGAGTTACAGCTTTCCCCTCAAGAAGCCTTTCGCTAAGACAGTTCTTGTGGAATTGGCAAAGTGATATTTGGAAGCCCATGGAGGGCCATTGTGAAAAAGGAAATATCCTCAGATGAAATCTGGAGAGAAGCTTTCTGAGAAACTGCTTAGTGTTCTGTTAATTCATCTCACAGAGTTACATCTGTATTTCGTGGATCTCTTTGCTAGCCTTATTTCTGTGGATCTGAGAACAGATATTTCGGATACCTTTGAAGACTATAGGGCCAAAGGAAAAATCCTCCGATAACAAAGAGAAAGAAGCTTTCTGAGAAACTTCTTTGTGTTCTGTGAAATCATCTCACAGAGTTACAGCTTTCCCCTCAAGAAGCCTTTCGCTAAGACAGTTCTTGTGGAATTGGCAAAGTGATAATTGGAAGCCCATAGAGGGCTATGGTGAAAAAGGAAATATCCTCAAATGAAATCTGGAAAGAAGCTTTCTGAGAAACTTCTTAGTGTTCTGTTAATTCATCTCACAGAGTTACATCTGTATTTCGTGGATCTCTTTGCTAGCCTTATTTCTGTGGAATCTGAGAACAGATATTTCGGATCCCTTGAAGACAATAGGGCCAAAGGAAAAATCCTCCGATAACAAAGAGAAAGAAGCTTTCTGAGAAACTTCTTTGTGTTCTGTGAAATCATCTCACAGAGTTACAGCTTTCCCCTCAAGACGCCTTTCGCTAAGACAGTTCTTGTGGAATTGGCAAAGTGATATTTGGAAGCCCATAGAGGGCTACGGTGAAAAAGGAAATATCCTCAGATGAAATCTGGAAAGAAGATTTCTCAGAAACTGCTTAGTGTTCTGTTAATTCATCTCACAGAGTTACATCTGTATTTCGTGGATCTCTTTGCTAGCCTTATTTCTGTGGAATCTGATAACAGATATTTCGGATCCCTTTGAAGACTATAGGGCCAAAGGAAATATCCTCCAATAACAAAGAGAAAGAAGCTTTCTGAGAAACTTCTTTGTGTTCTGTGAAATCATCTCAGAGAGTTACAGCTTTCCCCTCAAGAAGCCTTTCGCTAAGACAGTTCTTGTGGAATTGGCAAAGTGATATTTGGAAGCCCATAGAGGGCCATGGTGAAAAAGGAAATATCCTCAGATGAAATCTGGAAAGAAGCTTTCTGAGAAACTGCTTAGTGTTCTGTTAATTCATCTCACAGAGTTACATCTGTATTTCGTGGATCTCTTTGCTAGCTTTATTTCTGTGGAATCTGAGAACAGATATTTCGGATCCCTTTGAAGACTATAGGGCCAATGGAAATATCCTCCGATAACAAAGAGAAAGAAGCTTTCTGAGAAACTTCTTTGTGTTCTGTGAAATCATCTCACAAAGTT
This sequence comes from Macaca nemestrina, assembly GCF_043159975.1. Classification (NCBI taxonomy): domain Eukaryota; kingdom Metazoa; phylum Chordata; class Mammalia; order Primates; family Cercopithecidae; genus Macaca; species Macaca nemestrina. The sequence goes on from NW_027257553.1 coordinate 69,152, forward strand.
ACAGCTTTTCCCTCAAGAAGCCTTTCGCTAAGACTGTTCTTGTGGAATTGGCAAAGTGATATTTGGAAGCCCATAGAGGGCTATGGTGAAAAAGGAAATATCCTCAGATGAAATCTGGAAAGAAGCTTTCTGAGAAACTGCTTAGTGTTCTGTTAATTCATCTCACAGAGTTACATCTGTATTTCGTGGATCTCTTAGCTAGCCGTATTTCTGTGGAATCTGAGAACAGATATTTCGGATACCTTTGAAGACTATAGGGCCAAAGGAAATATCCTCCGATAACAAAGAGAAAGAAGCTTTCTGAGAAACTTCTTTGTGTTCTGTGAAATCATCTCACAGAGTTACAGCTTTCCCCTCAAGAAGACTTTCGCTAAGACAGTTCTTGTGGAATTGGCAAAGTGATATTTGGAAGCCCATAGAGGGCTATGGTGAAAAAGGAAATATCCTCAGATGAAATCTGGAAAGAAGCTTTCTGAGAAACTGCTTAGTGTTCTGTTAATTCATCTCACAGAGTTACATCTGTATTTCGTGGATCTCTTTGCTAGCCTTATTACTGTGGAATCTGAGAACAGATATTTCGGTTCCCTTTGAAGACTATAGGGCCAAAGGAAATATCCTCCGATAACGAAGAGAAAGAAGCTTTCTGAGAAACTTCTTTGTGTTCTGTGAAATCATCTCACAGAGTTACAGCTTTCCCCTCAAGAAGCCTTTCGATAAGACAGTTCTTGTGGAATTGGCCAAGTGATATTTGGAAGTCCATAGAGGGCTATGGTGAAAAAGGAAATATCCTCAGATGAAATCTGGAAGGAAGCTTTCTGAGAAACTGCTCAGTTTTCTGTTAATTCATCTCACAGAGTTACATCTGTATTTCATGGATCTCTTTGCTAGCCTTATTTCTGTGGAATCTGAGAACAGATATTTCGGATCCCTTTGAAGACTATAGGGCCAAAGGAAAAATCCTCCGATAACAAACAGAAAGAAGCTTTCTGAGAAAATTCTTCGTGTTCTGTGAAATCATCTCACAGAGTTACAGCTTTCCCCTCAAGAAGCCTTTCGCTAAGACAGTTCTTGTGGAATTGGCAAAGTGATATTTGGAAGCCCATAGAGGGCTATGGTGAAAAAGGAAATATCCTCAGATGAAATCTGGAAAGAAGCTTTCTGAGAAACTCCTTAGTGTTCTGTTAGTTCATCTCACAGAGTTACATCTGTATTTCGTGGATCTCTTTGCTAGCCTTATTTCTGTGGAATCTGAGAACAGATATTTTGGATCCCTTTGAAGACAACAGGGCCAAAGGAAATATCCTCCGATAACAAAGAGAAAGAAGCTTTCTGAGAAACTTCTTTGTGTTCTGTGAAATCATCTCAGAGAGTTACAGCTTTCCCCTCAAGAAGCCTTTCACTAAGAGAGTTCTTTTGGAATTGGACAAGTGATATTTGGAAGCCCATAGAGGGCCATGGTGAAAAAGGAAATATCCTCAGATGAAATCTGGAAAGAAGCTTTCTGAGAAATTGCTTAGTGTTCTGTTAATTCATCTCACAGAGTTACATCTGTATTTCGTGGATCTCTTTGCTAGCCTTATTTCTGTGGAATCTGAGAACAGATATTTCGGATCCCTTTGAAGACTATAGGGCCAAAGGAGAAATCCTCCGATAACAAAGAGAAAGAAGCTTTCTGAGAAACTTCTTTGTGTTCTGTGAAATCATCTCAGAGAGTTACAGCTTTCCCCTCAAGAAGCCTTTCGCTAATACAGTTCTTGTGGAATTGGCAAAGTGATATATGGAAGCCCTTAGAGGGCTATGGTGAAAAAGGAAATATCCTCAGATGAAATCTGGAAAGAAGCTTTCTGAGAAACTGCTTAGTGTTCTGTTAATTCATCTCACAGAGTTACATCTGTATTTCGTTGATCTCTTTGCTAGCCTTATTTCTGTGGAATCTGAGAACAGATATTTCGGATCCTTTGAAGACTATAGGGCCAAAGGAAATATCCTCCGATAACAAAGAGAAAGAAGCTTTCTGAGAAACTTCTTTGTGTTCTGTGAAATCATCTCAGAGAGTTACAGCTTTCCCCTCAAGAAGCCTTTCGCTAAGACAGTTCTTGTGGAATTGGCAAAGTGATATTTGAAGCCCATAGAGGGCCATGGTGAAAAAGGAAATATCCTCAGATGAAATCTGGAAAGAAGCTTTCTGAGAAACTGCTTTGTGTTCTGTTAATTCATCTCACAGAGTTACATCTGTATTTCGTGGATCTCTTTGCTAGCTTTATTTCTGTGGAATCTGAGAACAGATATTTCGGATCCCTTTGAAGACTATAGGGCCAATGGAAATATCCTCCGATAACAAAGAGAAAGAAGCTTTCTGAGAAACTTCTTTGTGTTCTGTGAAATCATCTCACAGAGTTACAGCTTTTCCCTCAAGAAGCCTTTCGCTAAGACTGTTCTTGTGGAATTGGCAAAGTGATATTTGGAAGCCCATAGAGGGCTATGGTGAAAAAGGAAATATCCTCAGATGAAATCTGGAAAGAAGCTTTCTGAGAAACTGCTTAGTGTTCTGTTAATTCATCTCACAGAGTTACATCTGTATTTCGTGGATCTCTTTGCTAGCCTTACTTCTGTGGAATCTGAGAACAGATATTTCGGATCCCTTTTAAGACTAGAGGGCCAAAGGAAAAATCCTCCGATAACGAAGAGAAAGAAGTTTTCTGAGAAACTTCTTTGTGTTCTGTGAAATCATCTCAGAGAGTTACAGATTTCCCCTCAAGAAGCCTTTCGCTAAGACAGTTCTTGTGGAATTGGACAAGTGATATTTGGAAGCCCATAGAGGGCCATGGTGAAAAAGGAAATATCCTCAGATGAAATCTGGAAAGAAGCTTTCTGAGAATTTGCTTAGTGTTCTGTTAATTCATCTCACAGAGTTACATCTGTATTTCCTGGATCTCTTTGCTAGCTTTATTTCTGTGGAATCTGAGAACAGATATTTCGGATCCCTTTGAAGACTATAGGGCCAAAGGAAATATCCTCCGATAACAAAGAGAAAGAAGCTTTCAGAGAAACTATTTGTGTTCTGTGAAATCATCTCACAGAGTTACAGTTTTCCCCTCAAGAAGCCTTTCGCTAAGACAGTTCTTGTGGAATTGGCAAAGTGATATTTGGAAGCCCATAGAGGGCTATGGTGAAAAAGGAAATATCCTCAGATGAAATCTGGAAAGAAGCCTTCTGAGAAACTGCTTAGTGTTCTGTTAATTCATCTCACAGAGTTACATCTGTATTTCGTGGATCTCTTTGCTAGCCTTATTTCTGTGGAATCTGAGAACAGATATTTCGGATCCCTTTGATGACTATAGGGCCAAAGGAAAAATCCTCCGATAACAAAGAGAAAGAAGCTTTCTGAGAAACTTCTTTGTGTTCTGTGAAATCATCTCACAGAGTTACAGCTTTTCCCTCAAGAAGCCTTTCGCTAAGACTGTTCTTGTGGAATTGGCAACGAGATATTTGGAAGCCCATAGAGGGCCATGGTGAAAAAGGAAATATCCTCAGATGAAATCTGGAAAGAAGCTTTCTGAGAAACTGCTTAGTGTTCTGTTAATTCATCTCACAGAGTTACATCTGTATTTCGTGGATCTCTTTGCTAGCTTTATTTCTGTGGAATCTGAGAACAGATATTTCGGATCCCTTTGAAGACTATAGGGCCAATGGAAATATCCTCCGATAACAAAGAGAAAGAAGCTTTCTGAGAAACTTCTTTGTGTTCTGTGAAATCATCTCACAGAGTTACAGCTTTCCCCTCAAGAAGCCTTTCGCTAAGACAGATCTTGTGGAATTGGCAAAGTGATATTTGGAAGCCCATAGAGGGCTATGGTGAAAAAGGAAATATCCTCAGATGAAATCTGGAAAGAAGCTTTCTGAGAAACTGCTTAGTGTTCTGTTAATTCATCTCACAGAGTTACATCTGTATTTCGTGGATCTCTTTGCTAGCCTTATTTCTGTGGAATCTGAGAACAGATATTTCGTATCCCTTTGAAGACTATAGGGCCAAAGGAAAAATCCTCCGATAACAAAGAGAAAGAAGCTTTCTGAGAAACTTCTTTGTGTTCTGTGAAATCATCTCAGAGAGTTACAGCTTTCCCCTCAAGAAGCCTTTCGCTAAGACAGTTCTTGTGGAATTGGCAAAGTGATATTTGGAAGCCCGTAGAGGGCCATGGTGAAAAAGGAAATATCCTCAGATGAAATCTGGAAAGAAGCTTTCTGAGAAACTGCTTAGTGTTCTGTTAATTCATCTCACAGAGTTACATCTTTATTTCGTGGATCTCTTTGCTAGCTTTATTTCTGTGGAATCTGAGAACAGATATTTCGGATCCCTTTGAAGACTATAGGGCCAAAGGAAATATCCTCCAATAACGAAGAGAAAGAAGCTTTCTGAGAAACTACTTTGTGTTCTGTGAAATCATCTCAGAGAGTTACAGCTTTCCCCTCAAGAAGCCTTTCGCTAATACAGTTATTGTGGAATTGGCAAAGTGATATTTGGAAGCCCATAGAGGGCCATGGTGAAAAAGGAAATGTCCTCAGATGAAATCTGGAAAGAAGCTTTCTGAGAAACTGCTTAGTGTTCTGTTAATTCATCTCACAGAGTTACATCTGTATTTCGTGGATCTCTTTGCTAGCTTTATTTCTGTGGAATCTGAGAACAGATATTTCGGATCCCTTTGAAGACTATAGGGCCAACGGAAATATCCTCCGATAACAAAGAGAAAGAAGCTTTCTAAGAAACTCTTTGTGTTCTGTGAAATCATCTCAGAGAGTTACAGCTTTCCCCTCAAGAAGCCTTTCGCTAAGACAGTTCTTGTGGAATTGGCAAAGTGATATTTGGAAGCCCATAGAGGGCTAAGGTTAAAAAGGAAATATCCTCAGATGAAATCTGGAAAGAAGCCTTCTGAGAAACTGCTTAGTGTTCTGTTAATTCATCTCACAGAGTTACATCTGTATTTCGTGGATCTCTTTGCTAGCCTTATTTCTGTGGAATCTGAGAACAGATATTTCGGATCCCTTTGAAGACTATAGGGCCAAAGGAAAAATCCTCCGATAACGAAGAGAAAGAAGCTTTCTGAGAAACTTCTTTGTGTTCTGTGAAATCATCTCAGAGAGTTACAGCTTTCCCCTCAAGAAGCCTTTCACTAAGAGAGTTCTTTTGGAATTGGACAAGTGATATTTGGAAGCCCATAGAGGGCCATGGTGAAAAAGGAAATATCCTCAGATGAAATCTGGAAAGAAGCTTTCTGAGAAATTGCTTAGTGTTCTGTTAATTCATCTCACAGAGTTACATCTGTATTTCGTGGATCTCTTTGCTAGCCTTATTTCTGTGGAATCTGAGAACAGATATTTCGGATCCCTTTGAAGACTATAGGGCCAAAGGAGAAATCCTCCGATAACAAAGAGAAAGAAGCTTTCTGAGAAACTTCTTTGTGTTCTGTGAAATCATCTCAGAGAGTTACAGCTTTCACCTCAAGAAGCCTTTCGCTAATACAGTTCTTGTGGAATTGGCAAAGTGATATATGGAAGCCCTTAGAGGGCTATGGTGAAAAAGGAAATATCCTCAGATGAAATCTGGAAAGAAGCTTTCTGAGAAACTGCTTAGTGTTCTGTTAATTCATCTCACAGAGTTACATCTGTATTTCGTGGATCTCTTTGCTAGCCTTATTTCTGTGGAATCTGAGAACAGATATTTCGGATCCTTTGAAGACTATAGGGCCAAAGGAAATATCCTCCGATAACAAAGAGAAAGAAGCTTTCTGAGAAACTTCTTTGTGTTCTGTGAAATCATCTCAGAGAGTTACAGCTTTCCCCTCAAGAAGCCTTTCGCTAAGACAGTTCTTGTGGAATTGGCAAAGTGATATTTGAAGCCCATAGAGGGCCATGGTGAAAAAGGAAATATCCTCAGATGAAATCTGGAAAGAAGCTTTCTGAGAAACTGCTTTGTGTTCTGTTAATTCATCTCACAGAGTTACATCTGTATTTCGTGGATCTCTTTGCTAGCTTTATTTCTGTGGAATCTGAGAACAGATATTTCGGATCCCTTTGAAGACTATAGGGCCAATGGAAATATCCTCCGATTACAAAGAGAAAGAAGCTTTCTGAGAAACTTCTTTGTGTTCTGTGAAATCATCTCACAGAGTTACAGCTTTTCCCTCAAGAAGCCTTTCGCTAAGACTGTTCTTGTGGAATGGGCAAAGTGATATTTGGAAGCCCATAGAGGGCCATGGTGAAAAAGGAAATATCCTCAGATGAAATCTGGAAAGAAGCTTTCTGATAAACTGCTTAGTGTTCTGTTAATTCATCTCACAGAGTTACATCTGTATTTCGTGGATCTCTTTGCTAGCCTTATTTCTGTGGAATCTGAGAACAGATATTTCGGATCCCTTTGAAGACTATAGGGCCAAAGGAAATATCCTCCGATAACAAAGAGAAAGAAGCTTTCTGAGAAACTTCTTTGTGTTCTGTGAAATCATCTCACAGAGTTACAGCTTTCCCCTCAAGAAGCCTTTCGCTAAGACAGTTCTTGTGGAATTGGCAAAGTGATATTTGGAAGCCCATAGAGGGCTATGGTGAAAAAGGAAATATCCTATGATGAAATCTGGAAAGAAGCTTTCTGAGAAACTGCTTAGTGTTCTGTTAATTCATCTCACAGAGTTACATCTGTATTTCGTGGATCTCTTTGCTAGCCTTATTTCTGTGGAATCTGAGAACAGATATTTCGGATCCCTTTGAAGACAATAGGGCCAAAGGAAAAATCCTCCGATAACAAAGAGAAAGAAGCTTTCTGAGAAACTTCTTTGTGTTCTGTGAAATCATCTCAGAGAGTTACAGCTTTCCCCTCAAGAAGCCTTTCGCTAAGATAGTTCTTGTGGAATTGGCAAAGTGATATTTGGAAGCCCATAGAGGGCTATGGTGAAAAAGGAAATATCCTCAGATGAAATCTGGAAAGAAGCTTTCTGAGAAACTGCTTAGTCTTCTGTTAATTCATCTCACAGAGTTACATCTGTATTTCGTGGATCTCTTTGCTAGCCTTATTTCTGTGGAATCTGAGAACAGATATTTCGGATCCTTTGAAGACTATAGGGCCAAAGGAAAAATCCTCCGATAACAAAGAGAAAGAAGCTTTCTGAGAAACTTCTTTGTGTTCTGTGAAATCATCTCAGAGAGTTACAGCTTTCCCCTCAAGAAGCCTTTCGCTAAGACAGTTCTTGTGGAATTGGACAAGTGATATTTGGAAGCCCATAGAGGGCCATGGTGAAAAAGGAAATATCCTCAGATGAAATCTGGAAAGAAGCTTTCTGAGAATTTGCTTAGTGTTCTGTTAATTCATCTCACAGAGTTACATCTGTATTTCGTGGATCTCTTTGCTAGCTTTATTTCTGTGGAATCTGAGAACAGATATTTCGGATCCCTTTGAAGAATATAGGGCCAAAGGAAATATCCTCCGATAACAAAGAGAAAGAAGCTTTCTGAGAAACTCTTTGTGTTCTGTGAAATCATCTCACAGAGTTACAGTTTTCCCCTCAAGAAGCCTTTCGCTAAGACAGTTCTTGTGGAATTGGCAAAGTGATATTTGGAAGCCCATAGAGGGCTATGGTGAAAAAGGAAATATCCTCAGATGAAATCTGGAAAGAAGCTTTCTGAGAAACTGCTTAGTGTTCTGTTAATTCATCTCAGAGAGTTACATCTGTATTTCGTGGATCTCTTTGCTAGCCTTATTTCTGTGGAATCTGAGAACAGATATTTCGGATCCCTTTGAAGACTATAGGGCCAAAGGAAAAATCCTCCGATAACAAAGAGAAAGAAGCTTTCTGAGAAACTTCTTTGTGTTCTGTGAAATCATCTCACAGAGTTACAGCTTTTCCCTCAAGAAGCCTTTCGCTAAGAATGTTCTTGTGGAATTGGCAACGAGATATTTGGAAGCCCATAGAGGGCCATGGTGAAAAAGGAAATATCCTCAGATGAAATCTGGAAAGAAGCTTTCTGAGAAACTGCTTAGTGTTCTGTTAGTTCATCTCACAGAGTTACATATGTATTTCGTGGATCTCTTTGCTAGCTTTATTTCTGTGGAATCTGAGAACAGATATTTCGGATCCCTTTGAAGACTATAGGGCCAAAGGAAATATCCTCCGATAACAAAGAGAAAGAAGCTTTCTGAGAAACTCTTTGTGTTCTGTGAAATCATCTCACAGAGTTACAGCTTTCCCCTCAAGAAGCCTTTCGCTAAGACAGTTCTTGTGGAATTGGCAAAGTGATATTTGGAAGCCCATAGAGGGCTATGGTGAAAAAGGAAATATCCTCAGATGAAATCTGGAAAGAAGTTTCTGAGAAACTGCTTAGTGTTCTGTTAATTCATCTCACAGAGTTACATCTGTATTTCGTGGATCTCTTTGCTAGCCTTATTTCTGTGGAATCTGAGAACAGATATTTCGGATCCCTTTGTAGACTACAGGGCCAAAGGAAAATCCTCCGATAACAAAGAGAAAGAAGCTTTCTGAGAAACTTCTTTGTGTTCTGTGAAATCATCTCACAGAGTTACAGCTTTTCCCTCAAGAAGCCTTTCGCTAAGACTGTTCTTGTGGAATTGGCAACGAGATATTTGGAAGCCCATAGAGGGCCATGGTGAAAAAGGAAATATCCTCAGATGAAATCTGGAAAGAAGCTTTCTGAGAAACTGCTTAGTGTTCTGTTAATTCATCTCACAGAGTTACATCTGTATTTCGTGGATCTCTTTGCTAGCTTTATTTCTGTGGAATCTGAGAACAGATATTTCGGATCCCTTTGAAGACTATAGGGCCAATGGAAATATCCTCCGATAACAAAGAGAAAGAAGCTTTCTGAGAAACTTCTTTGTGTTCTGTGAAATCATCTCACAGAGTTACAGCTTTCCCCTCAAGAAGCCTTTCGCTAAGACAGATCTTGTGGAATTGGCAAAGTGATATTTGGAAGCCCATAGAGGGCTATGGTGAAAAAGGAAATATCCTCAGATGAAATCTGGAAAGAAGCTTTCTGAGAAACTGCTTAGTGTTCTGTTAATTCATCTCACAGAGTTACATCTGTATTTCGTGGATCTCTTTGCTAGCCTTATTTCTGTGGAATCTGAGAACAGATATTTCGTATCCCTTTGAAGACTATAGGGCCAAAGGAAAAATCCTCCGATAACAAAGAGAAAGAAGCTTTCTGAGAAACTTCTTTGTGTTCTGTGAAATCATCTCAGAGAGTTACAGCTTTCCCCTCAAGAAGCCTTTCGCTAAGACAGTTCTTGTGGAATTGGCAAAGTGATATTTGGAAGCCCGTAGAGGGCCATGGTGAAAAAGGAAATATCCTCAGATGAAATCTGGAAAGAAGCTTTCTGAGAAACTGCTTAGTGTTCTGTTAATTCATCTCACAGAGTTACATCTTTATTTCGTGGATCTCTTTGCTAGCTTTATTTCTGTGGAATCTGAGAACAGATATTTCGGATCCCTTTGAAGACTATAGGGCCAAAGGAAATATCCTCCAATAACGAAGAGAAAGAAGCTTTCTGAGAAACTACTTTGTGTTCTGTGAAATCATCTCAGAGAGTTACAGCTTTCCCCTCAAGAAGCCTTTCGCTAATACAGTTATTGTGGAATTGGCAAAGTGATATTTGGAAGCCCATAGAGGGCCATGGTGAAAAAGGAAATGTCCTCAGATGAAATCTGGAAAGAAGCTTTCTGAGAAACTGCTTAGTGTTCTGTTAATTCATCTCACAGAGTTACATCTGTATTTCGTGGATCTCTTTGCTAGCTTTATTTCTGTGGAATCTGAGAACAGATATTTCGGATCCCTTTGAAGACTATAGGGCCAACGGAAATATCCTCCGATAACAAAGAGAAAGAAGCTTTCTAAGAAACTCTTTGTGTTCTGTGAAATCATCTCAGAGAGTTACAGCTTTCCCCTCAAGAAGCCTTTCGCTAAGACAGTTCTTGTGGAATTGGCAAAGTGATATTTGGAAGCCCATAGAGGGCTAAGGTTAAAAAGGAAATATCCTCAGATGAAATCTGGAAAGAAGCCTTCTGAGAAACTGCTTAGTGTTCTGTTAATTCATCTCACAGAGTTACATCTGTATTTCGTGGATCTCTTTGCTAGCCTTATTTCTGTGGAATCTGAGAACAGATATTTCGGATCCCTTTGAAGACTATAGGGCCAAAGGAAAAATCCTCCGATAACGAAGAGAAAGAAGCTTTCTGAGAAACTTCTTTGTGTTCTGTGAAATCATCTCAGAGAGTTACAGCTTTCCCCTCAAGAAGCCTTTCACTAAGAGAGTTCTTTTGGAATTGGACAAGTGATATTTGGAAGCCCATAGAGGGCCATGGTGAAAAAGGAAATATCCTCAGATGAAATCTGGAAAGAAGCTTTCTGAGAAATTGCTTAGTGTTCTGTTAATTCATCTCACAGAGTTACATCTGTATTTCGTGGATCTCTTTGCTAGCCTTATTTCTGTGGAATCTGAGAACAGATATTTCGGATCCCTTTGAAGACTATAGGGCCAAAGGAGAAATCCTCCGATAACAAAGAGAAAGAAGCTTTCTGAGAAACTTCTTTGTGTTCTGTGAAATCATCTCAGAGAGTTACAGCTTTCACCTCAAGAAGCCTTTCGCTAATACAGTTCTTGTGGAATTGGCAAAGTGATATATGGAAGCCCTTAGAGGGCTATGGTGAAAAAGGAAATATCCTCAGATGAAATCTGGAAAGAAGCTTTCTGAGAAACTGCTTAGTGTTCTGTTAATTCATCTCACAGAGTTACATCTGTATTTCGTGGATCTCTTTGCTAGCCTTATTTCTGTGGAATCTGAGAACAGATATTTCGGATCCTTTGAAGACTATAGGGCCAAAGGAAATATCCTCCGATAACAAAGAGAAAGAAGCTTTCTGAGAAACTTCTTTGTGTTCTGTGAAATCATCTCAGAGAGTTACAGCTTTCCCCTCAAGAAGCCTTTCGCTAAGACAGTTCTTGTGGAATTGGCAAAGTGATATTTGAAGCCCATAGAGGGCCATGGTGAAAAAGGAAATATCCTCAGATGAAATCTGGAAAGAAGCTTTCTGAGAAACTGCTTTGTGTTCTGTTAATTCATCTCACAGAGTTACATCTGTATTTCGTGGATCTCTTTGCTAGCTTTATTTCTGTGGAATCTGAGAACAGATATTTCGGATCCCTTTGAAGACTATAGGGCCAATGGAAATATCCTCCGATTACAAAGAGAAAGAAGCTTTCTGAGAAACTTCTTTGTGTTCTGTGAAATCATCTCACAGAGTTACAGCTTTTCCCTCAAGAAGCCTTTCGCTAAGACTGTTCTTGTGGAATGGGCAAAGTGATATTTGGAAGCCCATAGAGGGCCATGGTGAAAAAGGAAATATCCTCAGATGAAATCTGGAAAGAAGCTTTCTGATAAACTGCTTAGTGTTCTGTTAATTCATCTCACAGAGTTACATCTGTATTTCGTGGATCTCTTTGCTAGCCTTATTTCTGTGGAATCTGAGAACAGATATTTCGGATCCCTTTGAAGACTATAGGGCCAAAGGAAATATCCTCCGATAACAAAGAGAAAGAAGCTTTCTGAGAAACTTCTTTGTGTTCTGTGAAATCATCTCACAGAGTTACAGCTTTCCCCTCAAGAAGCCTTTCGCTAAGACAGTTCTTGTGGAATTGGCAAAGTGATATTTGGAAGCCCATAGAGGGCTATGGTGAAAAAGGAAATATCCTATGATGAAATCTGGAAAGAAGCTTTCTGAGAAACTGCTTAGTGTTCTGTTAATTCATCTCACAGAGTTACATCTGTATTTCGTGGATCTCTTTGCTAGCCTTATTTCTGTGGAATCTGAGAACAGATATTTCGGATCCCTTTGAAGACAATAGGGCCAAAGGAAAAATCCTCCGATAACAAAGAGAAAGAAGCTTTCTGAGAAACTTCTTTGTGTTCTGTGAAATCATCTCAGAGAGTTACAGCTTTCCCCTCAAGAAGCCTTTCGCTAAGATAGTTCTTGTGGAATTGGCAAAGTGATATTTGGAAGCCCATAGAGGGCTATGGTGAAAAAGGAAATATCCTCAGATGAAATCTGGAAAGAAGCTTTCTGAGAAACTGCTTAGTCTTCTGTTAATTCATCTCACAGAGTTACATCTGTATTTCGTGGATCTCTTTGCTAGCCTTATTTCTGTGGAATCTGAGAACAGATATTTCGGATCCTTTGAAGACTATAGGGCCAAAGGAAAAATCCTCCGATAACAAAGAGAAAGAAGCTTTCTGAGAAACTTCTTTGTGTTCTGTGAAATCATCTCAGAGAGTTACAGCTTTCCCCTCAAGAAGCCTTTCGCTAAGACAGTTCTTGTGGAATTGGACAAGTGATATTTGGAAGCCCATAGAGGGCCATGGTGAAAAAGGAAATATCCTCAGATGAAATCTGGAAAGAAGCTTTCTGAGAATTTGCTTAGTGTTCTGTTAATTCATCTCACAGAGTTACATCTGTATTTCGTGGATCTCTTTGCTAGCTTTATTTCTGTGGAATCTGAGAACAGATATTTCGGATCCCTTTGAAGAATATAGGGCCAAAGGAAATATCCTCCGATAACAAAGAGAAAGAAGCTTTCTGAGAAACTCTTTGTGTTCTGTGAAATCATCTCACAGAGTTACAGTTTTCCCCTAAAGAAGCCTTTCGCTAAGACAGTTCTTGTGGAATTGGCAAAGTGATATTTGGAAGCCCATAGAGGGCTATGGTGAAAAAGGAAATATCCTCAGATGAAATCTGGAAAGAAGCTTTCTGAGAAACTGCTTAGTGTTCTGTTAATTCATCTCAGAGAGTTACATCTGTATTTCGTGGATCTCTTTGCTAGCCTTATTTCTGTGGAATCTGAGAACAGATATTTCGGATCCCTTTGAAGACTATAGGGCCAAAGGAAAAATCCTCCGATAACAAAGAGAAAGAAGCTTTCTGAGAAACTTCTTTGTGTTCTGTGAAATCATCTCACAGAGTTACAGCTTTTCCCTCAAGAAGCCTTTCGCTAAGAATGTTCTTGTGGAATTGGCAACGAGATATTTGGAAGCCCATAGAGGGCCATGGTGAAAAAGGAAATATCCTCAGATGAAATCTGGAAAGAAGCTTTCTGAGAAACTGCTTAGTGTTCTGTTAGTTCATCTCACAGAGTTACATATGTATTTCGTGGATCTCTTTGCTAGCTTTATTTCTGTGGAATCTGAGAACAGATATTTCGGATCCCTTTGAAGACTATAGGGCCAAAGGAAATATCCTCCGATAACAAAGAGAAAGAAGCTTTCTGAGAAACTCTTTGTGTTCTGTGAAATCATCTCACAGAGTTACAGCTTTCCCCTCAAGAAGCCTTTCGCTAAGACAGTTCTTGTGGAATTGGCAAAGTGATATTTGGAAGCCCATAGAGGGCTATGGTGAAAAAGGAAATATCCTCAGATGAAATCTGGAAAGAAGTTTCTGAGAAACTGCTTAGTGTTCTGTTAATTCATCTCACAGAGTTACATCTGTATTTCGTGGATCTCTTTGCTAGCCTTATTTCTGTGGAATCTGAGAACAGATATTTCGGATCCCTTTGTAGACTACAGGGCCAAAGGAAAATCCTCCGATAACAAAGAGAAAGAAGCTTTCTGAGAAACTTCTTTGTGTTCTGTGAAATCATCTCAGAGAGTTACAGCTTTCCCCTCAAGAAGCCTTTCGCTAATACAGTTCTTGTGGAATTGGCAAAGTGATATTTGGAAGCCCATAGAGGGCTATGGTGAAAAAGGAAATATCCTCAGATGAAATCTGGAAAGAAGCTTTCTGAGAAACTGCTTAGTGTTCTGTTAATTCATCTCACAGAGTTACATCTGTATTTCGTGGATCTCTTTGCTAGCCTTACTTCTGTGGAATCTGAGAACAGATATTTCGGATCCCTTTGAAGACTAGAGGGCCAAAGGAAAAATCCTCCGATAACGAAGAGAAGGAAGTTTTCTGAGAAACTTCTTTGTGTTCTGTGAAATCATCTCAGAGAGTTACAGCTTTCCCCTCAAGAAGCCTTTCGCTAAGACAGTTCTTGTGGAATTGGACAAGTGATATTTGGAAGCCCATAGAGGGCCATGGTGAAAAAGGAAATATCCTCAGATGAAATCTGGAAAGAAGCTTTCTGAGAATTTGCTTAGTGTTCTGTTAATTCATCTCACAGAGTTACATCTGTATTTCGTGGATCTCTTTGCTAGCTTTATTTCTGTGGAATCTGAGAACAGATATTTCGGATCCCTTTGAAGACTATAGGGCCAAAGGAAATATCCTCCGATAACAAAGAGAAAGAAGCTTTCTGAGAAACTATTTGTGTTCTGTGAAATCATCTCACAGAGTTACAGTTTTCCCCTCAAGAAGCCTTTCGCTAAGACAGTTCTTGTGTAATTGGCAAAGTGATATTTGGAAGCCCATAGAGGGCTATGGTGAAAAAGGAAATATCCTCAGATGAAATCTGGAAAGAAGCTTTCTGAGAAACTGCTTAGTGTTCTGTTAATTCATCACACAGAGTTACATCTGTATTTCGTGGATCTCTTTGCTAGCCTTATTTCTGTGGAATCTGAGAACAGATATTTCGGATCCCTTTGAAGACTATAGGGCCAAAGGAAAAATCCTCCGATAACAAAGAGAAAGAAGCTTTCTGAGAAACTTCTTTGTGTTCTGTGAAATCATCTCACAGAGTTACAGCTTTTCCCTCAAGAAGCCTTTCGCTAAGACTGTTCTTGTGGAATTGGCAACGAGATATTTGGAAGCCCATAGAGGGCCATGGTGAAAAAGGAAATATCCTCAGATGAAATCTGGAAAGAAGCTTTCTGAGAAACTGCTTAGTGTTCTGTTAATTCATCTCACAGAGTTACATCTGTATTTCGTGGATCTCTTTGCTAGCTTTATTTCTGTGGATTCTGAGAACAGATATTTCGGATCCCTTTGAAGACTATAGGGCCAAAGGAAATATCCTCCGATAACAAAGAGAAAGAAGCTTTCTGAGAAACTCTTTGTGTTCTGTGAAATCATCTCACAGAGTTACAGCTTTCCCCTCAAGAAGCCTTTCGCTAAGACAGTTCTTGTGGAATTGGCAAAGTGATATTTGGAAGCCCATAGAGGGCTATGGTGAAAAAGGAAATATCCTCAGATGAAATCTGGAAAGAAGTTTCTGAGAAACTGCTTAGTGTTCTGTTAATTCATCTCACAGAGTTACATCTGTATTTCGTGGATCTCTTTGCTAGCCTTATTTCTGTGGAATCTGAGAACAGATATTTCGGATCCCTTTGTAGACTATAGGGCCAAAGGAAAATCCTCCGATAACAAAGAGAAAGAAGCTTTCTGAGAAACTTCTTTGTGTTCTGTGAAATCATCTCAGAGAGTTACAGCTTTCCCCTCAAGAAGCCTTTCGCTAATACAGTTCTTGTGGAACTGGCAAAGTGATATTTGGAAGCCCATAGAGGGCCATGGTGAAAAAGGAAATATCCTCAGATGAAATCTGGAAAGAAGCTTTCTGAGAAACTGCTTAGTGTTCTGTTAATTCATCTCAGAGAGTTACATCTGTATTTCGTGGATCTCTTTGCTAGCTTTATTTCTGTGGAATCTGAGAACAGATATTTCGGATCCCTTTGAAGACTATAGGGCCAAAGGAAATATCCTCCGATAACAAAGAGAAAGAAGCTTTCTGAGAAACTCTTTGTGTTCTGTGAAATCATCTCAGAGAGTTACAGCTTTCCCCTCAAGAAGCCTTTGGCTAAGACAGTTCTTGTGGAATTGGCAAAGTGATATTTGGAAGCCCATAGAGGGCTATGGTGAAAAAGGAAATATCCTCAGATGAAATCTGGAAAGAAGTTTCTGAGAAACTGCTTAGTGTTCTGTTAATTCATCTCACAGAGTTACATCTGTATTTCGTGGATCTCTTTGCTAGCCTTATTTCTGTGGAATCTGAGAACAGATATTTCGGATCCCTTTGAAGACTATAGGGCCAAAGGAAATATCCTCCGATAACAAAGAGAACGAAGCTTTCTGAGAAACTTCTTTGTGTTCTGTGAAATCATCTCACAGAGTTACAGCTTTTCCCTCAAGAAGCCTTTCGCTAAGACTGTTCTTGTGGAATTGGCAAAGTGATATTTGGAAGCCCATAGAGGGCTATGGTGAAAAAGGAAATATCCTCAGATGAAATCTGGAAAGAAGCTTTCTGAGAAACTGCTTAGTGTTCTGTTAATTCATCTCACAGAGTTACATCTGTATTTCGTGGATCTCTTTGCTAGCCTTACTTCTGTGGAATCTGAGAACAGATATTTCGGATCCCTTTGAAGAGTAGAGGGCCAAAGGAAAAATCCTCCGATAACGAAGAGAAAGAAGCTTTCTGAGAAACCTCTTTGTGTTCTGTGAAATCATCTCAGAGAGTTACAGCTTTCCCCTCAAGAAGCCTTTCGCTAAGACAGTTCTTGTGGAATTGGACAAGTGATATTTGGAAGCCCATAGAGGGCCATGATGAAAAAGGAAATATCCTCAGATGAAATCTGGAAAGAAGCTTTCTGAGAATTTGCTTAGTGTTCTGTTAATTCATCTCACAGAGTTACATCTGTATTTCGTGGATCTCTTTGCTAGCTTTATTTCTGTGGAATCTGAGAACAGATATTTCGGATCCCTTTGAAGACTATAGGGCCAAAGGAAATATCCTCCGATAACAAAGAGAAAGAAGCTTTCTGAGAAACTATTTGTGTTCTGTGAAATCATCTCACAGAGTTACAGTTTTCCCCTCAAGAAGCCTTTCGCTAAGACAGTTCTTGTGGAATTGGCAAAGTGATATTTGGAAGCCCATAGAGGGCTATGGTGAAAAAGGAAATATCCTCAGATGAAATCTGGAAAGAAGCTTTCTGAGAAACTGCTTAGTGTTCTGTTAATTCATCTCACAGAGTTACATCTGTATTTCATGGATCTCTTTGCTAGCCTTATTTCTGTGGAATCTGAGAACAGATATTTCGGATCCCTTTGAAGACTATAGGGCCAAAGGAAAAATCCTCCGATAACAAAGAGAAAGAAGCTTTCTGAGAAACTTCTTTGTGTTCTGTGAAATCATCTCACAGAGTTACAGCTTTTCCCTCAAGAAGCCTTTCGCTAAGACTGTTCTTGTGGAATTGGCAACGAGATATTTGGAAGCCCATAGAGGGCCATGGTGAAAAAGGAAATATCCTCAGATGAAATCTGGAAAGAAGCTTTCTGAGAAACTGCTTAGTGTTCTGTTAATTCATCTCACAGAGTTACATCTGTATTTCGTGGATCTCTTTGCTAGCTTTATTTCTGTGGAATCTGAGAACAGATATTTCGGATCCCTTTGAAGACTATAGGGCCAAAGGAAATATCCTCCGATAACAAAGAGAAAGAAGCTTTCTGAGAAACTCTTTGTGTTCTGTGAAATCATCTCACAGAGTTACAGCTTTCCCCTCAAGAAGCCTTTCGCTAAGACAGTTCCTGTGGAATTGGCAAAGTGATATTTGGAAGCCCATAGAGGGCTATGGTGAAAAAGGAAATATCCTCAGATGAAATCTGGAAAGAAGTTTCTGAGAAACTGCTTAGTGTTCTGTTAATTCATCTCAAAGAGTTACATCTGTATTTCGTGGATCTCTTTGCTAGCCTTATTTCTGTGGAATCTGAGAACAGATATTTCGGATCCCTTTGTAGACTATAGGGCCAAAGGAAAATCCTCCGATAACAAAGAGAAAGAAGCTTTCTGAGAAACTTCTTTGTGTTCTGTGAAATCATCTCAGAGAGTTACAGCTTTCCCCTCAAGAAGCCTTTCGCTAATACAGTTCTTGTGGAATTGGCAAAGTGATATTTGGAAGCCCATAGAGGGCCATGGTGAAAAAGGAAATATCCTCAGATGAAATCTGGAAAGAAGCTTTCTGATAAACTGCTTAGTGTTCTGTTAATTCATCTCACAGAGTTACATCTGTATTTCGTGGATCTCTTTGCTAGCCTTATTTCTGTGGAATCTGAGAACAGATATTTCGGATCCCTTTGAAGACTATAGGGCCAAAGGAAATATCCTCCGATAACAAAGAGAACGAAGCTTTCTGAGAAACTTCTTTGTGTTCTGTGAAATCATCTCACAGAGTTACAGCTTTCCCCTCAAGAAGCCTTTCGCTAAGACAGATCTTGTGGAATTGGCAAAGTGATATTTGGAAGCCCATAGAGGGCTATGGTGAAAAAGGAAATATCCTCAGATGAAATCTGGAAAGAAGCTTTCTGAGAAACTGCTTAGTGTTCTGTTAATTCATCTCACAGAGTTACATCTGTATTTCGTGGATGTCTTTGCTAGCCTTATTTCTGTGGAATCTGAGAACAGATATTTCGGATCCCTTTGAAGTCTATAGGGCCAAAGGAAATATCCTCCGATAACAAAGAGAAAGAAGCTTTCTGAGAAACTTCTTTGTGTTCTGTGAAATCATCTCACAGAGTTACAGCTTTCCCCTCAAGAAGCCTTTCGCTAAGACAGTTCTTGTGGAATTGGCAAAGTGATATTTGATGCCCATAGAGAGCCATGGTGAAAAAGGAAATATCCTCAGATGAAATCTGGAAAGAAGCTTTCTGAGAAACTGCTTTGTGTTCTGTTAATTCATCTCACAGAGTTACATCTGTATTTCGTGGATCTCTTTGCTAGCTTTATTTCTGTGGAATCTGAGAACAGATATTTCGGATCCCTTTGAAGACTATAGGGCCAATGGAAATATCCTCCGATAAGGAAGAGAAAGAAGCTTTCTGAGAAACTTCTTTGTGTTCTGTGAAATCATCTCACAGAGTTACAGCTTTTCCCTCAAGAAGCCTTTCGCTAAGACTGTTCTTGTGGAATTGGCAAAGTGATATTTGGAAGCCCATAGAGGGCTATGGTGAAAAAGGAAATATCCGCAGATGAAATCTGGAAAGAAGCTTTCTGAGAAACTGCTTAGTGTTCTATTAATTCATCTCACAGAGTTACATCTGTATTTCGTGGATCTCTTTGCTAGCCTTACTTCTGTGGAATCTGAGAACAGATATTTCGGATCCCTTTGAAGACTAGAGGGCCAAAGGAAAAATCCTCCGATAACGAAGAGAAAGAAGCTTTCTGAGAAACTTCTTTGTGTTCTGTGAAATCATCTCAGAGAGTTAC
This sequence comes from Macaca nemestrina, assembly GCF_043159975.1. Lineage (NCBI taxonomy): Eukaryota > Metazoa > Chordata > Mammalia > Primates > Cercopithecidae > Macaca > Macaca nemestrina. Next base: position 88,332 of record NW_027257553.1, read on the forward strand.
AGCTTTCCCCTCAAGAAGCCTTTCGCTAAGACAGTTCTTGTGGAATTGGACAAGTGATATTTGGAAGCCCATAGAGGGCCATGGTGAAAAAGGAAATATCCTCAGATGAAATCTGGAAAGAAGCTTTCTGAGAATTTGCTTAGTGTTCTGTTAATTCATCTCACAGAGTTACATCTGTATTTCGTGGATCTCTTTGCTAGCTTTATTTCTGTGGAATCTGAGAACAGATATTTCGGATCCCTTTGAAGTCTATAGGGCCAAAGGAAATATCCTCCGATAACAAAGAGAAAGAAGCTTTCTGAGAAACTATTTGTGTTCTGTGAAATCATCTCACAGAGTTACAGTTTTCCCCTCAAGAAGCCTTTCGCTAAGACAGTTCTTGTGGAATTGGCAAAGTGATATTTGGAAGCCCATAGAGGGCTATGGTGAAAAAGGAAATATCCTCAGATGAAATCTGGAAAGAAGATTTCTGAGAAACTGCTTAGTGTTCTGTTAATTCATCTCACAGAGTTACATCTGTATTTCGTGGATCTCTTTGCTAGCCTTATTTCTGTGGAATCTGAGAACAGATATTTCGGATCCCTTTGAAGACTATAGGGCCAAAGGAAAAATCCTCCGATAACAAAGAGAAAGAAGCTTTCTGAGAAACTTCTTTGTGTTCTGTGAAATCATCTCACAGAGTTACAGCTTTTCCCTCAAGAAGCCTTTCGCTAAGACTGTTCTTGTGGAATTGGTAACGAGATATTTGGAAGCCCATAGAGGGCCATGGTGAAAAAGGAAATATCCTCAGATGAAATATGGAAAGAAGCTTTCTGAGAAACTGCTTAGTGTTCTGTTAATTCATCTCACAGAGTTACATCTGTATTTCGTGGATCTCTTTGCTAGCTTTATTTCTGTGGAATCTGAGAACAGATATTTCGGATCCCTTTGAAGACTATAGGGCCAAAGGAAATATCCTCCGATAACAAAGAGAAAGAAGCTTTCTGAGAAACTCTTTGTGTTCTGTGAAATCATCTCACAGAGTTACAGCTTTCCCCTCAAGAAGCCTTTCGCTAAGACAGTTTTTGTGGAATTGGCAAAGTGATATTTGGAAGCCCATAGAGGGCTATGGTGAAAAAGGAAATATCCTCAGATGAAATCTGGAAAGAAGTTTCTGAGAAACTGCTTAGTGTTCTGTTAATTCATCTCACAGAGTTACATCTGTATTTCGTGGATCTCTTTGCTAGCCTTATTTCTGTGGAATCTGAGAACAGATATTTCGGATCCCTTTGTAGACTATAGGGCAAAAGGAAAATCCTCCGATAACAAAGAGAAAGAAGCTTTCTGAGAAACTTCTTTGTGTTCTGTGAAATCATCTCACAGAGTTACAGCTATCCCCTCAAGAAGCCTTTCGCTAAGACAGTTCTTGTGGAATTTGCAAAGTGATATTTGGAAGCCCATAGAGGGCCATGGTGAAAAAGGAAATATCCTCAGATGAAATCTGGAAAGAAGCTTTCTGAGAAACTGCTTAGTGTTCTTTTAATTCATCTCACAGAGTTACATCTGTATTTCGTGGATCTCTTTGCTAGCTTTATTTCTGTGGAATCTGAGAACAGATATTTCGGATCCCTTTGAAGACTATAGGGCCAATGGAAATATCCTCCGATAACAAAGAGAAAGAAGCTTTCTGAGAAACTTCTTTGTGTTCTGTGAAATCATCTCACAGAGTTACAGCTTTTCCCTCAAGAAGCCTTTCGCTAAGACTGTTCTTGTGGAATTGGCAAAGTGATATTTGGAAGCCCATAGAGGGCTATGGTGAAAAAGGAAATATCCTCAGATGAAATCTGGAAAGAAGCTTTCTGAGAAACTGCTTAGTGTTCTGTTAATTCATCTCACAGAGTTACATCTGTATTTCGTGGATCTCTTTGCTAGCCTTATTTCTGTGGAATCTGAGAACAGATATTTCGGATCCCTTTGAAGACTATAGGGCCAAAGGAAATATCCTCCGATAACAAAGAGAAAGAAGCTTTCTGAGAAACTTCTTTGTGTTCTGTGAAATCATCTCACAGAGTTACAGCTTTCCCCTCAACAAGCCTTTCGCTAAGACAGTTCTTGTGGAATTGGCAAAGTGATATTTGGAAGCCCATAGAGGGCTATGGTGAAAAAGGAAATATCCTCACATGAAATCTGGAAAGAAGCTTTCTGAGAAACTGCTTAGAATTCTGTTAATTCATCTCACAGAGTTACATCTGTATTTCGTGGATCTCTTTGCTAGCCTTATTTCTGTGGAATCTGAGAACAGATATTTCGGATCACTTTGAAGACAATAGGGCCAAAGGAAAAATCCTCCGATAACGAAGAGAAAGAAGCTTTCTGAGAAACTTCTTTGTGTTCTGTGAAATCATCTCACAGAGTTACAGCTTTCCCCTCAAGAAGCCTTTCGCTAAGACAGTTCTTGTGGAATTGGCAAAGTGATATTTGGAAGCCCATGGAGGGCCATTGTGAAAAAGGAAATATCCTCAGATGAAATCTGGAGAGAAGCTTTCTGAGAAACTGCTTAGTGTTCTGTTAATTCATCTCACAGAGTTACATCTGTATTTCGTGGATCTCTTTGCTAGCCTTATTTCTGTGGATCTGAGAACAGATATTTCGGATACCTTTGAAGACTATAGGGCCAAAGGAAATATCCTCCGATAACAAAGAGAAAGAAGCTTTCTGAGAAACTTCTTTGTGTTCTGTGAAATCATCTCACAGAGTTACAGCTTTCCCCTCAAGAAGCCTTTCGCTAAGACAGTTCTTGTGGAATTGGCAAAGTGATATTTGGAAGCCCATAGAGGGCTATGGTGAAAAAGGAAATATCCTCAGATGAAATCTGGAAAGAAGCTTTCTGAGAAACTTCTTAGTGTTCTGTTAATTCATCTCACAGAGTTACATCTGTATTTCGTGGATCTCTTTGCTAGCCTTATTTCTGTGGAATCTGAGAACAGATATTTCGGATCCCTTGAAGACAATAGGGCCAAAGGAAAAATCCTCCGATAACAAAGAGAAAGAAGCTTTCTGAGAAACTTCTTTGTGTTCTGTGAAATCATCTCACAGAGTTACAGCTTTCCCCTCAAGAAGCCTTTCGCTAAGACAGTTCTTGTGGAATTGGCAAAGTGATATTTGGAAGCCCATAGAGGGCTACGGTGAAAAAGGAAATATCCTCAGATGAAATCTGGAAAGAAGATTTCTCAGAAACTGCTTAGTGTTCTGTTAATTCATCTCACAGAGTTACATCTGTATTTCGTGGATCTCTTTGCTAGCCTTATTTCTGTGGAATCTGATAACAGATATTTCGGATCCCTTTGAAGACTATAGGGCCAAAGGAAATATCCTCCAATAACAAAGAGAAAGAAGCTTTCTGAGAAACTTCTTTGTGTTCTGTGAAATCATCTCAGAGAGTCACAGCTTTCCCCTCAAGAAGCCTTTCGCTAAGACAGTTCTTGTGGAATTTGCAAAGTGATATTTGGAAGCCCATAGAGGGCCATGGTGAAAAAGGAAATATCCTCAGATGAAATCTGGAAAGAAGCTTTCTGAGAAACTGCTTAGTGTTCTGTTAATTCATCTCACAGAGTTACATCTGTATTTCGTGGATCTCTTTGCTAGCTTTATTTCTGTGGAATCTGAGAACAGATATTTCGGATCCCTTTGAAGACTATAGGGCCAATGGAAATATCCTCCGATAACAAAGAGAAAGAAGCTTTCTGAGAAACTTCTTTGTGTTCTGTGAAATCATCTCACAAAGTTACAGCTTTTCCCTCAAGAAGCCTTTCGCTAAGACTGTTCTTGTGGAATTGGCAAAGTGATATTTGGAAGCCCATAGAGGGCTATGGTGAAAAAGGAAATATCCTCAGATGAAATCTGGAAAGAAGCTTTCTGAGAAACTGCTTAGTGTTCTGTTAATTCATCTCACAGAGTTACATCTGTATTTCGTGGATCTCTTAGCTAGCCGTATTTCTGTGGAATCTGAGAACAGATATTTCGGATACCTTTGAAGACTATAGGGCCAAAGGAAATATCCTCCGATAACAAAGAGAAAGAAGCTTTCTGAGAAACTTCTTTGTGTTCTGTGAAATCATCTCACAGAGTTACAGCTTTCCCCTCAAGAAGCCTTTCGATAAGACAGTTCTTGTGGAATTGGCCAAGTGATATTTGGAAGTCCATAGAGGGCTATGGTGAAAAAGGAAATATCCTCAGATGAAATCTGGAAGGAAGCTTTCTGAGAAACTGCTCAGTTTTCTGTTAATTCATCTCACAGAGTTACATCTGTATTTCGTGGATCTCTTTGCTAGCCTTATTTCTGTGGAATCTGAGAACAGATATTTCGGATCCCTTTGAAGACTATAGGGCCAAAGGAAAAATCCTCCGATAACAAAGAGAAAGAAGCTTTCTGAGAAAATTCTTCGTGTTCTGTGAAATCATCTCACAGAGTTACAGCTTTCCCCTCAAGAAGCCTTTCGCTAAGACAGTTCTTGTGGAATTGGCAAAGTGATATTTGGAAGCCCATAGAGGGCTATGGTGAAAAAGGAAATATCCTCAGATGAAATCTGGAAAGAAGCTTTCTGAGAAACTCCTTAGTGTTCTGTTAGTTCATCTCACAGAGTTACATCTGTATTTCGTGGATCTCTTTGCTAGCCTTATTTCTGTGGAATCTGAGAACAGATATTTTGGATCCCTTTGAAGACAACAGGGCCAAAGGAAATATCCTCCGATAACAAAGAGAAAGAAGCTTTCTGAGAAACTTCTTTGTGTTCTGTGAAATCATCTCAGAGAGTTACAGCTTTCCCCTCAAGAAGTCTTTCGCTAAGACAGTTAGTGGAATTGGCAAAGTGATATTTGGAAGCCCATAGAGGGCCATGGTGAAAAAGGAAATATCCTCAGATGAAATCTGGAAAGAAGCTTTCTGAGAAACTGCTTAGTGTTCTGTTAATTCATCTCACAGAGTTACATCTGTATTTCGTGGATCTCTTTGCTAGCTTTATTTCTGTGGAATCTGAGAACAGATATTTCGGATCCCTTTGAAGACTATAGGGCCAATGGAAATATCCTCCGATAACAAAGAGAAAGAAGCTTTCTGAGAAACTTCTTTGTGTTCTGTGAAATCATCTCACAGAGTTACAGCTTTTCCCTCAAGAATCCTTTCGCTAAGACTGTTCTTGTGGAATTGGCAAGGTGATATTTGGAAGCCCATAGAGGGCTATGGTGAAAAAGGAAATATCCTCAGATGAAATCTGGAAAGAAGCTTTCTGAGAAACTGCTTAGTGTTCTGTTAATTCATCTCACAGAGTTACATCTGTATTTCGTGGATCTCTTTGCTAGCCTTATTTCTGTGGAATCTGAGAACAGATATTTCGGATCACTTTGAAGACTATAGGGCCAAAGGAAAAATCCTCCGATAACAAAGAGAGAGAAGCTTTCTGAGAAACTTCTTTGTGTTCTGTGAAATCATCTCAGAGAGTTACAGCTTTCCCCTCAAGAAGCCTTTCGCTAAGACAGTTCTTTTGGAATTGGCAAAGTGATATTGGAAGCCCATGGAGGGCCATGGTGAAAAAGGAAATATCCTCAGATGAAATCTGGAGAGAAGCTTTCTGAGAAACTGCTTAGTGTTCTGTTAATTCATCTCACAGAGTTACATCTGTATTTCGTGGATCTCTTTGCTAGCCTTATTTCTGTGGAATCTGAAAACAGATATTTCGGATACCTTTGAAGACTATAGGGCCAAAGGAAATATCCTCGGATAACAAAGAGAAAGAAGCTTTCTGAGATACTTCTTTGTGTTCTGTGAAATCATCTCACAGAGTTACAGCTTTCCCCTCAAGAAGCCTTTCGCTAAGACAGTTCTTGTGGAATTGGCAAAGTGATATTTGGAAGCCCATAGAGGGCTATGGTGAAAAAGGAAATATCCTCAGATGAAATCTGGAGAAAAGCTGTCTGAGAAACTGCTTAGTTTTCTGTTAATTCATCTCACAGAGTTACATCTGTATTTCGTGGATCTCGTTGCTAGCCTTATTTCTGTGGAATCTGAGAACAGATATTTCGGATCCCTTTGAAGACAATAGGGCCAAAGGAGAAATCCTCCGATAACAAAGAGAAAGAAGCTTTCTGAGAAACTTCTTTGTGTTCTGTGAAATCATCTCAGAGAGTTACAGCTTTCCCCTCAAGAAGCCTTTCGCTAAGACAGTTCTTGTGGAATTGGCAAAGTGATATTTGGAAGCCCATAGAGGGCTATGGTGAAAAAGGAAATATCCTCAGATGAAATCTGGAAAGAAGCTTTCTGAGAAACTGCTTAGTGTTCTGTTAATTCATCTCACAGAGTTACATCTGTATTTCCTGGATCTCTTTGCTAGCCTTATTTCTGTGGAATCTGAGAACAGATATTTCGGATCCCTTTGAAAACTATGGGCCAAAGGAAAAATCCTCCGATAACAAAGAGAAAGAAGCTTTCTGAGAAACTTCTTTGTGTTCTGTGAAATCATCTCAGAGAGTTACAGCTTTCCCCTCAAGAAGCCTTTCGCTAAGACAGTTCTTGTGGAATTGGCAAAGTGATATTGGAAGTCCATGGAGGGCCATGGTGAAAAAGGAAATATCCTCAGATGAAATCTGGAAAGAAGCTTTCTGAGAAACTGCTTAGTGTTCTGTTAATTCATCTCACAGAGTTACATCTGTATTTCGTGGATCTCTTTGCTAGCCTTATTTCTGTGGAATCTGAGAACAGATATTTCGGATCCCTTTGAAAACTATGGGCCAAAGGAAAAATCCTCCGATAACAAAGAGAAAGAAGCTTTCTGAGAAACTTCTTTGTGTTCTGTGAAATCATCTCAGAGAGTTACAGCTTTCCCCTCAAGAAGCCTTTCGCTAAGACAGTTCTTGTGGAATTGGCAAAGTGATATTGGAAGTCCATGGAGGGCCATGGTGAAAAAGGAAATATCCTCAGATGAAATCTGGAAAGAAGCTTTCTGAGAAACTGCTTAGTGTTCTGTTAATTCATCTCACAGAGTTACATCTGTATTTCGTGGATCTCTTTGCTAGCCTTATTTCTGTGGAATCTGAGAACAGATATTTCGGATCCCTTTGAAGACTATAGCGCCAAAGGAAATATCCTCCGATAACAAAGAGAAAGAAGCTTTCTTGGAAACTTCTTTGTGTTCTGTGAAATCATCTCACAGAGTTACAGCTTTCCCCTCAAGAAGCCTTTCGCTAAGACAGTTCTTGTGGAATGGGCAAAGTGATATTTGGAAGCCCATAGAGGGCTATGGTGAAAAAGGAAATATCCTCAGATGAAATCTGGAAAGAAGCTTCCTGAGAAACTGCTTAGTGTTCTTTTAATTCATCTCACAGAGTTACATCTGTATTTCGTGGATCTCTTTGCTAGCCTTATTTCTGTGGAATCTGAGAACAGATATTTTGGATCCCTTTGAAGACAACAGGGCCAAAGGAAATATCCTCCGATAACAAACAGAAAGAAGCTTTCTGAGAAACTTCTTTGTGTTCTGTGAAATCATCTCAGAGAGTTACAGCTTTCCCCTCAAGAAGTCTTTCGCTAAGACAGTTAGTGGAATTGGCAAAGTGATATTTGGAAGCCCATAGAGGGCCATGGTGAAAAAGGAAATATCCTCAGATGAAATCTGGAAAGAAGCTTTCTGAGAAACTGCTTAGTGTTCTGTTAATTCATCTCACAGAGTTACATCTGTATTTCGTGGATCTCTTTGCTAGCTTTATTTCTGTGGAATCTGAGAACAGATATTTCGGATCCCTTTGAAGACTATAGGGCCAATGGAAATATCCTCCGATAACAAAGAGAAAGAAGCTTTCTGAGAAACTTCTTTGTGTTCTGTGAAATCATCTCACAGAGTTACAGCTTTTCCCTCAAGAATCCTTTCGCTAAGACTGTTCTTGTGGAATTGGCAAGGTGATATTTGGAAGCCCATAGAGGGCTATGGTGAAAAAGGAAATATCCTCAGATGAAATCTGGAAAGAAGCTTTCTGAGAAACTGCTTAGTGTTCTGTTAATTCATCTCACAGAGTTACATCTGTATTTCGTGGATCTCTTTGCTAGCCTTATTTCTGTGGAATCTGAGAACAGATATTTCGGATCACTTTGAAGACTATAGGGCCAAAGGAAAAATCCTCCGATAACAAAGAGAGAGAAGCTTTCTGAGAAACTTCTTTGTGTTCTGTGAAATCATCTCAGAGAGTTACAGCTTTCCCCTCAAGAAGCCTTTCGCTAAGACAGTTCTTTTGGAATTGGCAAAGTGATATTGGAAGCCCATGGAGGGCCATGGTGAAAAAGGAAATATCCTCAGATGAAATCTGGAGAGAAGCTTTCTGAGAAACTGCTTAGTGTTCTGTTAATTCATCTCACAGAGTTACATCTGTATTTCGTGGATCTCTTTGCTAGCCTTATTTCTGTGGAATCTGAGAACAGATATTTCGGATACGTTTGAAGACTATAGGGCCAAAGGAAATATCCTCCGATAACAAAGAGAAAGAAGCTTTCTGAGATACTTCTTTGTGTTCTGTGAAATCATCTCACAGAGTTACAGCTTTCCCCTCAAGAAGCCTTTCGCTAAGACAGTTCTTGTGGAATTGGCAAAGTGATATTTGGAAGCCCATAGAGGGCTATGGTGAAAAAGGAAATATCCTCAGATGAAATCTGGAGAAAAGCTGTCTGAGAAACTGCTTAGTTTTCTGTTAATTCATCTCACAGAGTTACATCTGTATTTCGTGGATCTCTTTGCTAGCCTTATTTCTGTGGAATCTGAGAACAGATATTTCGGATCCCTTTGAAGACAATAGGGCCAAAGGAGAAATCCTCTGATAACAAAGAGAAAGAAGCTTTCTGAGAAACTTCTTTGTGTTCTGTGAAATCATCTCAGAGAGTTACAGCTTTCCCCTCAAGAAGCCTTTCGCTAAGACAGTTCTTGTGGAATTGGCAAAGTGATATTTGGAAGCCCATAGAGGGCTATGGTGAAAAAGGAAATATCCTCAGATGAAATCTGGAAAGAAGCTTTCTGAGAAACTGCTTAGTGTTCTGTTAATTCATCTCACAGAGTTACATCTGTATTTCCTGGATCTCTTTGCTAGCCTTATTTCTGTGGAATCTGAGAACAGATATTTCGGATCCCTTTGAAAACTATGGGCCAAAGGAAAAATCCTCCGATAACAAAGAGAAAGAAGCTTTCTGAGAAACTTCTTTGTGTTCTGTGAAATCATCTCAGAGAGTTACAGCTTTCCCCTCAAGAAGCCTTTCGCTAAGACAGTTCTTGTGGAATTGGCAAAGTGATATTGGAAGTCCATGGAGGGCCATGGTGAAAAAGGAAATATCCTCAGATGAAATCTGGAAAGAAGCTTTCTGAGAAACTGCTTAGTGTTCTGTTAATTCATCTCACAGAGTTACATCTGTATTTCGTGGATCTCTTTGCTAGCCTTATTTCTGTGGAATCTGAGAACAGATATTTCGGATCCCTTTGAAAACTATGGGCCAAAGGAAAAATCCTCCGATAACAAAGAGAAAGAAGCTTTCTGAGAAACTTCTTTGTGTTCTGTGAAATCATCTCAGAGAGTTACAGCTTTCCCCTCAAGAAGCCTTTCGCTAAGACAGTTCTTGTGGAATTGGCAAAGTGATATTGGAAGTCCATGGAGGGCCATGGTGAAAAAGGAAATATCCTCAGATGAAATCTGGAAAGAAGCTTTCTGAGAAACTGCTTAGTGTTCTGTTAATTCATCTCACAGAGTTACATCTGTATTTCGTGGATCTCTTTGCTAGCCTTATTTCTGTGGAATCTGAGAACAGATATTTCGGATCCCTTTGAAGACTATAGCGCCAAAGGAAATATCCTCCGATAACAAAGAGAAAGAAGCTTTCTTGGAAACTTCTTTGTGTTCCGTGAAATCATCTCACAGAGTTACAGCTTTCCCCTCAAGAAGCCTTTCGCTAAGACAGTTCTTGTGGAATGGGCAAAGTGATATTTGGAAGCCCATAGAGGGCTATGGTGAAAAAGGAAATATCCTCAGATGGAATCTGGAAAGAAGCTTCCTGAGAAACTGCTTAGTGTTCTTTTAATTCATCTCACAGAGTTACATCTTTATTTCGTGGATCTCGTTGCTAGCCTTATTTCTGTGGAATCTGAGAACAGATATTTCGGATCCCTTTGAAGACAATAGGGCCAAAGGAAAAATCCTCCGATAACAAAGAGAAAGAAGGTTTCTGAGAAACTTCTTTGTGTTCTGTGAAATCATCTCAGAGAGTTACAGCTTTCCCCTCAAGAAGCCTTTCGCTAAGACAGTTCTTGTGGAATTGGCAAAGTGATATTTGGAAGCCCATAGAGGGCCATGGTGAAAAAGGAAATATCCTCAGATGAAATCTGGAAAGAAGCTTTCTGAGAAACTGCTTAGTGTTCTGTTAATTCATCTCACAGAGTTACATCAGTATTTCCTGGATCTCTTTGATAGCTTTATTTCTGTGGAATCTGAGAACAGATATTTCGGATCCCTTTGAAGACTATAGGGCCAATGGAAATATCCTCCGATAACAAAGAGAAAGAAGCTTTCTGAGAAACTTCTTTGTGTTCTGTGAAATCATCTCACAGAGTTACAGCTTTTCCCTCAAGAAGACTTTCGCTAAGACTGTTCTTGTGGAATTGGCAAGGTGATATTTGGAAGCCCATAGAGGGCTATGGTGAAAAAGGAAATATCCTCAGATGAAATCTGGAAAGAAGCTTTCTGAGAAACTGCTTAGTGTTCTGTTAATTCATCTCACAGAGTTACATCTGTATTTCGTGGATCTCTTTGCTAGCCTTATTTCTGTGAAATCTGAGAACAGATATTTCGGAACCCATTGAAGACAATAGGGCCAAAGGAAAAATCCTCCGATAACAAAGAGAAAGAAGCTTTCTGAGAAACTTCTTTGTGTTCTGTGAAATCATCTCACAGAGTTACAGCTTTTCACTCAAGAAGCCTTTCGCTAAGACAGTTCTTGTGGAATTGGCAAAGTGATATTTGGAAGCCCATAGAGGGCTATGGTGAAAAAGGAAATATCCTCAGATGAAATCTGGAAAGAAGCTTTCTGAGAAACTGCTTAGTGTTCTGTTAATTCATCTCACAGAGTTACATCTGTATTTCGTGGATCTCTTTGCTAGCCTTATTTCTGTGGAATCTGAGAACAGATATTTCGAATACCTTTGAAGACTATAGGGCCAAAGGAAATATCCTCCGACAACAAAGAGAAAGAAGCTTTCTGAGAAACTTCTTTGTGTTCTGTGAAATCATCTCACAGAGTTACAGCTTTCCCCTCAAGAAGCCTTTCGCTAAGACAGTTCTTTTGGAATTGGCAAAGTGATATTGGAAGCCCATGGAGGGCCATGGTGAAAAAGGAAATATCCTCAGATGAAATCTGGAGAGAAGCTTTCTGAGAAATTGCTTAGTGTTCTGTTAATTCATCTCACAGAGTTACATCTGAATTGGGTGGATCTCTTTGCTAGCCTTATTTCTGTGGAATCTCAGAACAGATATTTCGGATACCTTTGAAGACTATAGGGCCAAAGGAAATATCCTCCGATAACAAAGAGAAAGAAGCTTTCTGAGAAACTTCTTTGTGTTCTGTGAAATCATCTCACAGAGTTAAGCTTTCCCCTCAAGAAGCCTTTCGCTAAGACAGTTCTTGTGGAATTGGCAAAGTGATATTTGGAAGCCCATAGAGGGCTATGGTGAAAAAGGAAATATCCTCAGATGAAATCTGGAGAAAAGCTGTCTGAGAAACTGCTTAGTTTTCTGTTAATTCATCTCACAGAGTTACATCTGTATTTCGTGGATCTCTTTGCTAGCCTTATTTCTGTGGAATCTGAGAACAGATATTTCGGATCCCTTTGAAGAAAACAGGGCCAAAGGAGAAATCCTCCGATAACAAAGAGAAAGAAGCTTTCTGAGAAACTTCTTTGTGTTCTGTGAAATCATCTCAGAGAGTTACAGCTTTCCCCTCAAGAAGCCTTTCGCTAAGACAGTTCTTGTGGAATTGGCAAAGTGATATTTGGAAGCCCATAGAGGGCTATGGTGAAAAAGGAAATATCCTCAGATGAAATCTGGAAAGAAGCTTTCTGAGAAACTGCTTAGTGTTCTGTTAATTCATCTCACAGAGTTACATCTGTATTTCGTGGATCTCTTTGCTAGCCTTATTTCTGTGGAATCTGAGAACAGATATTTCGGATCCCTTTGAAAACTATGGGCCAAAGGAAAAACCCTCCGATAACAAAGAGAAAGAAGCTTTCTGAGAAACTTCTTTGTGTTCTGTGAAATCATCTCAGAGAGTTACAGCTTTCCCCTCAAGAAGCCTTTCGCTAAGACAGTTCTTGTGGAATTGGTAAAGTGATATTGGAAGTCCATGGAGGGCCATGGTGAAAAAGGAAATATCCTCAGATGAAATCTGGAAGGAAACTTTCTGATAAACTGCTTAGTGTTCTGTTAATTCATCTCACAGAGTTACATCTGTATTTCGTGGATCTCTTTGCTAGCCTTATTTCTGTGGAATCTGAGAACAGATATTTCGGATCCCTTTGAAGACTATAGGGCCAAAGGAAATATCCTCCGATAACAAAGAGAAAGAAGCTTTCTTGGAAACTTCTTTGTGTTCTGTGAAATCATCTCACAGAGTTACAGCTTTCCCCTCAAGAAGCCTTTCGCTAAGACAGTTCTTGTGGAATGGGCAAAGTGATATTTGGAAGCCCATAGAGGGCTATGGTGAAAAAGGAAATATCCTCAGATGAAATCTGGAAAGAAGCTTTCTGAGAAACTGCTTAGTGTTCTGTTAATTCATCTCACAGAGTTACATCTTTATTTCGTGGATCTCGTTGCTAGCCTTATTTCTGTGGAATCTGAGAACAGATATTTCGGATCCCTTTGAAGACAATAGGGCCAAAGGAAAAATCCTCCGATAACAAAGAGAAAGAAGGTTTCTGAGAAACTTCTTTGTGTTCTGTGAAATCATCTCAGAGAGTTACAGCTTTCCCCTCAAGAAGCCTTTCGCTAAGACAGTTCTTGTGGAATTGGCAAAGTGAAATTTGGAAGCCCATAGAGGGCCATGGTGATAAAGGAAATATCCTCAGATGAAATCTGGAAAGAAGCTTTCTGAGAAACTGCTTAGTGTTCTGTTAATTCATCTCACAGAGTTACATCAGTATTTCCTGGATCTCTTTGATAGCTTTATTTCTGTGGAATCTGAGAACAGATATTTCGGATCCCTTTGAAGACTATAGGGCCAAAGGATATATCCTCCGATAACAAAGAGAAAGAAGCTTTCTGAGAAACTCTTTGTGTTCTGTGAAATCATCTCACAGATTTACAGCTTTCCCCTCCAGAAGCCTTTCGCTAAGACAGTTGTTGTGGAATTGGCAAAGTGATATTTGGAAGCCCATAGAGGGCCATGGTGAAAAAGGAGATATCCTCATATGAAATCTGGAAAGAAGCTTTCTGAGAAACTGCTTAGTGTTCTGTTAATTCTTCTCACAGAGTTACATCTGTATTTCGTGGATCTCTTTGCTAGCTTTATTTCTGTGGAATCTGAGAACAGATATTTCGGATCCCTTTGAAGACTATAGGGCCGATGGAAATATCCTCCGATAACAAAGAGAAAGAAGCTTTCTGAGAAACTTCTTTGTGTTCTGTGAAATCATCTCACAGAGTTACAGCTTTCCCCTCAAGAAGCCTTTCTCTATGACAGTTCTTGTGGAATTGGCAAAGTGATATTTGGAAGCCCATAGAGGGCCATGGTGAAAAAGGAAATATCCTCAGATGAAATCTGGAAAGAAGCTTTCTGAGAAACTGCTTAGTGTTCTGTTAATTCATCTCACAGAGTTACATCTGTATTTCGTGGATCTCTTTGCTAGCTTTATTTCTGTGGAATCTGAGAACAGATATTTCGGATCCCTTTGAAGACTATAGGGCCAATGGAAATATCCTCCGATAACAAAGAGAAAGAAGCTTTCTGAGAAACTTCTTTGTGTTCTGTGAAATCATCTCACAGAGTTACAGCTTTTCCCTCAAGAAGCCTTTCGCTAAGACTGTTCTTGTGGAATTGGCAAGGTGATATTTGGAAGCCCATAGAGGGCTATGGTGAAAAAGGAAATATCCTCAGATGAAATCTGGAAAGAAGCTTTCTGAGAAACTGCTTAGTGTTCTGTTAATTCATCTCACAGAGTTACATCTGTATTTCGTGGATCTCTTTGCTAGCCTTATTTCTGTGAAATCTGAGAACAGATATTTCGGATCCCTTTGAAGACAATTGGGCCAAAGGAAAAATCCTCCGATAACAAAGAGAAAGAAGCTTTCTGAGAAACTTCTTTGTGTTCTGTGAAATCATCTCAGAGAGTTACAGCTTTCCCCTCAAGAAGCCTATCGCTAAGACAGTTCTTGTGGAATTGGCAAAGTGATATTTGGAAGCCCATAGAGGGCTATGGTGAAAAAGGAAATATCCTCAGATGAAATCTGGAAGGAAGCTTTCTGAGAAACTGCTTAGTGTTCTGTTAATTCATCTCACAGAGTTACATCTGTATTTCGTGGATCTCTTTGCTAGCCTTATTTCTGTGGAATCTGAGAACAGATATTTCGGATCCCTTTGAAGACTATAGGGCCAAAGGAAAAATCCTCCGATAACAAAGAGAAAGAAGCTTTCTGAGAAACTTCTTTGTGTTCTGTGAAATCATCTCACAGATTTACAGCTTTCCCCTCAAGAAGCCTTTCGCTAAGACAGTTCTTGTGGAATTGGCAAAGTGATATTTGGAAGCCCATAGAGGGCTATGGTGAAAAAGGAAATATCCTCAGATGAAATCTGGAAAGAAGCTTTCTGAGAAACTGCTTAGTGTTCTCTTAATTCATCTCACAGTGTTACATCTTTATTTCGTGGATCTCTTTGCTAGCCTTATTTCTGTGGAATCTGAGAACAGATATTTCGGATCCCTTTGAAGACAATAGGTCCAAAGGAAAAATCCTCCGATAACAAAGAGAAAGAAGCTTTCTGAGAAAATTCTTTGTGTTCTGTGAAATCATCTCAGAGAGTTACAGCTTTCCCCTCAAGAAGCCTTTCGCTAAGACAGTTCTTGTGGAATTGGCAAAGTGATATTTGGAAGCCCATAGAGGGCCATGGTGAAAAAGGAAATATCCTCAGATGAAATCTGGAAAGAAGCTTTCTGAGAAACTGCTTAGTGTTCTGTTAATTCACCTCACAGTGTTACATCTGTATTTCGTGGATCTCTTTGCTTGTCTTATTTCTGTGGAATCTGAGAACAGATATTTCAGATCCCTTTGAAGACTATAGGGCCAAAGGAAAAATCCTCCGATAACGAAGAGAAAGAAGCTTTCTGAGAAACTTCTTTGTGTTCTGTGAAATCATCTCAGAGAGTTACAGCTTTCCCCTCAAGAAGCCTTTCGCTAAGACAGTTCTTTTGGAATTGGACAAGTGATATTTGGAAGCCCATAGAGGGCCATGGTGAAAAAGGAAATATCCTCAGATGAAATCTGGAAAGAAGCTTTCTGAGAAACAGCTTAGTGTTCTGTTAATTCATCTCACAGAGTTACATCAGTATTTCGTGGATCTCTTTGCTAGCTTTATTTCTGTGGAATCTGAGAACAGATATTTCGTATCCCTTTGAAGACTATAGGGCCAAAGGAAATATCCTCCGATAACAAAGAGAAAGAATCTTTCTGAGAAACTCTTTGTGTTCTGTGAAATCATCTCACAGATTTACAGCTTTCCCCTCCAGAAGCCTTTCGCTAAGACAGTTCTTGTGGAATTGGCAAAGTGATATATGGAAGCCCTTAGAGGGCTATGGTGAAAAAGGAAATATCCTCAGATGAAATATGGAAAGAAGATTTCTGAGAAACTGCTTAGTGTTCTGTTAATTCATCTCACAGAGTTACATCTGTATTTCGTGGATCTCTTTGCTAGCTTTATTTCTGTGGAATCTGAGAACAGATATTTCGGATCCGTTTGAAGACTATAGGGCCAAAGGAAATATCCTTCGATAACAAAGAGAAAGAAGCTTTCTGAGAAACTTCCTTGTGTTCTGTGAAATCATCTCACAGAGTTACAGCTTTTCCCTCAAGAAGCCTTTCGCTAAGACTGTTCTTGTGGAATTGGCAACGTGATATTTGGAATCCCATAGAGGGCTATGGTGAAAAAGGAAATATCCTCAGATGAAATCTGGAAAGAAGCTTTTTGAGAAACTGCTTAGTGTTCTGTTAATTCATCTCACAGAGTTACATCTGTATTTCGTGGATCTCTTTGCTAGCCTTATTTCTGTGGAATCTGAGAACAGATATTTCGGATCCCTTTGAAGACTACAGGGCCAAAGGAAATATCTTCCGATAACAAAGAGAAATAAGCTTTCTGAGAAACTCCTTCGTGTTCTGTGAAATTATCTCACAGAGTTACAGCTTTCACCTTCAGAATCCTTTCGCTAAGACAGTTCTTGTGGAATTGGCAAAGTGATATTTGGAAGCCCATAGAGGGCTATGGTGAAAAAGGAAATATCCTCAGATGAAATCTGGAAAGAAGCTTTCTGAGAAACTGCTTAGTGTTCTGTTAATTCATCTCACAGAGTTACATCTGTATTTCGTGGATCTCTTTGCTTGCCTTATTTCTATGGAATCTGAGAACAGATATTTCGGATCCCTTTGAAGACTATAGGGCCAAAGGAAAAATCCTCCGATAACAAAGAGAAAGAAGCTTTCTGAGAAACTTCTTTGTGTTCTGTGAAATCATCTCAGAGAGTTACAGCTTTCCCCTCAAGAAGCCTTTCGCTAAGACAGTTCTTGTGGAATTGGCAAAGTGATATTTGGAAGCCCATAGAGGGCTATGGTGAAAAAGGAAATATCCTCAGATGAAATCTGGAGAAAAGCTTTCTGAGAAACTGCTTAGTGTTCTGTTAATTCATCTCGCAGAGTTACATCTGTATTTCGTGGATCTCTTTGCTAGCCTTATTTCTGTGGAATCTGAGAACAGATATTTCGGATCCCTTTGAAAACTATGGGCCAAAGGAAAAATCCTCCGATAACAAAGAGAAAGAAGCTTTCTGAGAAACTTCTTTGTGTTCTGTGAAATCATCTCAGAGAGTTACAGCTTTCCCCTCAAGAAGCCTTTCGCTAAGACAGTTCTTGTGGAATTGGCAAAGTGATATTGGAAGTCCATGGAGGGCCATGGTGAAAAAGGAAATATCCTCAGATGAAATCTGGAAAGAAGCTTTCTGAGAAACTGCTTAGTGTTCTGTTAATTCATCTCACAGAGTTACATCTGTATTTCGTGGATCTCTTTGCTAGCTTTATTTCTGTGGAATCTGAGAACAGATATTTCGGATCCCTTTGAAGACTATAGGGCCAAAGGAAATATCCTCCGATAACGAAGAGAAAGAAGCTTTCTGAGAAACTTCTTTGTGTTCTGTGAAATCATCTCACAGAGTTACAGCTTTCCCCTCAAGAAGCCTTTCGCTAAGACAGTTCTTGTGGAATTGGCCAAGTGATATTTGGAAGCCCATAGAGGGCTATGGTGAAAAAGGAAATATCCTCAGATGAAATCTGGAAGGAAGCTTTCTGATAAACTGCTTAGTGTTCTGTTAATTCATCTCACAGAGTTACATCTGTATTTCGTGGATCTCTTTGCTAGCCTTATTTCTGTGGAATCTGAGAACAGATATTTCGGATCCCTTTGAAGACAATAGGGCCAAAGGAGAAATCCTCCGATAACAAAGAGAAAGAAGCTTTCTGAGAAACTTCTTTGTGCTCTGTGAAATCATCTCACAGAGTTACAGCTTTCCCCTCAAGAAGCCTTTCGCTAAGACAGTTCTTGTGGAATTGGCAAAGTGATATTTGGAAGCCCATAGAGGGCTATGGTGAAAAAGGAAATATCCTCAGATGAAATCTGGAAAGAAGCTTTCTGAGAAACTGCTTAGTGTTCTGTTAATTCATCTCACAGAGTTACATCTGTATTTCGTGGATCTCGTTGCTAGCCTTATTTCTGTGGAATCTGAGAACAGATATTTCGGATCCCTTTGAAGACAATAGGGCCAAAGGAAAAATCCTCCGATAACAAAGAGAAAGAAGGTTTCTGAGAAACTTCTTTGTGTTCTGTGAAATCATCTCAGAGAGTTACAGCTTTCCCCTCAAGAAGCCTTTCGCTAAGACAGTTCTTGTGGAATTGGCAAAGTGAAATTTGGAAGCCCATAGAGGGCCATGGTGAAAAAGGAAATATCCTCAGATGAAATCTGGAAAGAAGCTTTCTGAGAAACTGCTTAGTGTTCTGTTAATTCATCTCACAGAGTTACATCAGTATTTCCTGGATCTCTTTGATAGCTTTATTTCTGTGGAATCTGAGAACAGATATTTCGGATCCCTTTGAAGACTATAGGGCCAAAGGAAATATCCTCCGATAACAAAGAGAAAGAAGCTTTCTGAGAAACTCTTTGTGTTCTGTGAAATCATCTCACAGATTTACAGCTTTCCCCTCCAGAAGCCTTTCGCTAAGACAGTTCTTGTGGAATTGGCAAAGTGATATTTGGAAGCCCATAGAGGGCCATGGTGAAAAAGGAAATATCCACATATGAAATCTGGAAAGAAGCTTTCTGAGAAACTGCTTAGTGTTCTGATAATTCATCTCACAGAGTTACATCTGTATTTCGTGGATCTCTTTGCTAGCTTTATTTCTGTGGAATCTGAGAACAGATATTTCGGATCCCTTTGAAGACTATAGGGCCGATGGAAATATCCTCCG
Source organism: Macaca nemestrina (assembly GCF_043159975.1). Classification (NCBI taxonomy): domain Eukaryota; kingdom Metazoa; phylum Chordata; class Mammalia; order Primates; family Cercopithecidae; genus Macaca; species Macaca nemestrina. The sequence continues at coordinate 107,101 of NW_027257553.1, forward strand.
ATAACAAAGAGAAAGAAGCTTTCTGAGAAACTTCTTTGTGTTCTGTGAAATCATCTCACAGAGTTACAGCTTTCCCCTCAAGAAGCCTTTCTCTATGACAGTTCTTGTGGAATTGGCAAAGTGATATTTGGAAGCCCATAGAGGGCTATGGTGAAAAAGGAAATATCCTCAGATGAAATCTGGAAGGAAGCTTTCTGAGAAACTGCTTAGTGTTCTGTTAATTCATCTCACAGAGTTACATCTGTATTTCGTGGATCTCTTTGCTAGCCTTATTTCTGTGGAATCTGAGAACAGATATTTCGGATCCCTTTGAAGACTATAGGACCAAAGGAAAAATCCTCCGATAACAAAGAGAAAGAAGCTTTCTGAGAAACTTCTTTGTGTTCTGTGAAATCATCTCACAGATTTACAGCTTTCCCCTCAAGAAGCCTTTCGCTAACACAGTTCTTGTGGAATTGGCAAAGTGATATTTGGAAGCCCATAGAGGGCTATGGTGATAAAGGAAATATCCTCAGATGAAATCTGGAAAGAAGCTTTCTGAGAAACTGCTTAGTGTTCTGTTAATTCATCTCACAGAGTTACATCTTTATTTCGTGGATCTCGTTGCTAGCCTTATTTCTGTGGAATCTGAGAACAGATATTTCAGATCCCTTTGAAGACAATAGGTCCAAAGGAAAAATCCTCCGATAACAAAGAGAAAGAAGCTTTCTGAGAAACTTCTTTGTGTTCTGTGAAATCATCTCAGAGAGTTACAGCTTTCCCCTCAAGAAGCCTTTCGCTAAGACAGTTCTTGTGGAATTGGCAAAGTGATATTTGGAAGCCCATAGAGGGCCATGGTGAAAAAGGAAATATCCTCAGATGAAATCTGGAAAGAAGCTTTCTGAGAAACTGCTTAGTGTTCTGTTAATTCACCTCACAGTGTTACATCTGTATTTCGTGGATCTCTTTGCTTGTCTTATTTCTGTGGAATCTGAGAACAGATATTTCAGATCCCTTTGAAGACTATAGGGCCAAAGGAAAAATCCTCCGATAACGAAGAGAAAGAAGCTTTCTGAGAAACTTCTTTGTGTTCTGTGAAATCATCTCACAGAGTTACAGCTTTCCCCTCAAGAAGCCTTTCGCTAAGACAGTTCTTTTGGAATTGGACAAGTGATATTTGGAAGCCCATAGAGGGCCATGGTGAAAAAGGAAATATCCTCAGATGAAATCTGGAAAGAAGCTTTCTGAGAAACAGCTTAGTGTTCTGTTAATTCATCTCACAGAGTTACATCAGTATTTCGTGGATCTCTTTGCTAGCTTTATTTCTGTGGAATCTGAGAACAGATATTTCGGATCCCTTTGAAGACTATAGGGCCAAAGGAAATATCCTCCGATAACAAAGAGAAAGAATCTTTCTGAGAAACTCTTTGTGTTCTGTGAAATCATCTCACAGATTTACAGCTTTCCCCTCCAGAAGCCTTTCGCTAAGACAGTTCTTGTGGAATTGGCAAAGTGATATATGGAAGCCCTTAGAGGGCTATGGTGAAAAAGGAAATATCCTCAGATGAAATATGGAAAGAAGATTTCTGAGAAACTGCTTAGTGTTCTGTTAATTCATCTCACAGAGTTACATCTGTATTTCGTGGATCTCTTTGCTAGCTTTATTTCTGTGGAATCTGAGAACAGATATTTCGGATCCCTTTGAAGACTACAGGGCCAAAGGAAATATCCTTCTATAACAAAGAGAAAGAAGCTTTCTGAGAAACTTCTTTGTGTTCTGTGAAATCATCTCACAGAGTTACAGCTTTTCCCTCAAGAAGCCTTTCGCTAAGACTGTTCTTGTGGAATTGGCAACGTGATATTTGGAAGCCCATAGAGGGCTATGGTGAAAAAGGAAATATCCTCAGATGAAATCTGGAAAGAAGCTTTCTGAGAAACTGCTTAGTGTTCTGTTAATTCATCTCACAGAGTTACATCTGTATTTCGTGGATCTCTTTGCTAGCCTTATTTCTGTGGAATCTGAGAACAGATATTTCGGATCCCTTTGAAGACTACAGGGCCAAAGGAAATATCCTCCGATAACAAAGAGAAATAAGCTTTCTGAGAAACTCCTTCGTGTTCTGTGAAATTATCTCACAGAGTTACAGCTTTCACCTCCAGAATCCTTTCGCTAAGACAGTTCTTGTGGAATTGGCAAAGTGATATTTGGAAGCCCATAGAGGGCTATGGTGAAAAAGGAAATATCCTCAGATGAAATCTGGAAAGAAGCTTTCTGAGAAACTGCTTAGTGTTCTGTTAATTCATCTCACAGAGTTACATCTGTATTTCGTGGATCTCTTTGCTTGCCTTATTTCTATGGAATCTGAGAACAGATATTTCGGATCCCTTTGAAGACTATAGGGCCAAAGGAAAAATCCTCCGATAACAAAGAGAAAGAAGCCCTCTGAGAAACTTCTTTGTGTTCTGTGAAATCATCTCAGAGAGTTACAGCTTTCCCCTCAAGAAGCCTTTCGCTAAGACAGTTCTTTTGGAATTGGCAAAGTGATATTTGGAAGCCCATAGAGGGCCATGGTGAAAAAGGAAATATCCTCAGATGAAATCTGGAAAGAAGCTTTCTGAGAAACTGCTTAGTGTTCTGTTAATTCACCTCACAGTGTTACATCTGTATTTCGTGGATCTCTTTGCTTGTCTTATTTCTGTGGAATCTGAGAACAGATATTTCAGATCCCTTTGAAGACTATAGGGCCAAAGGAAAAATCCTCCGATAACGAAGAGAAAGAAGCTTTCTGAGAAACTTCTTTGTGTTCTGTGAAATCATCTCACAGAGTTACAGCTTTCCCCTCAAGAAGCCTTTCGCTAAGACAGTTCTTTTGGAATTGGACAAGTGATATTTGGAAGCCCATAGAGGGCCATGGTGAAAAAGGAAATATCCTCAGATGAAATCTGGAAAGAAGCTTTCTGAGAAACAGCTTAGTGTTCTGTTAATTCATCTCACGGAGTTACATCAGTATTTCGTGGATCTCTTTGCTAGCTTTATTTCTGTGGAATCTGAGAACAGATATTTCGTATCCCTTTGAAGACTATAGGGCCAAAGGAAATATCCTCCGATAACAAAGAGAAAGAATCTTTCTGAGAAACTCTTTGTGTTCTGTGAAATCATCTCACAGATTTACAGCTTTCCCCTCCAGAAGCCTTTCGCTAAGACAGTTCTTGTGGAATTGGCAAAGTGATATATGGAAGCCCTTAGAGGGCTATGGTGAAAAAGGAAATATCCTCAGATGAAATATGGAAAGAAGATTTCTGAGAAACTGCTTAGTGTTCTGTTAATTCATCTCACAGAGTTACATCTGTATTTCGTGGATCTCTTTGCTAGCTTTATTTCTGTGGAATCTGAGAACAGATATTTCGGATCCCTTTGAAGACTACAGGGCCAAAGGAAATATCCTTCTATAACAAAGAGAAAGAAGCTTTCTGAGAAACTTCTTTGTGTTCTGTGAAATCATCTCACAGAGTTACAGCTTTTCCCTCAAGAAGCCTTTCGCTAAGACTGTTCTTGTGGAATTGGCAACGTGATATTTGGAAGCCCATAGAGGGCTATGGTGAAAAAGGAAATATCCTCAGATGAAATCTGGAAAGAAGCTTTCTGAGAAACTGCTTAGTGTTCTGTTAATTCATCTCACAGAGTTACATCTGTATTTCGTGGATCTCTTTGCTAGCCTTATTTCTGTGGAATCTGAGAACAGATATTTCGGATCCCTTTGAAGACTACAGGGCCAAAGGAAATATCCTCCGATAACAAAGAGAAACAAGCTTTCTGAGAAACTCCTTCGTGTTCTGTGAAATTATCTCACAGAGTTACAGCTTTCACCTCCAGAATCCTTTCGCTAAGACAGTTCTTGTGGAATTGGCAAAGTGATATTTGGAAGCCCATAGAGGGCTATGGTGAAAAAGGAAATATCCTCAGATGAAATCTGGAAAGAAGCTTTCTGAGAAACTGCTTAGTGTTCTGTTAATTCATCTCACAGAGTTACATCTGTATTTCGTGGATCTCTTTGCTTGCCTTATTTCTATGGAATCTGAGAACAGATATTTCGGATCCCTTTGAAGACTATAGGGCCAAAGGAAAAATCCTCCGATAACAAAGAGAAAGAAGCCCTCTGAGAAACTTCTTTGTGTTCTGTGAAATCATCTCAGAGAGTTACAGCTTTCCCCTCAAGAAGCCTTTCGCTAAGACAGTTCTTTTGGAATTGGCAAAGTGATATTTGGAAGCCCATAGAGGGCCATGGTGAAAAAGGAAATATCCTCAGATGAAATATGGAAAGAAGCTTTCTGAGAAACTGCTTAGTGTTCTGTTAATTCATCTCACAGAGTTACATCTGTATTTCGTGGATCTCTTTGCTAGCTTTATTTCTGTGGAATCTGAGAACAGATATTTCGGATCCCTTTGAAGACTATAGGGCCAAAGGAAATATCCTCCGATAACAAAGAGAAAGAAGCTTTCTGAGAAACTCTTTGTGTCCTGTGAAATCATCTCACAGAGTTACAGATTTCCCCTCAAGAAGCCTTTCGCTAAGACAGTTCTTGTGGAATTGGCAAAGTGATATTTGGAAGCCCATAGAAGGCTATGGTGAAAAAGGAAATATCCTCAGATGAAATCTGAAAAGAAGCTTTCTGAGAAACTGCTTAGTGTTCTGTTAATTCATCTCACAGAGTTACATCTGTATTTCGTGGATCTCTTTGCTAGCCTTATTTCTGTGGAATCTGAGAACAGATATTTCGGATCCCTTTGAAGACTACAGGGCCAAAGGAAATATCCTCCGATAACAAAGAGAAATAAGCTTTCTGAGAAACTCCTTCGTGTTCTGTGAAATTATTTCACAGAGTTACAGCTTTCACCTTCAGAATCCTTTCGCTAAGACAGTTCTTGTGGAATTGGCAAAGTGATATTTGGAAGTCCATAGAGGGCTATGGTGAAAAAGGAAATATCCTCAGATGAAATCTGGAAAGAAGCTTTCTGATAAACTGCTTAGTGTTCTGTTAATTCATCTCACAGAGTTACATCTGTATTTCGTGGATCTCTTTGCTTGCCTTATTTCTATGGAATCTGAGAACAGATATTTCGGATCCCTTTGAAGACTATAGGGCCAAAGGAAAAATCCTCCGATAACAAAGAGAAAGAAGCTTTCTGAGAAACTTGTTTGTGTTCTGTGAAATCATCTCAGAGAGTTACAGCTTTCCCCTCAAGAAGCCTTTCGCTAAGACTGTTCTTTTGGAATTGGCAAAGTGATATTTGGAAGCCCATAGAGGGCTATGGTGAAAAAGGAAATATCCTCAGATGAAATCTGGAAAGAAGCTTTCTGAGAAACTGCTTAGTGTTCTGTTAATTCATCTCACAGAGTTACATCTTTATTTCGTGGATCTCTTTGCTAGCCTTATTTCTGTGGAATCTGAGAACAGATATTTCGGATCCCTTTGAAGACAATAGGGCCAAAGGAAAAATCCTCCGATAACAAAGAGAAAGAAGGTTTCTGAGAAACTTCTTTGTGTTCTGTGAAATCATCTCAGAGAGTTACAGCTTTCCCCTCAAGAAGCCTTTCGCTAAGACAGTTCTTGTGGAATTGGCAAAGTGATATTTGGCAGCCCATAGAGGGCCATGGTAAAAAGGAAATATCCTCAGATGAAATCTGGAAAGAAGCTTTCTGAGAAACTGCTTAGTGTTCTGTTAATTGATCTCACAGAGTTACATCAGTATTTCTTGGATCTCTTTGATAGCTTTATTTCTGTGGAATCTGAGAACAGATATTTCGGATCCCTTTGAAGACTATAGGGCCAATGGAAATATCCTCCGATAACAAAGAGAAAGAAGCTTTCTGAGAAACTTCTTTGTGTTCTGTGAAATCATCTCACAGAGTTACAGCTTTCCCCTCAAGAAGCCTTTCGATAAGACAGTTCTTGTGGAATTGGCCAAGTGATATTTGGAAGCCCATAGAGGGCTATGGTGAAAAAGGAAATATCCTCAGATGAAATCTGGAAGGAAGCTTTCTGATAAACTGCTTAGTGTTCTGTTAATTCATCTCACAGAGTTACATCTGTATTTCGTGGATCTCTTTGCTAGCCTTATTTCTGTGGAATCTGAGAACAGATATTTCGGATCCCTTTGAAGACTACAGGGCCAAAGGAAATATCCTCCGATAACAAAGAGAAATAAGCTTTCTGAGAAACTCCTTCGTGTTCTGTGAAATTATCTCACAGAGTTACAGCTTTCACCTCCAGAATCCTTTCGCTAAGACAGTTCTTGTGGAATTGGCAAAGTGATATTTGGAAGCCCATAGAGGGCTATGGTGAAAAAGGAAATATCCTCAGATGAAATCTGGAAAGAAGCTTTCTGAGAAACTGCTTAGTGTTCTGTTAATTCATCTCACAGAGTTACATCTGTATTTCGTGGATCTCTTTGCTAGCCTTATTTCTGTGGAATCTGAGAACAGATATTTCGGATCCCTTTGAAGACTATAGGGCCAAAGGAAAAATCCTCCGATAACAAAGAGAAAGAAGCCCTCTGAGAAACTTCTTTGTGTTCTGTGAAATCATCTCAGAGAGTTACAGCTTTCCCCTCAAGAAGCCTTTCGCTAAGACAGTTCTTTTGGAATTGGCAAAGTGATATTTGGAAGCCCATAGAGGGCCATGGTGAAAAAGGAAATATCCTCAGATGAAATCTGGAAAGAAGCTTTCTGAGAAACTGCTTAGTGTTCTGTTAATTCACCTCACAGTGTTACATCTGTATTTCGTGGATCTCTTTGCTTGTCTTATTTCTGTGGAATCTGAGAACAGATATTTCAGATCCCTTTGAAGACTATAGGGCCAAAGGAAAAATCCTCCGATAACGAAGAGAAAGAAGCTTTCTGAGAAACTTCTTTGTGTTCTGTGAAATCATCTCACAGAGTTACAGCTTTCCCCTCAAGAAGCCTTTCGCTAAGACAGTTCTTTTGGAATTGGACAAGTGATATTTGGAAGCCCATAGAGGGCCATGGTGAAAAAGGAAATATCCTCAGATGAAATCTGGAAAGAAGCTTTCTGAGAAACAGCTTAGTGTTCTGTTAATTCATCTCACAGAGTTACATCAGTATTTCGTGGATCTCTTTGCTAGCTTTATTTCTGTGGAATCTGAGAACAGATATTTCGGATCCCTTTGAAGACTATAGGGCCAAAGGAAATATCCTCCGATAACAAAGAGAAAGAATCTTTCTGAGAAACTCTTTGTGTTCTGTGAAATCATCTCACAGATTTACAGCTTTCCCCTCCAGAAGCCTTTCGCTAAGACAGTTCTTGTGGAATTGGCAAAGTGATATATGGAAGCCCTTAGAGGTCTATGGTGAAAAAGGAAATATCCTCAGATGAAATATGGAAAGAAGATTTCTGAGAAACTGCTTAGTGTTCTGTTAATTCATCTCACAGAGTTACATCTGTATTTCGTGGATCTCTTTGCTAGCTTTATTTCTGTGGAATCTGAGAACAGATATTTCGGATCCCTTTGAAGACTACAGGGCCAAAGGAAATATCCTTCTATAACAAAGAGAAAGAAGCTTTCTGAGAAACTTCTTTGTGTTCTGTGAAATCATCTCACAGAGTTACAGCTTTTCCCTCAAGAAGCCTTTCGCTAAGACTGTTCTTGTGGAATTGGCAACGTGATATTTGGAAGCCCATAGAGGGCTATGGTGAAAAAGGAAATATCCTCAGATGAAATCTGGAAAGAAGCTTTCTGAGAAACTGCTTAGTGTTCTGTTAATTCATCTCACAGAGTTACATCTGTATTTCGTGGATCTCTTTGCTAGCCTTATTTCTGTGGAATCTGAGAACAGATATTTCGGATCCCTTTGAAGACTACAGGGCCAAAGGAAATATCCTCCGATAACAAAGAGAAATAAGCTTTCTGAGAAACTCCTTCGTGTTCTGTGAAATTATCTCACAGAGTTACAGCTTTCACCTCCAGAATCCTTTCGCTAAGACAGTTCTTGTGGAATTGGCAAAGTGATATTTGGAAGCCCATAGAGGGCTATGGTGAAAAAGGAAATATCCTCAGATGAAATCTGGAAAGAAGCTTTCTGAGAAACTGCTTAGTGTTCTGTTAATTCATCTCACAGAGTTACATCTGTATTTCGTGGATCTCTTTGCTTGCCTTATTTCTATGGAATCTGAGAACAGATATTTCGGATCCCTTTGAAGACTATAGGGCCAAAGGAAAAATCCTCCGATAACAAAGAGAAAGAAGCCCTCTGAGAAACTTCTTTGTGTTCTGTGAAATCATCTCAGAGAGTTACAGCTTTCCCCTCAAGAAGCCTTTCGCTAAGACAGTTCTTTTGGAATTGGCAAAGTGATATTTGGAAGCCCATAGAGGGCCATGGTGAAAAAGGAAATATCCTCAGATGAAATATGGAAAGAAGCTTTCTGAGAAACTGCTTAGTGTTCTGTTAATTCATCTCACAGAGTTACATCTGTATTTCGTGGATCTCTTTGCTAGCTTTATTTCTGTGGAATCTGAGAACAGATATTTCGGATCCCTTTGAAGACTATAGGGCCAAAGGAAATATCCTCCGATAACAAAGAGAAAGAAGCTTTCTGAGAAACTCTTTGTGTCCTGTGAAATCATCTCACAGAGTTACAGATTTCCCCTCAAGAAGCCTTTCGCTAAGACAGTTCTTGTGGAATTGGCAAAGTGATATTTGGAAGCCCATAGAAGGCTATGGTGAAAAAGGAAATATCCTCAGATGAAATCTGAAAAGAAGCTTTCTGAGAAACTGCTTAGTGTTCTGTTAATTCATCTCACAGAGTTACATCTGTATTTCGTGGATCTCTTTGCTAGCCTTATTTCTGTGGAATCTGAGAACAGATATTTCGGATCCCTTTGAAGACTACAGGGCCAAAGGAAATATCCTCCGATAACAAAGAGAAATAAGCTTTCTGAGAAACTCCTTCGTGTTCTGTGAAATTATTTCACAGAGTTACAGCTTTCACCTTCAGAATCCTTTCGCTAAGACAGTTCTTGTGGAATTGGCAAAGTGATATTTGGAAGTCCATAGAGGGCTATGGTGAAAAAGGAAATATCCTCAGATGAAATCTGGAAAGAAGCTTTCTGATAAACTGCTTAGTGTTCTGTTAATTCATCTCACAGAGTTACATCTGTATTTCGTGGATCTCTTTGCTTGCCTTATTTCTATGGAATCTGAGAACAGATATTTCGGATCCCTTTGAAGACTATAGGGCCAAAGGAAAAATCCTCCGATAACAAAGAGAAAGAAGCTTTCTGAGAAACTTGTTTGTGTTCTGTGAAATCATCTCAGAGAGTTACAGCTTTCCCCTCAAGAAGCCTTTCGCTAAGACTGTTCTTTTGGAATTGGCAAAGTGATATTTGGAAGCCCATAGAGGGCTATGGTGAAAAAGGAAATATCCTCAGATGAAATCTGGAAAGAAGCTTTCTGAGAAACTGCTTAGTGTTCTGTTAATTCATCTCACAGAGTTACATCTTTATTTCGTGGATCTCTTTGCTAGCCTTATTTCTGTGGAATCTGAGAACAGATATTTCGGATCCCTTTGAAGACAATAGGGCCAAAGGAAAAATCCTCCGATAACAAAGAGAAAGAAGGTTTCTGAGAAACTTCTTTGTGTTCTGTGAAATCATCTCAGAGAGTTACAGCTTTCCCCTCAAGAAGCCTTTCGCTAAGACAGTTCTTGTGGAATTGGCAAAGTGATATTTGGCAGCCCATAGAGGGCCATGGTAAAAAGGAAATATCCTCAGATGAAATCTGGAAAGAAGCTTTCTGAGAAACTGCTTAGTGTTCTGTTAATTGATCTCACAGAGTTACATCAGTATTTCTTGGATCTCTTTGATAGCTTTATTTCTGTGGAATCTGAGAACAGATATTTCGGATCCCTTTGAAGACTATAGGGCCAATGGAAATATCCTCCGATAACAAAGAGAAAGAAGCTTTCTGAGAAACTTCTTTGTGTTCTGTGAAATCATCTCACAGAGTTACAGCTTTCCCCTCAAGAAGCCTTTCGATAAGACAGTTCTTGTGGAATTGGCCAAGTGATATTTGGAAGCCCATAGAGGGCTATGGTGAAAAAGGAAATATCCTCAGATGAAATCTGGAAGGAAGCTTTCTGATAAACTGCTTAGTGTTCTGTTAATTCATCTCACAGAGTTACATCTGTATTTCATGGATCTCTTTGCTAGCCTTATTTCTGTGGAATCTGAGAACAGATATTTCGGATCCCTTTGAAGACTATAGGGCCGATGGAAATATCCTCCGATAACAAAGAGAAAGAAGCTTTCTGAGAAACTTCTTTGTGTTCTGTGAAATCATCTCACAGAGTTACAGCTTTCCCCTCAAGAAGCCTTTCTCTATGACAGTTCTTGTGGAATTGGCAAAGTGATATTTGGAAGCCCATAGAGGGCTATGGTGAAAAAGGAAATATCCTCAGATGAAATCTGGAAGGAAGCTTTCTGAGAAACTGCTTAGTGTTCTGTTAATTCATCTCACAGAGTTACATCTGTATTTCGTGGATCTCTTTGCGAGCCTTATTTCTGTGGAATCTGAGAACAGATATTTCGGATCCCATTGAAGACTATAGGGCCAAAGGAAAAATCCTCCGATAACAAAGAGAAAGAAGCTTTCTCAGAAACTTCTTTGTGTTCTGTGAAATCATCTCACAGATTTACAGCTTTCCCCTCAAGAAGCCTTTCGCTAAGACAGTTCTTGTGGAATTGGCAAAGTGATATTTGGAAGCCCATAGAGGGCTATGGTGATAAAGGAAATATCCTCAGATGAAATCTGGAAAGAAGCTTTCTGAGAAACTGCTTAGTGTTCTGTTAATTCATCTCACAGAGTTACATCTTTATTTCGTGGATCTCGTTGCTAGCCTTATTTCTGTGGAATCTGAGAACAGATATTTCGGATCCCTTTGAAGACAATAGGTCCAAAGGAAAAATCCTCCGATAACAAAGAGAAAGAAGCTTTCTGAGAAACTTCTTTGTGTTCTGTGAAATCATCTCAGAGAGTTACAGCTTCCCCCTCAAGAAGCCTTTCGCTAAGACAGTTCTTGTGGAATTGGCAAAGTGATATTTGGAAGCCCATAGAGGGCAATGGTGAAAAAGGAAATATCCTCAGATGAAATCTGGAAAGAAGCTTTCTGAGAAACTACTTAGTGTTCTGTTAATTCACCTCACAGTGTTACATCTGTATTTCGTGGATCTCTTTGCTTGTCTTATTTCTGTGGAATCTGAGAACAGATATTTCGGATCCCTTTGAAGACTATAGGGCCAAAGGAAAAATCCTCCGATAACGAAGAGAAAGAAGCTTTCTGAGAAACTTCTTTGTGTTCTGTGAAATCATCTCAGAGAGTTACAGCTTTCCCCTCAAGAAGCCTTTCGCTAAGACAGTTCTTTCGGAATTGGACAAGTGATATTTGGAAGCCCATAGAGGGCCATGGTGAAAAAGGAAATATCCTCAGATGAAATCTGGAAAGAAGCTTTCTGAGAAACAGCTTAGTGTTCTGTTAATTCATCTCACAGAGTTACATCAGTATTTCGTGGATCTCTTTGCTAGCTTTATTTCTGTGGAATCTGAGAACAGATATTTCGGATCCCTTTGAAGACTATAGGGCCAAAGGAAATATCCTCCGATAACAAAGAGAAAGAAGCTTTCTGAGAAACTCTTTGTGTTCTGTGAAATCATCTCACAGATTTACAGCTTTCCCCTCCAGAAGCCTTTCGCTAAGACAGTTCTTGTGGAATTGGCAAAGTGATATATGGAAGCCCTTAGAGGGCTATGGTGAAAAAGGAAATATCCTCAGATGAAATATGGAAAGAAGATTTCTGAGAAACTGCTTAGTGTTCTGTTAATTCATCTCAGAGAGTTACATCTGTATTTCGTGGATCTCTTTGCTAGCTTTATTTCTGTGGAATCTGAGAACAGATATTTCGGATCCCTTTGAAGAATATAGGGCCAAAGGAAATATCCTTCGATAACAAAGAGAAAGAAGCTTTCTGAGAAACTTCTTTGTGTTCTGTGAAATCATCTCACAGAGTTACAGCTTTTCCCTCAAGAAGCCTTTCGCTAAGACTGTTCTTGTGGAATTGGCAACGTGATATTTGGAAGCCCATAGAGGGCTATGGTGAAAAAGGAAATATCCTCAGATGAAATCTGGAAAGAAGCTTTCTGAGAAACTGCTTAGTGTTCTGTTAATTCATCTCACAGAGTTACATCTGTATTTCGTGGATCTCTTTGCTAGCCTTATTTCTGTGGAATCTGAGAACAGATATTTCGGATCCCTTTGAAGACTACAGGGCCAAAGGAAATATCCTCCGATAACAAAGTGAAATAAGCTTTCTGAGAAACTCCTTTGTGTTCTGTGAAATCATCTCACAGAGTTACAGCTTTCACCTCAAGAATCCTTTCGCTAAGACAGTTCTTGTGGAATTGGCAAAGTGATATTTGGAAGCCCATAGAGGGCTATGGTGAAAAAGGAAATATCCTCAGATGAAATCTGGAAAGAAGCTTTCTGAGAAACTGCTTAGTGTTCTGTTAATTCATCTCACAGAGTTACATCTGTATTTCGTGGATCTCTTTGCTTGCCTTATTTCTGTGGAATCTGAGAACAGATATTTCGGATCCCTTTGAAGACTATAGGGCCAAAGGAAAAATCCTCCGATAACAAAGAGAAAGAAGCTTTCTGAGAAACTTCTTTGTGTTCTGTGAAATCATCTCAGAGAGTTACAGCTTTCCCCTCCAGAAGCCTTTCGCTAAGACAGTTCTTTTGGAATTGGCAAAGTGATATTTGGAAGCCCCTAGAGGGCCATGTTGAAAAAGGAAATATCCTCAGATGAAATCTGGAAAGAAGCTTTCTGAGAAACTGCTTAGTGTTCTGTTAATTCATCTCACAGAGTTACATCTGTATTTCGTGGATCTCTTTGCTAGCTTTATTTCTGTGGAATCTGAGAACAGATATTTCGGAACCCTTTGAAGACTATAGGGCCAAAGGAAATATCCTCCGATAACAAAGAGAAAGAAGCTTTCTGAGAAACTCTTTGTGTCCTGTGAAATCATCTCACAGAGTTACAGATTTCCCCTCAAGAAGCCTTTCGCTAAGACAGTTCTTGTGGAATTGGCCAAGTGATATTTGTAAGCCCATAGAGGGCTATGGTGAAAAAGGAAATATCCTCAGATGAAATCTGGAAAGAAGATTTCTGAGAAACTGCTTAGTGTTCTGTTAATTCATCTCACAGAGTTACATCTGTATTTCGTGGATCTCTTTGCTAGCCTTATTTCTGTGGAATCTGAGAACAGATATTTCGGATCCCTTTGAAGACTATAGGGTCAAAGGAAATATCCTACGATAACAAAGAGAAAGAAGCTTTCTGAGAAACTTCTTTGTGTTCTGTGAAATCATCTCAGAGAGTTACAGCTTTCCCCTCAAGAAGCCTTTCGCTAAGACAGTTCTTGTGGAATTGGCCAAGTGATATTTGGAAGCCCATAGAGGGCTATGGTGAAAAAGGAAATATCCTCAGATGAAATCTGGAAAGAAGCTTTCTGAGAAACTGCTTAGTGTTCTGTTAATTCATCTCACAGAGTTACATCTGTATTTCGTGGATCTCTTAGCTAGCCTTATTTCTGTGGAATCTGAGAACAGATATTTCGGATCCCTTTGAAGACAATAGGGCCAAAGGAAAAATCCTCCGATAACAAAGAGAAAGAAGGTTTCTGAGAAACTTCTTTGTGTTCTGTGAAATCATCTCAGATAGTTACAGCTTTCCCCAAAAGAAGCCTTTCGCTAAGACAGTTCTTTTGGAATTGGACAAGTGATATTTGGAAGACCATGGAGGGACATGGTGAAAAAGGAAATATCCTCAGATGAAATCTGGAAAGAAGCTTTCTGAGAAACAGCTTAGTGTTCTGTTAATTCATCTCACAGAGTTACATCAGTATTTCGTGGATCTCTTTGCTAGCTTTATTTCTGTGGAATCTGAGAACAGATATTTCGGATCCCTTTGAAGACTATAGGGCCTAAGGAAATATCCTCCGATAACAAAGAGAAAGAAGCTTTCTGAGAAACTCTTTGTGTTCTGTGAAATCATCTCACAGATTTACAGCTTTCCCCTCAAGAAGCCTTTCGCTAAGACAGTTCTTGTGGAATTGGCAAAGTGATATTTGGAAGCCCATAGAGCCCCATGGTGAAAAAGGAAATATCCTCAGATGAAATCTGGAAAGAAGCTTTCTGAGAAACTGCTTAGTGTTCTGTTAATTCATCTCACAGAGTTACATCTGTATTTCGTGGATCTCTTTGCTAGCTTTATTTCTGTGGAATCTGAGAACAGATATTTCGGATCCCTTTGAAGACTATAGGGCCAATGGAAATATCCTCCGATAACAAAGAGAAAGAAGCTTTCTGAGAAACTTCTTTGTGATCTGTGAAATCATCTCACAGAGTTACAGCTTTCACCTCAAGAAGCCTTTCTCTAAGACAGTTCTTGTGGAATTGGCAAAGTGATATTTGGAAGACCATAGAGGGCCATGGTGAAAAAGGAAATATCCTCAGATGAAATCTGGAAAGAAGCTTTCTGAGAAACTGCTTAGTGTTCTGTTAATTCATCTCACAGAGTTACATCTGTATTTCGTGGATCTCTTTGCTAGCTTTATTTCTGTGGAATCTGAGAACAGATATTTCGGATCCCTTTGAAGACTATAGGGCCAATGGAAATATCCTCCGATAACAAAGAGAAAGAAGGTTTCTGAGAAACTTCTTTGTGTTCTGTGAAATCATCTCACAGAGTTACAGCTTTTCCCTCAAGAAGCCTTTCGCTAAGACTGTTCTTGTGGAATTGGCAGGGTGATATTTGGAAGCCCATAGAGGGCTATGGTGAAAAAGGAAATATCCTCAGATGAAATCTGGAAAGAAGCTTTCTGAGAAACTGCTTAGTGTTCTGTTAATTCATCTCACAGAGATACATCTGTATTTCGTGGATCTCTTTGCTAGCCTTATTTCTGTGAAATCTGAGAACAGATATTTCGGATCCCTTTGAAGACAATAGGGCCAAAGGAAAAATCCTCCGATAACAAAGAGAAAGAAGCTTTCTGAGAAACTTCTTTGTGTTCTGTGAAATCATCTCAGAGAGTTACAGCTTTCCCCTCAAGAAGCCTTTCGCTAAGACAGTTCTTGTGGAATTGGCAAAGTGATATTTGGAAGCCCATAGAGGGCTATGGTGAAAAAGGAAATATCCTCAGATGAAATCTGGAAGGAAGCTTTCTGATAAACTGCTTAGTGTTCTGTTAATTCATCTCACAGAGTTACATCTGTATTTCGTGAATCTCTTTGCTAGCCTTATTTCTGTGGAATCTGAGAACAGATATTTCGGATCCCTTTGAAGACTATAGGGTCAAAGGAAAAATCCTCCGATAACAAAGAGAAAGAAGCTTTCTGAGAAACATCTTTGTGTTCTGTGAAATCATCTCACAGAGTTACAGCTTTCCCCTGAAGAAGCCTTTCGCTAAGACAGTTCTTGTGGAATTGGCAAAGTGATATTTGGAAGCCCATAGTGGGCTATGGTGAAAAAGGAAATATCCTCAGTTGAAATCTGGAAAGAAGCTTTCTGAGAAACTGCTTAGTGTTCTGTTAATTCATCTCACAGAGTTACATCTGTATTTCGTGAATCTCTTTGCTAGCCTTATTTCTGTGGAATCTGAGAACAGATATTTCGGATCCCTTTGAAGACTATAGGGTCAAAGGAAAAATCCTCCGATAACAAAGAGAAAGAAGCTTTCTGAGAAACATCTTTGTGTTCTGTGAAATCATCTCACAGAGTTACAGCTTTCCCCTCAAGAAGCCTTTCGCTAAGACAGTTCTTGTGGAATTGGCAAAGTGATATTTGGAAGCCCATAGAGGGCTATGGTGAAAAAGGAAATATCCTCAGATGAAATCTGGAAGGAAGCTTTCTGATAAACTGCTTAGTGTTCTGTTAATTCATCTCACAGAGTTACATCTGTATTTCGTGAATCTCTTTGCTAGCCTTATTTCTGTGGAATCTGAGAACAGATATTTCGGATCCCTTTGAAGACTATAGGGTCAAAGGAAAAATCCTCCGATAACAAAGAGAAAGAAGCTTTCTGAGAAACATCTTTGTGTTCTGTGAAATCATCTCACAGAGTTACAGCTTTCCCCTCAAGAAGCCTTTCGCTAAGACAGTTCTTGTGGAATTGGCAAAGTGATATTTGGAAGCCCATAGTGGGCTATGGTGAAAAAGGAAATATCCTCAGATGAAATCTGGAAAGAAGCTTTCTGAGAAACTGCTTAGTGTTCTGTTAATTCATCTCACAGAGTTACATCTGTATTTCGTGAATCTCTTTGCTAGCCTTATTTCTGTGGAATCTGAGAACAGATATTTCGGATCCCTTTGAAGACTATAGGGTCAAAGGAAAAATCCTCCGATAACAAAGAGAAAGAAGCTTTCTGAGAAACATCTTTGTGTTCTGTGAAATCATCTCAAAGAGTTACAGCTTTCCCCTCAAGAAGCCTTTCGCTAAGACAGTTCTTGTGGAATTGGCAAAGTGATATTTGGAAGCCCATAGAGGGCTATGGTGAAAAAGGAAATATCCTCAGATGAAATCTGGAAAGAAGCTTTCTGAGAAACTGCTTAGTGTTCTGTTAATTCATCTCACAGAGTTACATCTTTATTTCGTGGATCTCGTTGCTAGCCTTATTACTGTGGAATCTGAGAACAGATGTTTCGGATCCCTTTGAAGACAATAGGGCCAAAGGAAAAATCCTCCGATAACAAAGAGAAAGAAGCTTTCTGAGACACTTCTATGTGTTCTGTGAAATCATCTCAGAGAGTTACAGCTTTCCCCTCAAGAAGCCTTTCGCTAAGACAGTTCTTGTGGAATTGGCAAAGTGATATTTGGAAGCCCATAGAGGGCTATGGTGAAAAAGGAAATATCCTCAGATGAAATCTGGAAGGAAGCTTTCTGATAAACTGCTTAGTGTTCTGTTAATTCATCTCACAGAGTTACATCTGTATTTCGTGGATCTCTTTGCTAGCCTTATTTCTGTGGAATCTGAGAACAGATATTTCGGATCCCTTTGAAGGCAATAGGGTCAAAGGAAAAATCCTCCGATAACAAAGAGAAAGAAGCTTTCTGAGAAACTTCTTTGTGTTCTGTGAAATCATGTCACAGAGTTACAGCTTTCCCCTCAAGAAGCCTTTCGCTAAGACAGTTCTTGTGGAATTGGCAAAGTGATATTTGGAAGCCCATAGAGGGCTATGGTGAAAAAGGAAATATCCTCAGATGAAATCTGGAAAGAAGCTTTCTGAGAAACTGCTTAGTGTTCTGTTAATTCATCTCACAGAGTTACATCTGTATTTCGTGGATCTCTTTGCTAGCTTTATTTCTGTGGAATCTGAGAACAGATATTTCGGATCCCTTTGAAGACTATAGGGCCAATGGAAATATCCTCCGATAACAAAGAGAAAGAAGGTTTCTGAGAAACTTCTTTGTGTTCTGTGAAATCATCTCACAGAGTTACCGCTTTTCCCTCAAGAAGCCTTTCGCTAAGACTGTTCTTGTGGAATGGGCAGGGTGATATTTGGAAGCCCATAGAGGGCTATGGTGAAAAAGGAAATATCCTCAGATGAAATCTGGAAAGAAGCTTTCTGAGAAACTGCTTAGTGTTCTGTTAATTCATCTCACAGAGATACATCTGTATTTCGTGGATCTCTTTGCTAGCCTTATTTCTGTGAAATCTGAGAACAGATATTTCGGATCCCTTTGAAGACAATAGGGCCAAAGGAAAAATCCTCCGATAACAAAGAGAAAGAAGCTTTCTGAGAAACTTCTTTGTGTTCTGTGAAATCATCTCAGAGAGTTACAGCTTTCCCCTCAAGAAGCCTTTCGCTAAGACAGTTCTTGTGGAATTGGCAAAGTGATATTTGGAAGCCCATAGAGGGCTATGGTGAAAAAGGAAATATCCTCAGATGAAATCTGGAAGGAAGCTTTCTGATAAACTGCTTAGTGTTCTGTTAATTCATCTCACAGATTTACATCTGTATTTCGTGAATCTCTTTGCTAGCCTTATTTCTGTGGAATCTGAGAACAGATATTTCGGATCCCTTTGAAGACTATAGGGTCAAAGGAAAAATCCTCCGATAACAAAGAGAAAGAAGCTTTCTGAGAAACATCTTTGTGTTCTGTGAAATCATCTCACAGAGTTACAGCTTTCCCCTCAAGAAGCCTTTCGCTAAGACAGTTCTTGTGGAATTGGCAAAGTGATATTTGGAAGCCCATAGAGGGCTATGGTGAAAAAGGAAATATCCTCAGTTGAAATCTGGAAAGAAGCTTTCTGAGAAACTGCTTAGTGTTCTGTTAATTCATCTCACAGAGTTACATCTGTATTTCGTGAATCTCTTTGCTAGCCTTATTTCTGTGGAATCTGAGAACAGATATTTCGGATCCCTTTGAAGACTATAGGGTCAAAGGAAAAATCCTCCGATAACAAAGAGAAAGAAGCTTTCTGAGAAACATCTTTGTGTTCTGTGAAATCATCTCACAGAGTTACAGCTTTCCCCTCAAGAAGCCTTTCGCTAAGACAGTTCTTGTGGAATTGGCAAAGTGATATTTGGAAGCCCATAGAGGGCTATGGTGAAAAAGGAAATATCCTCAGATGAAATCTGGAAAGAAGCTTTCTGAGAAACTGCTTAGTGTTCTGTTAATTCATCTCACAGAGTTACATCTGTATTTCGTGGATCTCGTTGCTAGCCTTATTACTGTGGAATCTGAGAACAGATATTTCGGATCCCTTTGAAGACAATAGGGCCAAAGGAAAAATCCTCCGATAACAAAGAGAAAGAAGCTTTCTGAGACACTTCTTTGTGTTCTGTGAAATCATCTCAGAGAGTTACAGCTTTCCCCTCAAGAAGCCTTTCGCTAAGACAGTTCTTGTGGAATTGGCAAAGTGATATTTGGAAGCCCATAGAGGGCTATGGTGAAAAAGGAAATATCCTCAGATGAAATCTGGAAGGAAGCTTTCTGATAAACTGCTTAGTGTTCTGTTAATTCATCTCACAGAGTTACATCTGTATTTCGTGAATCTCTTTGCTAGCCTTATTTCTGTGGAATCTGAGAACAGATATTTCGGATCCCTTTGAAGACTATAGGGTCAAAGGAAAAATCCTCCGATAACAAAGAGAAAGAAGCTTTCTGAGAAACATCTTTGTGTTCTGTGAAATCATGTCACAGAGTTACAGCTTTCCCCTCAAGAAGCCTTTCGCTAAGACAGTTCTTGTGGAATTGGCAAAGTGATATTTGGAAGCCCATAGTGGGCTATGGTGAAAAAGGAAATATCCTCAGATGAAATCTGGAAAGAAGCTTTCTGAGAAACTGCTTAGTGTTCTGTTAATTCATCTCACAGAGTTACATCTGTATTTCGTGAATCTCTTTGCTAGCCTTATTTCTGTGGAATCTGAGAACAGATGTTTCGGATCCCTTTGAAGACTATAGGGTCAAAGGAAAAATCCTCCGATAACAAAGAGAAAGAAGCTTTCTGAGAAACATCTTTGTGTTCTGTGAAATCATCTCACAGAGTTACAGCTTTCCCCTCAAGAAGCCTTTCGCTAAGACAGTTCTTGTGGAATTGGCAAAGTGATATTTGGAAGCCCATAGAGGGCTATGGTGAAAAAGGAAATATCCTCAGATGAAATCTGGAAAGAAGCTTTCTGAGAAACTGCTTAGTGTTCTGTTAATTCATCTCACAGAGTTACATCTTTATTTCGTGGATCTCGTTGCTAGCCTTATTACTGTGGAATCTGAGAACAGATATTTCGGATCCCTTTGAAGACAATAGGGCCAAAGGAAAAATCCTCCGATAACAAAGAGAAAGAAGCTTTCTGAGACACTTCTTTGTGTTCTGTGAAATCATCTCAGAGAGTTACAGCTTTCCCCTCAAGAAGCCTTTCGCTAAGACAGTTCTTGTGGAATTGGCAAAGTGATATTTGGAAGCCCATAGAGGGCTATGGTGAAAAAGGAAATATCCTCAGATGAAATCTGGAAGGAAGCTTTCTGATAAACTGCTTAGTGTTCTGTTAATTCATCTCACAGAGTTACATCTGTATTTCGTGGATCTCTTTGCTAGCCTTATTTCTGTGGAATCTGAGAACAGATATTTCGGATCCCTTTGAAGGCAATAGGGTCAAAGGAAAAATCCTCCGATAACAAAGAGAAAGAAGCTTTCTGAGAAACTTCTTTGTGTTCTGTGAAATCATGTCACAGAGTTACAGCTTTCCCCTCAAGAAGCCTTTCGCTAAGACAGTTCTTGTGGAATTGGCAAAGTGATATTTGGAAGCCCATAGAGGGCTATGGTGAAAAAGGAAATATCCTCAGATGAAATCTGGAAAGAAGCTTTCTGAGAAACTGCTTAGTGTTCTGTTAATTCATCTCACAGAGTTACATCTGTATTTCGTGGATCTCTTTGCTAGCTTTATTTCTGTGGAATCTGAGAACAGATATTTCGGATCCCTTTGAAGACTATAGGGCCAATGGAAATATCCTCCGATAACAAAGAGAAAGAAGGTTTCTGAGAAACTTCTTTGTGTTCTGTGAAATCATCTCACAGAGTTACCGCTTTTCCCTCAAGAAGCCTTTCGCTAAGACTGTTCTTGTGGAATGGGCAGGGTGATATTTGGAAGCCCATAGAGGGCTATGGTGAAAAAGGAAATATCCTCAGATGAAATCTGGAAAGAAGCTTTCTGAGAAACTGCTTAGTGTTCTGTTAATTCATCTCACAGAGATACATCTGTATTTCGTGGATCTCTTTGCTAGCCTTATTTCTGTGAAATCTGAGAACAGATATTTCGGATCCCTTTGAAGACAATAGGGCCAAAGGAAAAATCCTCCGATAACAAAGAGAAAGAAGCTTTCTGAGAAACTTCTTTGTGTTCTGTGAAATCATCTCAGAGAGTTACAGCTTTCCTCTCAAGAAGCCTTTCGCTAAGACAGTTCTTGTGGAATTGGCAAAGTGATATTTGGAAGCCCATAGAGGGCTATGGTGAAAAAGGAAATATCCTCAGATGAAATCTGGAAGGAAGCTTTCTGATAAACTGCTTAGTGTTCTGTTAATTCATCTCACAGATTTACATCTGTATTTCGTGAATCTCTTTGCTAGCCTTATTTCTGTGGAATCTGAGAACAGATATTTCGGATCCCTTTGAAGACTATAGGGTCAAAGGAAAAATCCTCCGATAACAAAGAGAAAGAAGCTTTCTGAGAAACATCTTTGTGTTCTGTGAAATCATCTCACAGAGTTACAGCTTTCCCCTCAAGAAGCCTTTCGCTAAGACAGTTCTTGTGGAATTGGCAAAGTGATATTTGGAAGCCCATAGAGGGCTATGGTGAAAAAGGAAATATCCTCAGTTGAAATCTGGAAAGAAGCTTTCTGAGAAACTGCTTAGTGTTCTGTTAATTCATCTCACAGAGTTACATCTGTATTTCGTGAATCTCTTTGCTAGCCTTATTTCTGTGGAATCTGAGAACAGATATTTCGGATCCCTTTGAAGACTATAGGGTCAAAGGAAAAATCCTCCGATAACAAAGAGAAAGAAGCTTTCTGAGAAACATCTTTGTGTTCTGTGAAATCATCTCACAGAGTTACAGCTTTCCCCTCAAGAAGCCTTTCGCTAAGACAGTTCTTGTGGAATTGGCAAAGTGATATTTGGAAGCCCATAGAGGGCTATGGTGAAAAAGGAAATATCCTCAGATGAAATCTGGAAAGAAGCTTTCTGAGAAACTGCTTAGTGTTCTGTTAATTCATCTCACAGAGTTACATCTTTATTTCGTGGATCTCGTTGCTAGCCTTATTACTGTGGAATCTGAGAACAGATATTTCGGATCCCTTTGAAGACAATAGGGCCAAAGGAAAAATCCTTCGATAACAAAGAGAAAGAAGCTTTCTGAGACACTTCTTTGTGTTCTGTGAAATCATCTCAGAGAGTTACAGCTTTCCCCTCAAGAAGCCTTTCGCTAAGACAGTTCTTGTGGAATTGGCAAAGTGATATTTGGAAGCCCATAGAGGGCTATGGTGAAAAAGGAAATATCCTCAGATGAAATCTGGAAGGAAGCTTTCTGATAAACTGCTTAGTGTTCTGTTAATTCATCTCACAGAGTTACATCTGTATTTCGTGGATCTCTTTGCTAGCCTTATTTCTGTGGAATCTGAGAACAGATATTTCGGATCCCTTTGAAGGCAATAGGGTCAAAGGAAAAATCCTCCGATAACAAAGAGAAAGAAGCTTTCTGAGAAACTTCTTTGTGTTCTGTGAAATCATGTCACAGAGTTACAGCTTTCCCCTCAAGAAGCCTTTCGCTAAGACAGTTCTTGTGGAATTGGCAAAGTGATATTTGGAAGCCCATAGTGGGCTATGGTGAAAAAGGAAATATCCTCAGATGAAATCTGGAAAGAAGCTTTCTGAGAAACTGCTTAGTGTTCTGTTAATTCATCTCACAGAGTTACATCTGTATTTCGTGAATCTCTTTGCTAGCCTTATTTCTGTGGAATCTGAGAACAGATATTTCGGATCCCTTTGAAGACTATAGGGTCAAAGGAAAAATCCTCCGATAACAAAGAGAAAGAAGCTTTCTGAGAAACATCTTTGTGTTCTGTGAAATCATCTCACAGAGTTACAGCTTTCCCCTCAAGAAGCCTTTCGCTAAGACAGTTCTTGTGGAATTGGCAAAGTGATATTTGGAAGCCCATAGAGGGCTATGGTGAAAAAGGAAATATCCTCAGATGAAATCTGGAAAGAAGCTTTCTGAGAAACTGCTTAGTGTTCTGTTAATTCATCTCACAGAGTTACATCTTTATTTCGTGGATCTCGTTGCTAGCCTTATTACTGTGGAATCTGAGAACAGATATTTCGGATCCCTTTGAAGACAATAGGGCCAAAGGAAAAATCCTCCGATAACAAAGAGAAAGAAGCTTTCTGAGACACTTCTTTGTGTTCTGTGAAATCATCTCAGAGAGTTACAGCTTTCCCCTCAAGAAGCCTTTCGCTAAGACAGTTCTTGTGGAATTGGCAAAGTGATATTTGGAAGCCCATAGAGGGCTATGGTGAAAAAGGAAATATCCTCAGATGAAATCTGGAAGGAAGCTTTCTGATAAACTGCTTAGTGTTCTGTTAATTCATCTCACAGAGTTACATCTGTATTTCGTGGATCTCTTTGCTAGCCTTATTTCTGTGGAATCTGAGAACAGATATTTCGGATCCCTTTGAAGGCAATAGGGTCAAAGGAAAAATCCTCCGATAACAAAGAGAAAGAAGCTTTCTGAGAAACTTCTTTGTGTTCTGTGAAATCATGTCACAGAGTTACAGCTTTCCCCTCAAGAAGCCTTTCGCTAAGACAGTTCTTGTGGAATTGGCAAAGTGATATTTGGAAGCCCATAGAGGGCTATGGTGAAAAAGGAAATATCCTCAGATGAAATCTGGAAAGAAGCTTTCTGAGAAACTGCTTAGTGTTCTGTTAATTCATCTCACAGAGTTACATCATTATTTCGTGGATCTCGTTGCTAGCCTTATTTCTGTGGAATCTGAGAACAGATATTTCGGATCCCTTTGAAGACAATAGGGCCAAAGGAAAAATCCTCCGATAACAAAGAGAAAGAAGCTTTCTGAGAAACTTCTTTGTGTTCTGTGAAATCATCTCAGAGAGTTACAGCTTTCCCCTCAAGAAGCCTTTCGCTAAGACAGTTCTTGTGGAATTGGCCAAGTGATATTTGGAAGCCCATAGAGGGCCATGGTGAAAAAGGAAATATCCTCAGATGAAATCTGGAAAGAAGCTTTCTGAGAAACAGCTTAGTGTTCTGTTAATTCATCTCACAGAGTTACATCAGTATTTCGTGGATCTCTTTGCTAGCTTTATTTCTTTGGAATCTGAGAACAGATATTTCGGATCCCTTTGAAGACTATAGGGCCAAAGGAAATATCCTCCGATAACAAAGAGAAAGAAGCTTTCTGAGAAACTCTTTGTGTTCTGTGAAATCATCTCACAGATTTACAGCTTTCCCCTCCAGAAGCCTTTCGCTAAGACAGTTCTTGTGGAATTGGCAAAGTGATATATGGAAGCCCTTAGAAGGCTATGGTGAAAAAGGAAATATCCTCAGATGAAATATGGAAAGAAGATTTCTGAGAAACTGCTTAGTGTTCTGTTAATTCATCTCACAGAGTTACATCTGTATTTCGTGCATCTCTTTGCTAGCTTTATTTCTGTGGAATCTGAGAACAGATATTTCGGATCCCTTTGAAGACTACAGGGCCAAAGGAAATATCCTTCTATAACAAAGAGAAAGAAGCTTTCTGAGAAACTTCTTTGTGTTCTGTGAAATCATCTCACAGAGTTACAGCTTTTCCCTCAAGAAGCCTTTCGCTAAGACTGTTCTTGTGGAATTGGCAACGTGATATTTAGAAGCCCATAGAGGGCTATGGTGAAAAAGGAAATATCCTCAGATGAAATCTGGAAAGCAGCTTTCTGAGAAACTGCTTAGTGTTCTGTTAATTCATCTCACAGAGTTACATCTGTATTTCGTGGATCTCTTTGCTAGCCTTATTTCTGTGGAATCTGAGAACAGATATTTCGGATCCCTTTGAAGACTACAGGGCCAAAGGAAATATCCTCCGATAACAAAGAGAAATAAGCTTTCGGAGAAACTACTTTGTGTTCTGTGAAATCATCTCACAGAGTTACAGCTTTCACCTCAAGAATCCTTTCGCTAAGACAGTTCTTGTGGAATTGGCAAAGTGATATTTGGAACCCCATAGAGGGCTATGATGGAAAAGGAAATATCCTCAGATGAAATCTGGAAAGAAGCTTTCTGAGAAAGTGCTTAGTGTTCTGTTAATTCATCTCACAGAGTTACATCTGTATTTCGTGGATCTCTTTGCTAGCCTTATTTCTGTGGAATCTGAGAACAGATATTTCGGATCCCTTTGAAGACTATAGGGCCAAAGGAAAAATCCTCCGATAACGAAGAGAAAGAAGCTTTCTGAGAAACTTCTTTGTGTTCTGTGAAATCATCTCAGAGAGTTACAGCTTTCCCCTCAAGAAGCCTTTCGCTAAGACAGTTCTTTTGGAATTGGTCAAGTGATATTTGGAAGCCCATAGAGGGCCATGGTGAAAAAGGAAATATCCTCAGATGAAATCTGGAAAGAAGCTTTCTGAGAAACTGCTTAGTGTTCTGTTAATTCATCTCACAGGGTTACATCTGTATTTCGTGGATCTCTTTGCTATCCTTATTTCTGTGGAATCTGAGAACAGATATTTCGGATCCCTTTGAAGACTATAGGGCCAAAGGAAATGTCCTCCGATAACAAAGAGAACGAAGCTTTCTGAGAAACTTCTTTGTGTTCTGTGAAATCATCTCACAGAGTTACAGCTTTCCCCTCAAGAAGCCTTTCGATAAGACAGTTCTTGTGGAATTGGCAAAGTGATATTTGGAAGCCCATAGAGGGCCATGGTGAAAAAGGAAATATCCTCAGATGAAATCTGGAAAGAAGCTATCTGAGAAACTGCTTAGTGTTCTGTTAATTCATCTCACAGAGTTACATCTGTATTTGGTGGATCTCTTTGCTAGCTTTATTTCTGTGGAATCTGAGAACAGATATTTCGGATCCCTTTGAAGACTATAGGGCCAAAGGAAATATCCTCCGATAACGAAGAGAAAGAAGCTTTCTGAGAAACTTCTTTGTGTTCTGTGAAATCATCTCACAGAGTTACAGCTTTTCCCTCAAGAAGCCTTTCGCTAAGACAGTTCTTGTGGAATTGGCAAAGTGATATTTGGAAGCCCATAGAGGGCTATGGTGAAAAAGGAAATATCCTCAGATGAAATCTGGAAAGAAGCTTTCTGAGAAACTGCTTAGTGTTCTGTTAATTCATCTCACAGAGTTACATCTGTATTTCGTGGATCTCTTTGCTAGCCTTATTTCTGTGGAATCTGAGAAAAGATATTTCGGATCCCTTTGAAGACTATAGGGCCAAAGGAAATATCCTCCGATAACAAAGAGAAAGAAGCTTTCTGAGAAACTTCTTTGTGTTCTGTGAAATCATCTCACAGAGTTACAGCTTTCCCCTCAAGAAGCCTTTCGCTAAGACAGTTCTTGTGGAATTGGCAAAGTGATATTTGGAACCCCATAGAGGGCTATGGTGAAAAAGGAAATATCCTCAGATGAAATCTGGAAAGAAGCTTTCTGAGAAACTGCTTAGTGTTCTGTTAATTCATCTCACAGAGTTACATCTGTATTTCGTGGATCTCTTTGCTAGCCTTATTTTTGTGGAATCTGAGAACAGATATTTCGGATCCCTTTGAAGACTATAGGGCCAAAGGAAATATCCTCCGATAACAAAGAGAAAGAAGCTTTCTGAGAAACTTCTTTGTGTTCTGTGAAATCATCTCACAGAGTTACAGCTTGCACCTCAAGAAGCCTTTCGCTAAGACAGTTCTTGTGGAATTGGCAAACTGACATTTGGAAGCCCCTAGAGGTCTATGGTGAAAAAGGAAATATCCTCAGATGAAATCTGGAAAGAAGCTTTCTGAGAAACTGCTTAGTGTTCTGTTAATTCATCTCACAGAGTTACATCTGTATTTCGTGGATCCCTTTGCTAGCCTTATTTCTGTGGAATCTGAGAACAGATATTTCGGATCCCTTTGAAGACTACAGGGCCGAAGGAAATATCCTCCGATAACAAAGAGAAAGAAGCTTTCTGAGAAACATCTTTGTGTTCTGTGAAATCATCTCACAGA
Source organism: Macaca nemestrina (assembly GCF_043159975.1). Taxonomy (NCBI): domain Eukaryota; kingdom Metazoa; phylum Chordata; class Mammalia; order Primates; family Cercopithecidae; genus Macaca; species Macaca nemestrina. The sequence continues at coordinate 133,906 of NW_027257553.1, forward strand.
GTTACAGCTTTCCCCTCAAGTAGCCTTTCGCTAAGACAGTTCTTGTGGAATTGGCAAAGTGATATTTGGAACCCCATAGAGGGCTATGGTGAAAAAGGAAATATCCTCAGATGAAATCTGGAAAGAAGCTTTCTGAGAAACTGCTTAGTGTTCTGTTAATTCATCTCACAGAGTTACATCTGTATTTCGTGGATCTCTTTGCTAGCCTTATTTTTGTGGAATCTGAGAACAGATATTTCGGATACCTTTGAAGACTATAGGGCCAAAGGAAATATCCTCCGATAACAAAGAGAAAGAAGCTTTCTGAGAAACTTCTTTGTGTTCTGTGAAATCATCTCACAGAGTTACAGCTTTCCCCTCAAGAAGCCTTTCGCTAAGACAGTTCTTGTGGAATTGGCAAACTGACATTTGGAAGCCCATAGAGGGCTATGGTGAAAAAGGAAATATCCTCAGATGAAATCTGGAAAGAAGCTTTCGGAGAAACTGCTTAGTGTTCTGTTAATTCATCTCACAGAGTTACATCTGTATTTCGTGGATCTCTTTGCTAGCCTTATTTCTGTGGAATCTGAGAACAGATATTTCGAATCCCTTTGAAGACTACAGGGCCAAAGGAAATATCCTCCAATAACAAAGAGAACGAAGCTTTCTGAGAAACTTCTTTGTGTTCTGTGAAATCATCTCACAGAGTTACAGCTTTCCCCACCAGAAGCCTTTCGCTAAGACAGTTCTTGTGGAATTGGCAAAGTGATATTTGGAAGCCCATAGAGGGCTATGGTGAAAAAGGAAATATCCTCAGATGAAATCTGGAAAGAAGCCTTCTGAGAAACTGCTTAGTGTTCTGTTAATTCATCTCACAGAGTTACATCTGTATTTCGTGGATCTCTTTGCTAGCCTTATTTCTGTGGAATCTGAGAACAGATATTTCGGATCCCTTTGAAGACTATAGGGCCAAAGGAAAAATCCTCCGATAACAAAGAGAAAGAAGCTTTCTGAGAAACTTCTTTGTGTTCTGTGAAATCATCTCACAGAGTTACAGCTTTCCCCTCAAGAAGCCTTTCGCTAAGACAGTTCTTGTGGAATTGGCAACGTGATATTTGGAAGCCCTTAGAGGGCCATGGTGAAAAAGGAATTATCCTCAGATGAAATCTGGAAAGAAGCTTTCTGAGAAACTGCTTAGTGTTCTGTTAATTCATCTCACAGAGTTACATCTGTATTTCGTGGATCTCTTTGCTAGCTTTATTTCTGTGAAATCTGAGAACAGATATTTCGGATCCCTTTGAAGACTATAGGGCCAAAGGAAATATCCTCCGATAACGAAGAGAAAGAAGCTTTCTGAGAAACTTCTTTGTGTTCTGTGAAATCATCTCACAGAGTTACAGCTTTCCCCTCAAGAAGCCTTTCGCTAAGACAGTTCTTGTGGAATTGGCAAAGTGATATTTGGAAGCCCATAGAGGGCTATGGTGAAAAAGGAAATATCCTCAGATGAAATCTGGAAAGAAGCTTTCTGAGAAACTGCTTAGTGTTCTGTTAATTCATCTCACAGAGTTACATCTGTATTTCGTGGATCTCTTTGCTACCCTTATTTCTGTGGAATCTGAGAACAGATATTTCGGATCCCTTTGAAGACTACAGGGCCAAAGGAAATATCCTCCGAAAACAAAGAGAACGAAGCTTTCTGAGAAACTTCTTTGTGTTCTGTGAAATCATCTCACAGAGTTACAGCTTTCCGCACAAGAAGCCTTTCGCTAAGACAGTCCTTGTGGAATTGGCAAAGTGATATTTGGAAGCCCATAGAGGGCTATGGTAAAAAAGGAAATATCCTCAGATGAAATCTGGAAAGAAGCTTTCTGAGAAACTGCGTAGTGTTCTCTTAATTCATCTCACAGAGTTACATCTGTATTTCGTGGATCTCTTTGCTAGCCTTATTTCTGTGGAATCTGAGAACAGATATTTCGGATCCCTTTGAAGACTATAGGGCCAAAGGAAATATCCTCCGATAACGAAGAGAACGAAGCTTTCTGAGAAACTTCTTTGTGTTCTGTGAAATCATCTCACAGAGTTACAGCTTTCCCCACAAGAAGCCTTTCGCTAAGACAGTCCTTGTGGAATTGGCAAAGTGATATTTGGAAGCCCATAGAGGGCTATGGTGAAAAAGGAAATATCCTCAGATGAAATCTGGAAAGAAGCTTTCTGAGAAACTGCTTAGTGTCCTGTTAATTCATCTCACAGAGTTACATCTGTATTTCGTGGATCTCTTTGCTAGCCTTATTTCTGTGGAATCTGAGAACAGATATTTCGGATACCTTTGAAGACTATAGGGCCAAAGGAAAAATCCTCCGATAACAAAGAGAAAGAAGCTTTCTGAGAAACTACTTTGTGTTCTGTGAAATCATCTCAGAGAGTTACAGCTTTCCCCTCAAGAAGCCTTTCGCTAAGACAGTTCTTGTGGAATTGGCAAAGTGATATTTGGAAGCCCATAGAGGGCTATGGTGAAAAAGGAAATATCCTCAGATGAAATCTGGAAAGAAGCTTTCTGAGAAACTGCTTAGTGTTCTGTTAATTCATCTCACAGAGTTACATCTGTATTTCGTGGATCTTTTTGCTAGCCTTATTTCTGTGGAATCTGAGAACAGATATTTCGGATCCCTTTGAAGACTATGGGGCCAAAGGAAATATCCTCCGATAACAAAGAGAAAGAAGCTTTCTGAGAAACCCTTTGTGTTCTGTGAAATCATCTCACAGAGTTACAGCTTTCCCCTCAAGAAGCCTTTCGCTAAGACAGTTCTTGTGGAATTGGCAAAGTGATATTTGGAAGCCCATAGAGGGCTATGGTGAAAAAGGAAATATCCGCAGATGAAATCTGGATAGAAGATTTCTGAGAAACTGCTTAGTGTTCTGTTAATTCATCTCACAGAGTTACATCTGTATTTCGTGGATCTCTTTGCTAGCCTTATTTCTGTGGAATCTGAGAACAGATATTTCGGATCCCTTTGAAGACTATAGGACCAAAGGAAATATCCTCCGAAAACAAAGAGAACGAAGCTTTCTGAGAAACTTCTTTGTGTTCTGTGAAATCATCTCACAGAGTTTCAGCTTTCCCCACAAGAAGCCTTTCGCTAAGACAGTTCTTGTGGAATTGGCAAAGTGATATTTGGAAGCCCATAGAGGGCTATGGTGAAAAAGGAAATATCCGCAGATGAAAACTGGATAGAAGATTTCTGAGAAACTGCTTAGTGTTCTGTTAATTCATCTCACAGAGTTACATCTGTATTTCGTGGATCTCTTTGCTAGCCTTATTTCTGTGGAATCTGAGAACAGATATTTCGGATCCCTTTGAAGACTATAGGACCAAAGGAAATATCCTCCGAAAACAAAGAGAACGAAGCTTTCTGAGAAACTTCTTTGTGTTCTGTGAAATCATCTCACAGAGTTTCAGCTTTCCCCACAAGAAGCCTTTCGCTAAGACAGTTCTTGTGGAATTGGCAAAGTAATATTTGGAAGCCCATAGAGGGCTATGGTGAAAAAGGAAATATCCTCAGATGAAATCTGTAAAGAAGCTTTCTGAGAAACTGCTTAGTGTTCTGTTAATTCATCTCACAGAGTTACATCTGTATTTCGTGGATCTCTTTGCTAGCTTTATTTCTGTGGAATCTGAGAACAGATATTACGGATCGCTTTGAAGACTATAGGGCCAAAGGAAATATCCTCCGATAACGAAGAGAAAGAAGCTTTCTGAGAAACTTCTTTGTGTTCTGTGAAATCATCTCACAGAGTTACAGCTTTCCCCACAAGAAGCCTTTCGCTAAGACAGTCCTTGTGGAATTGGCAAAGTGATATTTAGAAGCCCATAGAGGGCTATGGTGAAAAAGGAAATATCCTCAGATGAAATCTGGAAAGAAGCTTTCTGAGAAACTGCTTAGTGTTCTGTTAATTCATCTCACAGAGTTACATCTGTATTTCGTGGATCTCTTTGCTAGCCTTATTTCTGTGGAATCTGAGAACAGATATTTCGGATCCCTTTGAAGACTATAGGGCCAAAGGAAAAATCCTCCGATAACAAAGAGAAAGAAGCTTTCTGAGAAACTTCTTTGTGTTCTGTGAAATCATCCCAGAGAGTTACAGCTTTCCCCTCAAGAAGCCTTTCGCTAAGACAGTTCTTGTGGAATTGGCAAAGTGATATTTGGAAGCCCATAGAGGGCTATGGTGAAAAAGGAAATATCCTCAGATGAAATCTGGAAAGAAGCTTTCTGAGAAACTTCTTTGTGTTCTGTTAATTCATCTCACAGAGTTACATCTGTATTTCGTGGATCTCTTTGCTAGCTTTATATCTGTGGCATCTGAGAACAGATATTTCAGATCCCTTTGAAGACTATAGGGCCAAAGGAAATATCCTCCGATAACGAAGAGAAAGAAGCTTTCTGAGAAACTGCTTAGTGTTCTGTTAACTCATCTCACAGAGTTACATCTGTATTTCGTGGATCTCTTTGCTAGCCTTATTTCTGTGGAATCTTAGAACAGATATTTCGGATCCCTTTGAAGACTATAGGGCCAAAGAAAAAATCCTCCGATAACAAAGAGAAAGAAGCTTTCTGAGAAACTTCTTTGTGTTCTGTGAAATCATCTCACAGAGTTACAGCTTTCCCCTCAAGAAGCCTTTCGCTAAGCCTGTTCTTGTGGAATTGGCAACGTGATATTTGGAAGCCCATAGAGGGCTATGGTGAAAAAGGAAATATCCTCAGATGAAATCTGGAAAGAAGCTTTCTGAGAAACTGCTTAGTGTTCTGTTAATTCATCTCACAGAGTTACATCTGTATTTCGTGGATCTCTTTGCTAGCCTTATTTCTGTGGAATCTGAGAACAGATATTTCGGATCCCTTTGAAGACTATACGGCCAAAGGAAATATCCTCCGATAACAAAGAGAACGAAGCTTTCTGAGAAACTTCTTTGTGTTCTGTGAAATCATCTCACAGAGTTACAGCTTTCCACACAAGAAGCCTTTCGCTAAGACAGTCCTTGTGGAATTGGCAAAGTGATATTTGGAAGCCCATAGAGGGCTATGGTGAAAAAGGAAATATCCTCAGATGAAATCTGGAAAGAAGCTTTCTGAGAAACTGCGTAGTGTTCTGTTAATTCATCTCACAGAGTTACATCTGTATTTCGTGGATCTCTTTGCTAGCTTTATTTCTGTGGAATCTGAGAACAGATATTTCGGATCCCTTTGAAGACTATAGGGCCAAGGGAAATATCCTCTGATAACGAAGAGAACGAAGCTTTCTGAGAAACGTCTTTGTGTTCTGTGAAATCATCTCACAGAGTTACAGCTTTCCCCACAAGAAGCCTTTCGCTAAGACAGTCCTTGTGGAATTGGCAAAGTGATATTTGGAAGCCCATAGAGGGCTATGGTGAAAAAGGAAATATCCTCAGATGAAATCTGGAAAGAAGCTTTCTGAGAAACTGCTTAGTGTCCTGTTAATTCATCTCACAGAGTTACATCTGTATTTCGTGGATCTCTTTGCTAGCTTTATTTCTGTGGAATCTGAGAACAGATATTTCGGATCCCTTTGAAGACTATAGGGCCAATGGAAATATCCTCCGATAACAAAGAGAAAGAAGGTTTCTGAGAAACTTCTTTGTGTTCTGTGAAATCATCTCACAGAGTTACAGCTTTTCCCTCAAGAAGCCTTTCGCTAAGACTGTTCTTGTGGAATTGGCAAAGTGATATTTGGAAGCCCATAGAGGGCTATGGTGAAAAAGGAAATATCCTCAGATGAAATCTGGAAGGAAGCTTTCTTATAAACTGCTTAGTGTTCTGTTAATTCATCTCACAGAGTTACATCTGTATTTCGTGAATCTCTTTGCTAGCCTTATTTCTGTGGAATCTGAGAACAGATATTTCGGATCCCTTTGAAGACTATAGGGTCAAAGGAAAGATCCTCCGATAACAAAGAGAAAGAAGCTTTCTGAGAAACATCTTTGTGTTCTGTGAAATCATCTCACAGAGTTACAGCTTTCCCCTCAAGAAGCCTTTCGCTAAGACAGTTCTTGTGGAATTGGCAAAGTGATATTTGGAAGCCCATAGTGGGCTATGGTGAAAAAGGAAATATCCTCAGATGAAATCTGGAAAGAAGCTTTCTGAGAAACTGCTTAGTGTTCTGTTAATTCATCTCACAGAGTTACATCTGTATTTCGTGAATCTCTTTGCTAGCCTTATTTCTGTGGAATCTGAGAACAGATATTTCGGATCCCTTTGAAGACTATAGGGTCAAAGGAAAAATCCTCCGATAACAAAGAGAAAGAAGCTTTCTGAGAAACATCTTTGTGTTCTGTGAAATCATCTCAAAGAGTTACAGCTTTCCCCTCAAGAAGCCTTTCGCTAAGACAGTTCTTGTGGAATTGGCAAAGTGATATTTGGAAGCCCATAGAGGGCTATGGTGAAAAAGGAAATATCCTCAGATGAAATCTGGAAAGAAGCTTTCTGAGAAACTGCTTAGTGTTCTGTTAATTCATCTCACAGAGTTACATCTTTATTTCGTGGATCTCGTTGCTAGCCTTATTACTGTGGAATCTGAGAACAGATATTTCGGATCCCTTTGAAGACAATAGGGCCAAAGGAAAAATCCTCCGATAACAAAGAGAAAGAAGCTTTCTGAGACACTTCTTTGTGTTCTGTGAAATCATCTCAGAGAGTTACAGCTTTCCCCTCAAGAAGCCGTTCGCTAAGACAGTTCTTGTGGAATTGGCAAAGTGATATTTGGAAGCCCATAGAGGGCTATGGTGAAAAAGGAAATATCCTCAGATGAAATCTGGAAGGAAGCTTTCTGATAAACTGCTTAGTGTTCTGTTAATTCATCTCACAGAGTTACATCTGTATTTCGTGGATCTCTTTGCTAGCCTTATTTCTGTGGAATCTGAGAACAGATATTTCGGATCCCTTTGAAGGCAATAGGGTCAAAGGAAAAATCCTCCGATAACAAAGAGAAAGAAGCTTTCTGAGAAACTTCTTTGTGTTCTGTGAAATCATGTCACAGAGTTACAGCTTTCCCCTCAAGAAGCCTTTCGCTAAGACAGTTCTTGTGGAATTGGCAAAGTGATATTTGGAAGCCCATAGAGGGCTATGGTGAAAAAGGAAATATCCTCAGATGAAATCTGGAAAGAAGCTTTCTGAGAAACTGCTTAGTGTTCTGTTAATTCATCTCACAGAGTTACATCTGTATTTCGTGGATCTCTTTGCTAGCTTTATTTCTGTGGAATCTGAGAACAGATATTTCGGATCCCTTTGAAGACTATAGGGCCAATGGAAATATCCTCCGATAACAAAGAGAAAGAAGGTTTCTGAGAAACTTCTTTGTGTTCTGTGAAATCATCTCACAGAGTTACAGCTTTTCCCTCAAGAAGCCTTTCGCTAAGACTGTTCTTGTGGAATTGGCAGGGTGATATTTGGAAGCCCATAGAGGGCTATGGTGAAAAAGGAAATATCCTCAGATGAAATCTGGAAAGAAGCTTTCTGAGAAACTGCTTAGTGTTCTGTTAATTCATCTCACAGAGATACATCTGTATTTCGTGGATCTCTTTGCTAGCCTTATTTCTGTGAAATCTGAGAACAGATATTTCGGATCCCTTTGAAGACAATAGGGCCAAAGGAAAAATCCTCCGATAACAAAGAGAAAGAAGATTTCTGAGAAACTTCTTTGTGTTCTGTGAAATCATCTCAGAGAGTTACAGCTTTCCCCTCAAGAAGCCTTTCGCTAAGACAGTTCTTGTGGAATTGGCAAAGTGATATTTGGAAGCCCATAGAGGGCTATGGTGAAAAAGGAAATATCCTCAGATGAAATCTGGAAGGAAGCTTTCTGATAAACTGCTTAGTGTTCTGTTAATTCATCTCACAGAGTTACATCTGTATTTCGTGAATCTCTTTGCTAGCCTTATTTCTGTGGAATCTGAGAACAGATATTTCGGATCCCTTTGAAGACTATAGGGTCAAGAGAAAAATCCTCCGATAACAAAGAGAAAGAAGCTTTCTGAGAAACATCTTTGTGTTCTGTGAAATCATCTCACAGAGTTACAGCTTTCCCCTCAAGAAGCCTTTCGCTAAGACAGTTCTTGTGGAATTGGCAAAGTGATATTTGGAAGCCCATAGTGGGCTATGGTGAAAAAGGAAATATCCTCAGTTGAAATCTGGAAAGAAGCTTTCTGAGAAACTGCTTAGTGTTCTGTTAATTCATCTCACAGAGTTACATCTGTATTTCGTGAATCTCTTTGCTAGCCTTATTTCTGTGGAATCTGAGAACAGATATTTCGGATCCCTTTGAAGACTATAGGGTCAAAGGAAAAATCCTCCGATAACAAAGAGAAAGAAGCTTTCTGAGAAACATCTTTGTGTTCTGTGAAATCATCTCACAGAGTTACAGCTTTCCCCTCAAGAAGTCTTTCGCTAAGACAGTTCTTGTGGAATTGGCAAAGTGATATTTGGAAGCCCATAGAGGGCTATGGTGAAAAAGGAAATATCCTCAGATGAAATCTGGAAGGAAGCTTTCTTATAAACTGCTTAGTGTTCTGTTAATTCATCTCACAGAGTTACATCTGTATTTCGTGAATCTCTTTGCTAGCCTTATTTCTGTGGAATCTGAGAACAGATATTTCGGATCCCTTTGAAGACTATAGGGTCAAAGGAAAAATCCTCCGATAACAAAGAGAAAGAAGCTTTCTGAGAAACATCTTTGTGTTCTGTGAAATCATCTCACAGAGTTACAGCTTTCCCCTCAAGAAGCCTTTCGCTAAGACAGTTCTTGTGGAATTGGCAAAGTGATATTTGGAAGCCCATAGTGGGCTATGGTGAAAAAGGAAATATCCTCAGATGAAATCTGGAAAGAAGCTTTCTGAGAAACTGCTTAGTGTTCTGTTAATTCATCTCACAGAGTTACATCTGTATTTCGTGAATCTCTTTGCTAGCCTTATTTCTGTGGAATCTGAGAACAGATATTTCGGATCCCTTTGAAGACTATAGGACCAAAGGAAATATCCTCCGAAAACAAAGAGAACGAAGCTTTCTGAGAAACTTCTTTGTGTTCTGTGAAATCATCTCACAGAGTTTCAGCTTTCCCCACAAGAAGCCTTTCGCTAAGACAGTTCTTGTGGAATTGGCAAAGTAATATTTGGAAGCCCATAGAGGGCTATGGTGAAAAAGGAAATATCCTCAGATGAAATCTGTAAAGAAGCTTTCTGAGAAACTGCTTAGTGTTCTGTTAATTCATCTCACAGAGTTACATCTGTATTTCGTGGATCTCTTTGCTAGCTTTATTTCTGTGGAATCTGAGAACAGATATTACGGATCGCTTTGAAGACTATAGGGCCAAAGGAAATATCCTCCGATAACGAAGAGAAAGAAGCTTTCTGAGAAACTTCTTTGTGTTCTGTGAAATCATCTCACAGAGTTACAGCTTTCCCCACAAGAAGCCTTTCGCTAAGACAGTCCTTGTGGAATTGGCAAAGTGATATTTAGAAGCCCATAGAGGGCTATGGTGAAAAAGGAAATATCCTCAGATGAAATCTGGAAAGAAGCTTTCTGAGAAACTGCTTAGTGTTCTGTTAATTCATCTCACTGAGTTACATCTGTATTTCGTGGATCTCTTTGCTAGCCTTATTTCTGTGGAATCTGAGAACAGATATTTCGGATCCCTTTGAAGACTATAGGGCCAAAGGAAAAATCCTCCGATAACAAAGAGAAAGAAGCTTTCTGAGAAACTTCTTTGTGTTCTGTGAAATCATCCCAGAGAGTTACAGCTTTCCCCTCAAGAAGCCTTTCGCTAAGACAGTTCTTGTGGAATTGGCAAAGTGATATTTGGAAGCCCATAGAGGGCTATGGTGAAAAAGGAAATATCCTCAGATGAAATCTGGAAAGAAGCTTTCTGAGAAACTTCTTTGTGTTCTGTTAATTCATCTCACAGAGTTACATCTGTATTTCGTGGATCTCTTTGCTAGCTTTATATCTGTGGCATCTGAGAACAGATATTTCAGATCCCTTTGAAGACTATAGGGCCAAAGGAAATATCCTCCGATAACGAAGAGAAAGAAGCTTTCTGAGAAACTGCTTAGTGTTCTGTTAACTCATCTCACAGAGTTACATCTGTATTTCGTGGATCTCTTTGCTAGCCTTATTTCTGTGGAATCTTAGAACAGATATTTCGGATCCCTTTGAAGACTATAGGGCCAAAGAAAAAATCCTCCGATAACAAAGAGAAAGAAGCTTTCTGAGAAACTTCTTTGTGTTCTGTGAAATCATCTCACAGAGTTACAGCTTTCCCCTCAAGAAGCCTTTCGCTAAGCCTGTTCTTGTGGAATTGGCAACGTGATATTTGGAAGCCCATAGAGGGCTATGGTGAAAAAGGAAATATCCTCAGATGAAATCTGGAAAGAAGCTTTCTGAGAAACTGCTTAGTGTTCTGTTAATTCATCTCACAGAGTTACATCTGTATTTCGTGGATCTCTTTGCTAGCCTTATTTCTGTGGAATCTGAGAACAGATATTTCGGATCCCTTTGAAGACTATACGGCCAAAGGAAATATCCTCCGATAACAAAGAGAACGAAGCTTTCTGAGAAACTTCTTTGTGTTCTGTGAAATCATCTCACAGAGTTACAGCTTTCCACACAAGAAGCCTTTCGCTAAGACAGTCCTTGTGGAATTGGCAAAGTGATATTTGGAAGCCCATAGAGGGCTATGGTGAAAAAGGAAATATCCTCAGATGAAATCTGGAAAGAAGCTTTCTGAGAAACTGCGTAGTGTTCTGTTAATTCATCTCACAGAGTTACATCTGTATTTCGTTGATCTCTTTGCTAGCCTTATTTCTGTGGAATCTGAGAACAGATATTTCGGATCCCTTTGAAGACTATAGGGCCAAGGGAAATATCCTCTGATAACGAAGAGAACGAAGCTTTCTGAGAAACGTCTTTGTGTTCTGTGAAATCATCTCACAGAGTACAGCTTTCCCCACAAGAAGCCTTTCGCTAAGACAGTCCTTGTGGAATTGGCAAAGTGATATTTGGAAGCCCATAGAGGGCTATGGTGAAAAAGGAAATATCCTCAGATGAAATCTGGAAAGAAGCTTTCTGAGAAACTGCTTAGTGTCCTGTTAATTCATCTCACAGAGTTACATCTGTATTTCGTGGATCTCTTTGCTAGCTTTATTTCTGTGGAATCTGAGAACAGATATTTCGGATCCCTTTGAAGACTATAGGGCCAATGGAAATATCCTCCGATAACAAAGAGAAAGAAGGTTTCTGAGAAACTTCTTTGTGTTCTGTGAAATCATCTCACAGAGTTACAGCTTTTCCCTCAAGAAGCCTTTCGCTAAGACTGTTCTTGTGGAATTGGCAAAGTGATATTTGGAAGCCCATAGAGGGCTATGGTGAAAAAGGAAATATCCTCAGATGAAATCTGGAAGGAAGCTTTCTTATAAACTGCTTAGTGTTCTGTTAATTCATCTCACAGAGTTACATCTGTATTTCGTGAATCTCTTTGCTAGCCTTATTTCTGTGGAATCTGAGAACAGATATTTCGGATCCCTTTGAAGACTATAGGGTCAAAGGAAAAATCCTCCGATAACAAAGAGAAAGAAGCTTTCTGAGAAACATCTTTGTGTTCTGTGAAATCATCTCACAGAGTTACAGCTTTCCCCTCAAGAAGCCTTTCGCTAAGACAGTTCTTGTGGAATTGGCAAAGTGATATTTGGAAGCCCATAGTGGGCTATGGTGAAAAAGGAAATATCCTCAGATGAAATCTGGAAAGAAGCTTTCTGAGAAACTGCTTAGTGTTCTGTTAATTCATCTCACAGAGTTACATCTGTATTTCGTGAATCTCTTTGCTAGCCTTATTTCTGTGGAATCTGAGAACAGATATTTCGGATCCCTTTGAAGACTATAGGGTCAAAGGAAAAATCCTCCGATAACAAAGAGAAAGAAGCTTTCTGAGAAACATCTTTGTGTTCTGTGAAATCATCTCAAAGAGTTACAGCTTTCCCCTCAAGAAGCCGTTCGCTAAGACAGTTCTTGTGGAATTGGCAAAGTGATATTTGGAAGCCCATAGAGGGCTATGGTGAAAAAGGAAATATCCTCAGATGAAATCTGGAAGGAAGCTTTCTGATAAACTGCTTAGTGTTCTGTTAATTCATCTCACAGAGTTACATCTGTATTTCGTGGATCTCTTTGCTAGCCTTATTTCTGTGGAATCTGAGAACAGATATTTCGGATCCCTTTGAAGGCAATAGGGTCAAAGGAAAAATCCTCCGATAACAAAGAGAAAGAAGCTTTCTGAGAAACTTCTTTGTGTTCTGTGAAATCATGTCACAGAGTTACAGCTTTCCCCTCAAGAAGCCTTTCGCTAAGACAGTTCTTGTGGAATTGGCAAAGTGATATTTGGAAGCCCATAGAGGGCTATGGTGAAAAAGGAAATATCCTCAGATGAAATCTGGAAAGAAGCTTTCTGAGAAACTGCTTAGTGTTCTGTTAATTCATCTCACAGAGTTACATCTGTATTTCGTGGATCTCTTTGCTAGCTTTATTTCTGTGGAATCTGAGAACAGATATTTCGGATCCCTTTGAAGACTATAGGGCCAATGGAAATATCCTCCGATAACAAAGAGAAAGAAGGTTTCTGAGAAACTTCTTTGTGTTCTGTGAAATCATCTCACAGAGTTACAGCTTTTCCCTCAAGAAGCCTTTCGCTAAGACTGTTCTTGTGGAATTGGCAGGGTGATATTTGGAAGCCCATAGAGGGCTATGGTGAAAAAGGAAATATCCTCAGATGAAATCTGGAAAGAAGCTTTCTGAGAAACTGCTTAGTGTTCTGTTAATTCATCTCACAGAGATACATCTGTATTTCGTGGATCTCTTTGCTAGCCTTATTTCTGTGAAATCTGAGAACAGATATTTCGGATCCCTTTGAAGACAATAGGGCCAAAGGAAAAATCCTCCGATAACAAAGAGAAAGAAGCTTTCTGAGAAACTTCTTTGTGTTCTGTGAAATCATCTCAGAGAGTTACAGCTTTCCCCTCAAGAAGCCTTTCGCTAAGACAGTTCTTGTGGAATTGGCAAAGTGATATTTGGAAGCCCATAGAGGGCTATGGTGAAAAAGGAAATATCCTCAGATGAAATCTGGAAGGAAGCTTTCTGATAAACTGCTTAGTGTTCTGTTAATTCATCTCACAGAGTTACATCTGTATTTCGTGAATCTCTTTGCTAGCCTTATTTCTGTGGAATCTGAGAACAGATATTTCGGATCCCTTTGAAGACTATAGGGTCAAGAGAAAAATCCTCCGATAACAAAGAGAAAGAAGCTTTCTGAGAAACATCTTTGTGTTCTGTGAAATCATCTCACAGAGTTACAGCTTTCCCCTCAAGAAGCCTTTCGCTAAGACAGTTCTTGTGGAATTGGCAAAGTGATATTTGGAAGCCCATAGTGGGCTATGGTGAAAAAGGAAATATCCTCAGTTGAAATCTGGAAAGAAGCTTTCTGAGAAACTGCTTAGTGTTCTGTTAATTCATCTCACAGAGTTACATCTGTATTTCGTGAATCTCTTTGCTAGCCTTATTTCTGTGGAATCTGAGAACAGATATTTCGGATCCCTTTGAAGACTATAGGGTCAAAGGAAAAATCCTCCGATAACAAAGAGAAAGAAGCTTTCTGAGAAACATCTTTGTGTTCTGTGAAATCATCTCACAGAGTTACAGCTTTCCCCTCAAGAAGTCTTTCGCTAAGACAGTTCTTGTGGAATTGGCAAAGTGATATTTGGAAGCCCATAGAGGGCTATGGTGAAAAAGGAAATATCCTCAGATGAAATCTGGAAGGAAGCTTTCTTATAAACTGCTTAGTGTTCTGTTAATTCATCTCACAGAGTTACATCTGTATTTCGTGAATCTCTTTGCTAGCCTTATTTCTGTGGAATCTGAGAACAGATATTTCGGATCCCTTTGAAGACTATAGGGTCAAAGGAAAAATCCTCCGATAACAAAGAGAAAGAAGCTTTCTGAGAAACATCTTTGTGTTCTGTGAAATCATCTCACAGAGTTACAGCTTTCCCCTCAAGAAGCCTTTCGCTAAGACAGTTCTTGTGGAATTGGCAAAGTGATATTTGGAAGCCCATAGTGGGCTATGGTGAAAAAGGAAATATCCTCAGATGAAATCTGGAAAGAAGCTTTCTGAGAAACTGCTTAGTGTTCTGTTAATTCATCTCACAGAGTTACATCTGTATTTCGTGAATCTCTTTGCTAGCCTTATTTCTGTGGAATCTGAGAACAGATATTTCGGATCCCTTTGAAGACTATAGGGTCAAAGGAAAAATCCTCCGATAACAAAGAGAAAGAAGCTTTCTGAGAAACATCTTTGTGTTCTGTGAAATCATCTCAAAGAGTTACAGCTTTCCCCTCAAGAAGCCTTTCGCTAAGACAGTTCTTGTGGAATTGGCAAAGTGATATTTGGAAGCCCATAGAGGGCTATGGTGAAAAAGGAAATATCCTCAGATGAAATCTGGAAAGAAGCTTTCTGAGAAACTGCTTAGTGTTCTGTTAATTCATCTCACAGAGTTACATCTTTATTTCGTGGATCTCGTTGCTAGCCTTATTACTGTGGAATCTGAGAACAGATATTTCGGATCCCTTTGAAGACAATAGGGCCAAAGGAAAAATCCTCCGATAACAAAGAGAAAGAAGCTTTCTGAGACACTTCTTTGTGTTCTGTGAAATCATCTCAGAGAGTTACAGCTTTCCCCTCAAGAAGCCGTTCGCTAAGACAGTTCTTGTGGAATTGGCAAAGTGATATTTGGAAGCCCATAGAGGGCTATGGTGAAAAAGGAAATATCCTCAGATGAAATCTGGAAGGAAGCTTTCTGATAAACTGCTTAGTGTTCTGTTAATTCATCTCACAGAGTTACATCTGTATTTCGTGGATCTCTTTGCTAGCCTTATTTCTGTGGAATCTGAGAACAGATATTTCGGATCCCTTTGAAGGCAATAGGGTCAAAGGAAAAATCCTCCGATAACAAAGAGAAAGAAGCTTTCTGAGAAACTTCTTTGTGTTCTGTGAAATCATCTCACAGAGTTACAGCTTTCCCCTCAAGAAGCCTTTCGCTAAGACAGTTCTTGTGGAATTGGCAAAGTGATATTTGGAAGCCCATAGAGGGCTATGGTGAAAAAGGAAATATCCTCAGATGAAATCTGGAAAGAAGCTTTCTGAGAAACTGCTTAGTGTTCTGTTAATTCATCTCACAGAGTTACATCTGTATTTCGTGGATCTCTTTGCTAGCTTTATTTCTGTGGAATCTGAGAACAGATATTTCGGATCCCTTTGAAGACTATAGGGCCAATGGAAATATCCTCCGATAACAAAGAGAAAGAAGGTTTCTGAGAAACTTCTTTGTGTTCTGTGAAATCATCTAACAGAGTTACAGCTTTTCCCTCAAGAAGCCTTTCGCTAAGACTGTTCTTGTGGAATTGGCAGGGTGATATTTGGAAGCCCATAGAGGGCTATGGTGAAAAAGGAAATATCCTCAGATGAAATCTGGAAAGAAGCTTTCTGAGAAACTGCTTAGTGTTCTGTTAATTCATCTCACAGAGATACATCTGTATTTCGTGGATCTCTTTGCTAGCCTTATTTCTGTGAAATCTGAGAACAGATATTTCGGATCCCTTTGAAGACAATAGGGCCAAAGGAAAAATCCTCCGATAACAAAGAGAAAGAAGCTTTCTGAGAAACTTCTTTGTGTTCTGTGAAATCATCTCAGAGAGTTACAGCTTTCCCCTCAAGAAGCCTTTCGCTAAGACAGTTCTTGTGGAATTGGCAAAGTGATATTTGGAAGCCCATAGAGGGCTATGGTGAAAAAGGAAATATCCTCAGATGAAATCTGGAAGGAAGCTTTCTGATAAACTGCTTAGTGTTCTGTTAATTCATCTCACAGAGTTACATCTGTATTTCGTGAATCTCTTTGCTAGCCTTATTTCTGTGGAATCTGAGAACAGATATTTCGGATCCCTTTGAAGACTACAGGGCCAAAGGAAATATCCTTCTATAACAAAGAGAAAGAAGCTTTCTGAGAAACTTCTTTGTGTTCTGTGAAATCATCTCACAGAGTTACAGCTTTTCCCTCAAGAAGCCTTTCGCTAAGCCTGTTCTTGTGGAATTGGCAACGTGATATTTGGAAGCCCATAGTGGGCTATGATGGAAAAGGAAATATACTCAGATGAAATCTGGAAAGAAGCTTTCTGAGAAACTGCTTAGTGTTCTGTTAATTCATCTCACAGAGTTACATCTGTATTTCGTGGATCTCTTTGCTAGCCTTATTTCTGTGGAATCTGAGAACAGATATTTCGGATCCCTTTGAAGACTATAGGGCCAAAGGAAATATCCTCCGATAACAAAGAGAAAGAAGCTTTCTGAGAAACTTCTTTGTGTTCTGTGAAATCATCTCACAGAGTTACAGCTTTCCCCTCAAGAAGCCTTTCGATAAGACAGTTCTTGTGGAATTGGACAAGTGATATTTGGAAGCCCATAGAGGGCTATGGTGAAAAAGGAAATATCCTCAGATGAAATCTGGAAAGAAGTTTTCTGAGAAACTGCTTAGTGTTCTGTTAATTCATCTCACAGAGTTACATCTGTATTTCGTGGATCTCTTTGCTAGCCTTATTTCTGAGGAATCTGAGAACAGATATTTCGGATCCCTTTGAAGACTATAGTGCCAAAGGAAAAATCCTCCAATAACGAAGAGAAAGAAGCTTTCTGCGAAACTTCTTTGTGTTCTGTGAAATCATCTCAGAGAGTTACAGCTTTCCCCTCAAGACGCCTTTCGCTAAGACAGTTCTTTTGGAATTGGTCAAGTGATATTTGGAAGCCCATAGAGGGCCATGGTGAAAAAGGAAATATCCTCAGATGAAATCTGGAAAGAAGCTTTCTGAGAAACTGCTTAGTGTTCTGTTAATTCATCTCACAGAGTTACATCTGTATTTCGTGGATCTCTTTGCTAGCCTTATTTCTGTGGAATCTGAGAACAGATATTTCGGATCCCTTTGAAGACTATAGGGCCAAAGGAAATATCCTCCGATAACGAAGAGAAAGAAGCTTTCTGAGAAACTTCTTTGTGTTCTGTGAAATCATCTCACAGAGTTACAGCTTTTCCCTCAAGAAGCCTTTCGCTAAGACAGTTCTTGTGGAATTGGCAACGTGATATTTGGAAGCCCTTAGAGGGCTATGGTGAAAAGGGAAATATCCTCAGATGAAATCTGGAAAGAAGCTTTCTGAGAAACTTCTTTGTGTTCTGTTAATTCATCTCACAGAGTTACATCTGTATTTCGTGGATCTCTTTGCTAGCTTTATATCTGTGGCATCTGAGAACAGATATTTCAGATCCCTTTGAAGACTATAGGGCCAATGGAAATATCCTCCGATAACAAAGAGAAAGAAGCTTTCTGAGAAACTGCTTAGTGTTCTGTTAACTCATCTCACAGAGTTACATCTGTATTTCGTGGATCTCTTTGCTAGCCTTATTTCTGTGGAATTTTAGAACAGATATTTCGGATCCCTTTGAAGACTATAGGGCCAAAGAAAAAATCCTCCGATAACAAAGAGAAAGAAGCTTTCTGAGAAACTTCTTTGTGTTCTGTGAAATCATCTCACAGAGTTACAGCTTTCCCCTCAAGAAGCCTTTCGCTAAGCCTGTTCTTGTGGAATTGGCAACGTGATATTTGGAAGCCCATAGAGGGCTATGATGGAAAAGGAAATATCCTCAGATGAAATCTGGAAAGAAGCTTTCTGAGAAACTGCTTAGTGTTCTGTTAATTCATCTCACAGAGTTACATCTGTATTTCGTGGATCTCTTTGCTAGCCTTTTTTCTGTGGAATCTGAGAACAGATATTTCGGATCCCTTTGAAGACTATAGGGCCAAAGGAAATATCCTCCGATAACAAAGAGAACGAAGCTTTCTGAGAAACTTCTTTGTGTTCTGTGAAATCATCTCACAGAGTTACAGCTTTCCACACAAGAAGCCTTTCGCTAAGACAGTCCTTGTGGAATTGGCAAAGTGATATTTGGAAGCCCATAGAGGGCTATGGTGAAAAAGGAAATATCCTCAGATGAAATCTGGAAAGAAGCTTTCTGAGAAACTGCGTAGTGTTCTGTTAATTCATCTCACAGAGTTACATCTGTATTTCGTGGATCTCTTTGCTAGCCTTATTTCTGTGGAATCTGAGAACAGATATTTCGGATCCCTTTGAAGACTATAGGGCCAAAGGAAATATCCTCCGATAACGAAGAGAACGAAGCTTTCTGAGAAACTTCTTTGTGTTCTGTGAAATCATCTCACAGAGTTACAGCTTTCCCCACAAGAAGCCTTTCGCTAAGACAGTCCTTGTGGAATTGGCAAAGTGATATTTGGAAGCCCATAGAGGGCTATGGTGAAAAAGGAAATATCCTCAGATGAAATCTGGAAAGAAGCTTTCTGAGAAACTGCTTAGTGTCCTGTTAATTCATCTCACAGAGTTACATCTGTATTTCGTGGATCTCTTTGCTAGCCTTATTTCTGTGGAATCTGAGAACAGATATTTCGGATCCCTTTGAAGACTATAGGGCCAAAGGAAAAATCCTCCGATAACAAAGAGAAAGAAGCTTTGAGAAACTTCTTTGTGTTCTGTGAAATCATCTCAGAGAGTTACAGCTTTCCCCTCAAGAAGACTTTCACTAAGACAGTTCTTGTGGAATTGGCAAAGTGATATTTTGAAGCCCATAGAGGGCTATGGTGAAAAAGGAAATATCCTCAGATGAAATCTGGAAAGAAGCTTTCTGAGAAACTGCTTAGTGTTCTGTTAATTCATCTCACAGAGTTACATCTGTATTTCGTGGATCTCTTTGCTAGCCTTATTTCTGTGGAATCTGAGAACAGATATTTCGGATCCCTTTGAAGACTATAGGGCCAAAGGAAAAATCCTCCGATAACGAAGAGAAAGAAGCTTTCTGAGAAACTTCTTTGTGTTCTGTGAAATCATCTCAGAGAGTTACAGCTTTCCCCTCAAGAAGCCTTTCGCTAAGACAGTTCTTTTGGATTTGGTCAAGTGATATTTGGAAGCCCTTAGAGGGCCATGGTGAAAAAGGAAATATCCTCAGATGAAATCTGGAAGGAAGCTTTCTGAGAAACTGCTTAGTGTTCTGTTAATTCATCTCACAGAGTTACATCTGTATTTCGTGGATCTCTTTGCTAGCCTTATTTCTGTGGAATCTGAGAACAGATATTTCGGATTCCTTTGAAGACTATAGGGCCAAAGGAAATATCCTCCGATAACAAAGAGAAAGAAGCTTTCTGAGAAACCCTTTGTGTTCTGTGAAATCATCTCACAGAGGTACACCTTTCCCCTCAAGAAGCCTTTCGCTAAGACAGTTCCTGTGGAATTGGCAAAGTGATATTTGGAAGCCCATAGAGGGCTATGGTGAAAAAGGAAATATCCACAGATGAAATCTGGAAAGAAGCTTTCTGAGAAACTGCTTAGTGTTCTGTTAATTCATCTCACAGAGTTACATCTGTATTTCGTGGATCTCTTTGCTAGCCTTATTTCTGTGGAATCTGAGAACAGATATTTCGGATCCCTTTGAAGACTATAGGGCCAAAGGAAATATCCTCCGATAACAAAGAGAACGAAGCTTTCTGAGAAACTTCTTTGTGTTCTGTGAAATCATCTCACAGAGTTACAGCTTTCCCCACAAGAAGCCTTTCGCTAAGACAGTTCTTGTGGAATTGGCAAAGTAATATTTGGAAGCCCATAGAGGGCTATGGTGAAAAAGGAAATATCCTCAGATGAAATCTGTAAAGAAGCTTTCTGAGAAACTGCTTAGTGTTCTGTTAATTCATCTCACAGAGTTACATCTTTATTTCGTGGATCTCTTTGCTAGCTTTATTTCTGTGGAATCAGAGAACAGATATTACGGATCGCTTTGAAGACTATAGGGCCAAATGAAATATCCTCCGATAACGAAGAGAAAGAAGCTTTCTGAGAAACTTCTTTGTGTTCTGTGAAATCATCTCACAGAGTTACAGCTTTTCCCACAAGAAGCCTTTCGCTAAGACAGTTCTTGTGGAATTGGCAAAGTGATATTTAGAAGCCCATAGAGGTCTATGGTGAAAAAGGAAATATCCTCAGATGAAATCTGGAAAGAAGCTTTCTGAGAAACTGCTTAGTGTTCTGTTAATTCATCTCACTGAGTTACATCTGTATTTCGTGGATCTCTTTGCTAGCCTTATTTCTGTGGAATCTGAGAACAGATATATCGGATCCCTTTGAAGACTATAGGGCCAAAGGAAAAATCCTCCGATAACAAAGAGAAAGAAGCTTTTTGAGAAACTTCTTTGTGTTCTGTGAAATCATCCCAGAGAGTTACAGCTTTCCCCTCAAGAAGCCTTTCGCTAAGACAGTTCTTGTGGAATTGGCAAAGTGATATTTGGAAGCCCATAGAGGGCTATGGTGAAAAAGGAAATATCCTCAGATGAAATCTGGAAAGAAGCTTTCTGAGAAACTGCTTAGTGTTCTGTTAATTCATCTCACAGAGTTACATCTGTATTTCGTGGATCTCTTTGCTAGCTTTATTTCTGTGGAATCTGAGAACAGATATTTCGGATCCCATTGAAGACTATAGGCCAATGGAAATATCCTCCGATAACAAAGAGAAAGAAGGTTTCTGAGAAACTTCTTTGTGTTCTGTGAAATCATCTCACAGAGTTACAGCTTTTCCCTCAAGAAGCCTTTCGCTAAGACTGTTCTTGTGGAATTGGCAGGGTGATATTTGGAAGCCCATAGAGGGCTATGGTGAAAAAGGAAATATCCTCAGATGAAATCTGGAAAGAAGCTTTCTGAGAAACTGCTTAGTGTTCTGTTAATTCATCTCACAGAGATACATCTGTATTTCGTGGATCTCTTTGCTAGCCTTATTTCTGTGAAATCTGAGAACAGATATTTCGGATCCCTTTGAAGACAATAGGGCCAAAGGAAAAATCCTCCGATAACAAAGAGAAAGAAGCTTTCTGAGAAACTTCTTTGTGTTCTGTGAAATCATCTCAGAGAGTTACAGCTTTCCCCTCAAGAAGCCTTTCGCTAAGACAGTTCTTGTGGAATTGGCAAAGTGATATTTGGAAGCCCATAGAGGGCTATGGTGAAAAAGGAAATATCCTCAGATGAAATCTGGAAGGAAGCTTTCTGATAAACTGCTTAGTGTTCTGTTAATTCATCTCACAGAGTTACATCTGTATTTCGTGAATCTCTTTGCTAGCCTTATTTCTGTGGAATCTGAGAACAGATATTTCGGATCCCTTTGAAGACTACAGGGCCAAAGGAAATATCCTTCTATAACAAAGAGAAAGAAGCTTTCTGAGAAACTTCTTTGTGTTCTGTGAAATCATCTCAGAGAGTTACAGCTTTTCCCTCAAGAAGCCTTTCGCTAAGCCTGTTCTTGTGGAATTGGCAACGTGATATTTGGAAGCCCATAGTGGGCTATGATGGAAAAGGAAATATCCTCAGATGAAATCTGGAAAGAAGCTTTCTGAGAAACTGCTTAGTGTTCTGTTAATTCATCTCACAGAGTTACATCTGTATTTCGTGGATCTCTTTGCTAGCCTTATTTCTGTGGAATCTGAGAACAGATATTTCGGATCCCTTTGAAGACTATAGGGCCAAAGGAAATATCCTCCGATAACAAAGAGAAAGAAGCTTTCTGAGAAACTTCTTTGTGTTCTGTGAAATCATCTCACAGAGTTACAGCTTTCCCCTCAAGAAGCCTTTCGATAAGACAGTTCTTGTGGAATTGGACAAGTGATATTTGGAAGCCCATAGAGGGCTATGGTGAAAAAGGAAATATCCTCAGGTGAAATCTGGAAAGAAGTTTTCTGAGAAACTGCTTAGTGTTCTGTTAATTCATCTCACAGAGTTACATCTGTATTTCGTGGATCTCTTTGCTAGCCTTATTTCTGAGGAATCTGAGAACAGATATTTCGGATCCCTTTGAAGACTATAGTGCCAAAGGAAAAATCCTCCGATAACGAAGAGAAAGAAGCTTTCTGAGAAACTTCTTTGTGTTCTGTGAAATCATCTCAGAGAGTTACAGCTTTCCCCTCAAGACGCCTTTCGCTAAGACAGTTCTTTTGGAATTGGTCAAGTGATATTTGGAAGCCCATAGAGGGCCATGGTGAAAAAGGAAATATCCTCAGATGAAATCTGGAAAGAAGCTTTCTGAGAAACTGCTTAGTGTTCTGTTAATTCATCTCACAGAGTTACATCTGTATTTCGTGGATCTCTTTGCTAGCCTTATTTCTGTGGAATCTGAGAACAGATATTTCGGATCCCTTTGAAGACTATAGGGCCAAAGGAAAAATCCTCCGATAACAAAGAGAAAGAAGCTTTCTGAGAAACTTCTTTGTGTTCTGTGAAATCATCTCACAGAGTTACAGCTTTTCCCTCAAGAAGACTTTCGCTAAGACTGTTCTTGTGGAATTGGCAAAGTGATATTTGGAAGCCCATAGAGGGTTATGGTGAAAAAGGAAATATCCTCAGATGAAATCTGGAAAGAAGCTTTCTGAGAAACTGCTTAGTGTTCTGTTAATTCATCTCACAGAGTTACATCTGTATTTCGTGGATCTCTTTGCTAGCTTTATTTCTGTGGAATCTGAGAACAGATATTACGGATCGCTTTGAAGACTATAGGGCCAAAGGAAATATCCTCCGATAACGAAGAGAAAGAAGCTTTCTGAGAAACTTCTTTGTGTTCTGTGAAATCATCTCACAGAGTTACAGCTTTTCCCTCAAGAAGCCTTTCGCTAAGACAGTTCTTGTGGAATTGGCAACGTGATATTTGGAAGCCCTTAGAGGGCTATGGTGAAAAGGGAAATATCCTCAGATGAAATCTGGAAAGAAGCTTTCTGAGAAACTTCTTTGTGTTCTGTTAATTCATCTCACAGAGTTACATCTGTATTTCGTGGATCTCTTTGCTAGCTTTATATCTGTGGCATCTGAGAACAGATATTTCAGATCCCTTTGAAGACTATAGGGCCAATGGAAATATCCTCCGATAACAAAGAGAAAGAAGCTTTCTGAGAAACTGCTTAGTGTTCTGTTAACTCATCTCACAGGGTTACATCTGTATTTCGTGGATCTCTTTGCTAGCCTTATTTCTGTGGAATCTTAGAACAGATATTTCGGATCCCTTTGAAGACTATAGGGCCAAAGAAAAAATCCTCCGATAACAAAGAGAAAGAAGCTTTCTGAGAAACTTCTTTGTGTTCTGTGAAATCATCTCACAGAGTTACAGCTTTCCCCTCAAGAAGCCTTTCGCTAAGCCTGTTCTTGTGGAATTGGCAACGTGATATTTGAAAGCCCATAGAGGGCTATGATGGAAAAGGAAATATCCTCAGATGAAATCTGGAAAGAAGCTTTCTGAGAAACTGCTTAGTGTTCTGTTAATTCATCTCACAGAGTTACATCTGTATTTCGTGGATCTCTTTGCTAGCCTTATTTCTGTGGAATCTGAGAACAGATATTTCGGATCCCTTTGAAGACTATAGGGCCAAAGGAAATATCCTCCGATAACAAAGAGAACGAAGCTTTCTGAGAAACTTCTTTGTGTTCTGTGAAATCATCTCACAGAGTTACAGCTTTCCACACAAGAAGCCTTTCGCTAAGACAGTCCTTGTGGAATTGGCAAAGTGATATTTGGAAGCCCATAGAGGGCTATGGTGAAAAAGGAAATATCCTCAGATGAAATCTGGAAAGAAGCTTTCTGAGAAACTGCGTAGTGTTCTGTTAATTCATCTCACAGAGTTACATCTGTATTTCGTGGATCTCTTTGCTAGCCTTATTTCTGTGGAATCTGAGAACAGATATTTCGGATCCCTTTGAAGACTATAGGGCCAAAGGAAATATCCTCCGATAACGAAGAGAACGAAGCTTTCTGAGAAACTTCTTTGTGTTCTGTGAAATCATCTCACAGAGTTACAGCTTTCCCCACAAGAAGCCTTTCGCTAAGACAGTCCTTGTGGAATTGGCAAAGTGATATTTGGAAGCCCATAGAGGGCTATGGTGAAAAAGGAAATATCCTCAGATGAAATCTGGAAAGAAGCTTTCTGAGAAACTGCTTAGTGTCCTGTTAATTCATCTCACAGAGTTACATCTGTATTTCGTGGATCTCTTTGCTAGCCTTATTTCTGTGGAATCTGAGAACAGATATTTCGGATACCTTTGAAGACTATAGGGCCAAAGGAAAAATCCTCCGATAACAAAGAGAAAGAAGCTTTCTGAGAAACTTCTTTGTGTTCTGTGAAATCATCTCAGAGAGTTACAGCTTTCCCCTCAAGAAGACTTTCACTAAGACAGTTCTTGTGGAATTGGCAAAGTGATATTTGGAAGCCCATAGAGGGCTATGGTGAAAAAGGAAATATCCTCAGATGAAATCTGGAAAGAAGCTTTCTGAGAAACTGCTTAGTGTTCTGTTAATTCATCTCACAGAGTTACATCTGTATTTCGTGGATCTCTTTGCTAGCCTTATTTCTGTGGAATCTGAGAACAGATATTTCGGATCCCTTTGAAGACTATAGGGCCAAAGGAAAAATCCTCCGATAACGAAGAGAAAGAAGCTTTCTGAGAAACTTCTTTGTGTTCTGTGAAATCATCTCAGAGAGTTACAGCTTTCCCCTCAAGAAGCCTTTCGCTAAGACAGTTCTTTTGGATTTGGTCAAGTGATATTTGGAAGCCCTTAGAGGGCCATGGTGAAAAAGGAAATATCCTCAGATGAAATCTGGAAGGAAGCTTTCTGAGAAACTGCTTAGTGTTCTGTTAATTCATCTCACAGAGTTACATCTGTATTTCGTGGATCTCTTTGCTAGCCTTATTTCTGTGGAATCTGAGAACAGATATTTCGGATCCCTTTGAAGACTATAGGGCCAAAGGAAATATCCTCCGATAACAAAGAGAAAGAAGCTTTCTGAGAAACCCTTTGTGTTCTGTGAAATCATCTCACAGAGGTACACCTTTCCCCTCAAGAAGCCTTTCGCTAAGACAGTTCCTGTGGAATTGGCAAAGTGATATTTGGAAGCCCATAGAGGGCTATGGTGAAAAAGGAAATATCCGCAGATGAAATCTGGATAGAAGATTTCTGAGAAACTGCTTAGTGTTCTGTTAATTCATCTCACAGAGTTACATCTGTATTTCGTGGATCTCTTTGCTAGCCTTATTTCTGTGGAATCTGAGAACAGATATTTCGGATCCCTTTGAAGACTATAGGGCCAAAGGAAATATCCTCCGATAACAAAGAGAACGAAGCTTTCTGAGAAACTTCTTTGTGTTCTGTGAAATCATCTCACAGAGTTACAGCTTTCCCCACAAGAAGCCTTTCGCTAAGACAGTTCTTGTGGAATTGGCAAAGTAATATTTGGAAGCCCATAGAGGGCTATGGTGAAAAAGGAAATATCCTCAGATGAAATCTGTAAAGAAGCTTTCTGAGAAACTGCTTAGTGTTCTTTTAATTCATCTCACAGAGTTACATCTGTATTTCGTGGATCTTTTTGCTAGCTTTATTTCTGTGGAATCAGAGAACAGATATTACGGATCGCTTTGAAGACTATAGGGCCAAATGAAATATCCTCCGATAACGAAGAGAAAGAAGCTTTCTGAGAAACTTCTTTGTGTTCTGTGAAATCATCTCACAGAGTTACAGCTTTCCCCACAAGAAGCCTTTCGCTAAGACAGTCCTTGTGGAATTGGCAAAGTGATATTTAGAAGCCCATAGAGGTCTATGGTGAAAAAGGAAATATCCTCAGATGAAATCTGGAAAGAAGCTTTCTGAGAAACTGCTTAGTGTTCTGTTAATTCATCTCACTGAGTTACATCTGTATTTCGTGGATCTCTTTGCTAGCCTTATTTCTGTGGAATCTGAGAACAGATATATCGGATCCCTTTGAAGACTATAGGGCCAAAGGAAAAATCCTCCGATAACAAAGAGAAAGAAGCTTTTTGAGAAACTTCTTTGTGTTCTGTGAAATCATCCCAGAGAGTTACAGCTTTCCCCTCAAGAAGCCTTTCGCTAAGACAGTTCTTGTGGAATTGGCAAAGTGATATTTGGAAGCCCATAGAGGGCTATGGTGAAAAAGGAAATATCCTCAGATGAAATCTGGAAAGAAGCTTTCTGAGAAACTTCTTTGTGTTCTGTTAATTCATCTCACAGAGTTACATCTGTATTTCGTGGATCTCTTTGCTAGCTTTATATCTGTGGCATCTGAGAACAGATATTTCGGATCCCGTTGAAGACTATAGGGCCAATGGAAATATCCTCCGATAACAAAGAGAAAGAAGCTTTCTGAGAAACTGCTTAGTGTTCTGTTAACTCATCTCACAGGGTTACATCTGTATTTCGTGGATCTCTTTGCTAGCCTTATTTCTGTGGAATCTTAGAACAGATATTTCGGATCCCTTTGAAGACTATAGGGCCAAAGAAAAAATCCTCCGATAACAAAGAGAAAGAAGCTTTCTGAGAAACTTCTTTGTGTTCTGTGAAATCATCTCACAGAGTTACAGCTTTCCCCTCAAGAAGCCTTTCGCTAAGCCTGTTCTTGTGGAATTGGCAACGTGATATTTGGAAGCCCATAGAGGGCTATGATGGAAAAGGAAATATCCTCAGATGAAATCTGGAAAGAAGCTTTCTGAGAAACTGCTTAGTGTTCTGTTAATTCATCTCACAGAGTTACATCTGTATTTCGTGGATCTCTTTGCTAGCCTTATTTCTGTGGAATCTGAGAACAGATATTTCGGATCCCTTTGAAGACTATAGGGCCAAAGGAAATATCCTCCGATAACAAAGAGAACGAAGCTTTCTGAGAAACTTCTTTGTGTTCTGTGAAATCATCTCACAGAGTTACAGCTTTCCACACAAGAAGCCTTTCGCTAAGACAGTCCTTGTGGAATTGGCAAAGTGATATTTGGAAGCCCATAGAGGGCTATGGTGAAAAAGGAAATATCCTCAGATGAAATCTGGAAAGAAGCTTTCTGAGAAACTGCGTAGTGTTCTGTTAATTCATCTCACAGAGTTACATCTGTATTTCGTGGATCTCTTTGCTAGCCTTATTTCTGCGGAATCTGAGAACAGATATTTCGGATCCCTTTGAAGACTATAGGGCCAAAGGAAATATCCTCCGATAACGAAGAGAACGAAGCTTTCTGAGAAACTTCTTTGTGTTCTGTGAAATCATCTCACAGAGTTACAGCTTTCCCCACAAGAAGCCTTTCGCTAAGACAGTCCTTGTGGAATTGGCAAAGTGATATTTGGAAGCCCATAGAGGGCTATGGTGAAAAAGGAAATATCCTCAGATGAAATCTGGAAAGAAGCTTTCTGAGAAACTGCTTAGTGTCCTGTTAATTCATCTCACAGAGTTACATCTGTATTTCGTGGATCTCTTTGCTAGCCTTATTTCTGTGGAATCTGAGAACAGATATTTCGGATACCTTTGAAGACTATAGGGCCAAAGGAAAAATCCTCCGATAACAAAGAGAAAGAAGCTTTCTGAGAAACTTCTTTGTGTTCTGTGAAATCATCTCAGAGAGTTACAGCTTTCCCCTCAAGAAGACTTTCACTAAGACAGTTCTTGTGGAATTGGCAAAGTGATATTTGGAAGCCCATAGAGGGCTATGGTGAAAAAGGAAATATCCTCAGATGAAATCTGGAAAGAAGCTTTCTGAGAAACTGCTTAGTGTTCTGTTAATTCATCTCACAGAGTTACATCTGTATTTCGTGGATCTCTTTGCTAGCCTTATTTCTGTGGAATCTGAGAACAGATATTTCGGATCCCTTTGAAGACTATAGGGCCAAAGGAAAAATCCTCCGATAACGAAGAGAAAGAAGCTTTCTGAGAAACTTCTTTGTGTTCTGTGAAATCATCTCAGAGAGTTACAGCTTTCCCCTCAAGAAGCCTTTCGCTAAGACAGTTCTTTTGGATTTGGTCAAGTGATATTTGGAAGCCCTTAGAGGGCCATGGTGAAAAAGGAAATATCCTCAGATGAAATCTGGAAGGAAGCTTTCTGAGAAACTGCTTAGTGTTCTGTTAATTCATCTCACAGAGTTACATCTGTATTTCGTGGATCTCTTTGCTAGCCTTATTTCTGTGGAATCTGAGAACAGATATTTCGGATCCCTTTGAAGACTATAGGGCCAAAGGAAATATCCTCCGATAACAAAGAGAAAGAAGCTTTCTGAGAAACCCTTTGTGTTCTGTGAAATCATCTCACAGAGGTACACCTTTCCCCTCAAGAAGCCTTTCGCTAAGACAGTTCCTGTGGAATTGGCAACGTGATATTTGGAAGCCCATAGAGGGCTATGGTGAAAAAGGAAATATCCGCAGATGAAATCTGGATAGAAGATTTCTGAGAAACTGCTTAGTGTTCTGTTAATTCATCTCACAGAGTTACATCTGTATTTCGTGGATCTCTTTGCTAGCCTTATTTCTGTGGAATCTGAGAACAGATATTTCGGATCCCTTTGAAGACTATAGGGCCAAAGGAAATATCCTCCGATAACAAAGAGAACGAAGCTTTCTGAGAAACTTCTTTGTGTTCTGTGAAATCATCTCACAGAGTTACAGCTTTCCCCACAAGAAGCCTTTCGCTAAGACAGTCCTTGTGGAATTGGCAAAGTAATATTTGGAAGCCCATAGAGGGCTATGGTGAAAAAGGAAATATCCTCAGATGAAATCTGTAAAGAAGCTTTCTGAGAAACTGCTTAGTGTTCTGTTAATTCATCTCACTGAGTTACATCTGTATTTCGTGGATCTCTTTGCTAGCCTTATTTCTGTGGAATCTGAGAACAGATATATCGGATCCCTTTGAAGACTATAGGGCCAAAGGAAAAATCCTCCGATAACAAAGAGAAAGAAGCTTTTTGAGAAACTTCTTTGTGTTCTGTGAAATCATCCCAGAGAGTTACAGCTTTCCCCTCAAGAAGCCTTTCGCTAAGACAGTTCTTGTGGAATTGGCAAAGTGATATTTGGAAGCCCATAGAGGGCTATGGTGAAAAAGGAAATATCCTCAGATGAAATCTGGAAAGAAGCTTTCTGAGAAACTTCTTTGTGTTCTGTTAATTCATCTCACAGAGTTACATCTGTATTTCGTGGATCTCTTTGCTAGCTTTATATCTGTGGCATCTGAGAACAGATATTTCGGATCCCGTTGAAGACTATAGGGCCAATGGAAATATCCTCCGATAACAAAGAGAAAGAAGCTTTCTGAGAAACTGCTTAGTGTTCTGTTAATTCATCTCACAGAGTTACATCTGTATTTCGTGGATCTCTTTGCTAGCCTTATTTCTGTGGAATCTTAGAACAGATGTTTCGGATCCCTTTGAAGACTATAGGGCCAAAGAAAAAATCCTCCGATAACAAAGAGAAAGAAGCTTTCTGAGAAACTTCTTTGTGTTCTGTGAAATCATCTCACAGAGTTACAGCTTTCCCCTCAAGAAGCCTTTCGCTAAGCCTGTTCTTTTGGAATTGGCAACGTGATATTTGGAAGCCCATAGAGGGCTATGATGGAAAAGGAAATATACTCAGATGAAATCTGGAAAGAAGCTTTCTGAGAAACTGCTTAGTGTTCTGTTAATTCATCTCACAGAGTTACATCTGTATTTCGTGGATCTCTTTGCTAGCCTTATTTCTGTGGAATCTGAGAACAGATATTTCGGATCCCTTTGAAGACTATAGGGCCAAAGGAAAAATCCTCCGATAACAAAGAGAAAGAAGCTTTCTGAGAAACTTCTTTGTGTTCTGTGAAATCATCTCACAGAGTTACAGCTTTCCCCTCAAGAAGCCTTTCGCTAAGACAGTTCTTGTGGAATTGGCCAAGTGATATTTGGAAGCCCATAGAGGGCTATGGTGAAAAAGGAAATATCCTCAGATGAAATCTGGAAAGAAGCTTTGTGAGAAACTGCTTAGTGTTCTGTTAATTCATCTCACAGAGTTACATCTGTATTTCGTGGATCTCTTTGCTAGCCTTATTTCTGAGGAATCTGAGAACAGATATTTCGGATCCCTTTGAAGACTATAGTGCCAAAGGAAAAATCCTCCGATAACGAAGAGAAAGAAGCTTTCTGAGAAACTTCTTTGTGTTCTGTGAAATCATCTCAGAGAGTTACAGCTTTCCCCTCCAGACGCCTTTCGCTAAGACAGTTCTTTTGGAATTGGTCAAGTGATATTTGGAAGCCCTTAGAGGGCCATGGTGAAAAAGGAAATATCCTCAGATGAAATCTGGAAAGAAGCTTTCTGAGAAACTGCTTAGTGTTCTGTTAATTCATCTCACAGAGTTACATCTGTATTTCGTGGATCTCTTTGCTAGCCTTATTTCTGTGGAATCTGAGAATAGATATTTCGGATCCCTTTGAAGACTATAGGGCCAAAGGAAAAATCCTCCGATAACAAAGAGAAAGAAGCTTTCTGAGAAACTTCTTTGTGTTCTGTGAAATCATCTCACAGAGTTACAGCTTTTCCCTCAAGAAGCCTTTCGCTAAGACAGTTCTTGTGGAATTGGCAACGTGATATTTGGAAGCCCTTAAAGGGCTATGGTGAAAAGGGAAATATCCTCAGATGAAATCTGGAAAGAAGCTTTCTGAGAAACTGCTTAGTGTTCTGTTAATTCATCTCACAGAGTTACAACTGTATTTCATGGATCTCTTTGCTAGCCTTATTTCTGTGGAATCTGAGAACAGATATTTCGGATCCCTTTGAAGACTATAGGGCCAAAGGAAAAATCCTCCGATAACAAAGAGAAAGAAGCTTTCTGAGAAACTTCTTTGTGTTCTGTGAAATCATCTCACAGAGTTACAGCTTTTCCCTCAAGAAGACTTTCGCTAAGACTGTTCTTGTGGAATTGGCAAAGTGATATTTGGAAGCCCATAGAGGGTTATGGTGAAAAAGGAAATATCCTCAGATGAAATCTGGAAAGAAGCTTTCTGAGAAACTGCTTAGTGTTCTGTTAATTCATCTCACAGAGTTACATATGTATTTCGTGGATCTCTTTGCTAGCCTTATTTCTGTGGAATCTGAGAACAGATATTTCGGATCCCTTTGAAGACTATAGGGCCAAAGGAAATATCCTCCGATAACAAAGAGAAAGAAGCTTTCTGAGAAACTTCTTTGTGTTCTGTGAAATCATCTCACAGAGTTACAGCTTTCCCCTCAAGAAGCCTTTCGCTAAGACAGTTCTTGTGGAATTGGCAAAGTGATATTTGGAAGCCCATAGAGGGCTATGGTGAAAAAGGAAATATCCTCAGATGAAATCTGGAAAGAAGCTTTCTGAGAAACTGCTTAGTGTTCTGTTAATTCATCTCACAGAGTTACATCTGTATTTCGTGGATCTCTTTGCTAGCCTTATTTCTGTGGAATCTGAGAACAGATATTTCGGATCCCTTTGAAGACTATAGGGCCTAAGGAAATATCCTCCGATAACAAAGAGAAAGAAGCTTTCTGAGAAACTTCTTTGTGTTCTGTGAAATCATCTCACAGAGTTAGAGCTTTCCCCTCAAGAAACCTTTCGCTAAGACAGTTCTTGTGGAATTGGCAAACTGATATTTGGAAGCCCATAGAGGGCTATAATGAAAAAGGAAATATCCTCAGATGAAATCTGGAAAGAAGCTTTCTGAGAAACTGCTTAGTGTTCTGTTAATTCATCTCACAGAGTTACATCTGTATTTCGTGGATCTCTTTGCTAGCCTTATTTCTGTGGAATCTGAGAACAGATATTTCGGATCCCTTTGAAGACTATAGGGCCAAAGGAAATATCCTCCGATAACGAAGAGAAAGAAGCTTTCTGAGAAACTTCTTTGTGTTCTGTGAAATCATCTCACAGAGTTACAGCTTTCCGCACAAGAAGCCTTTCGCTAAGACAGTCCTTGTGGAATTGGCAAAGTGATATTTGGAAGCCCATAGAGGGCTATGGTGAAAAAGGAAATATCCTCAGATGAAATCTGGAAAGAAGCTTTCTGAGAAACTGCTTAGTGTTCTGTTAATTCATCTCACAGAGTTACATCTGTATTTCGTGGATCTCTTTGCTAGCCTTATTTCTGTGGAATCTGAGAACAGATATTTCGGATCCCTTTGAAGACTATAGGGCCAAAGGAAATATCCTCCGATAACGAAGAGAACGAAGCTTTCTGAGAAACTTCTTTGTGTTCTGTGAAATCATCTCACAGAGTTACAGCTTTCCCCACAAGAAGCCTTTCGCTAAGACAGTCCTTGTGGAATTGGCAAAGTGATATTTGGAAGCCCATAGAGGGCTATGGTGAAAAAGGAAATATCCTCAGATGAAATCTGGAAAGAAGCTTTCTGAGAAACTGCTTAGTGTTCTGTTAATTCATCTCACAGAGTTACATCTGTATTTCGTGGATTTCTTTGATACCCTTATTTCTGTGGAATCTGAGAACAGATATTTCGGATCCCTTTGAAGACTATAGGGCCTAAGGAAATATCCTCCGATAACAAAGAGAAAGAAGCTTTCTGAGAAACTTCTTTGTGTTCTGTGAAATCATCTCACAGAGTTACAGCTATCCCCTCAAGAAGCCTTTCGCTAAGACAGTTCTTGTGGAATTGGCAAAGTGATATTTGGAAGCCCATAGAGGGCTATGGTGAAAAAGGAAATATCCTCAGATGAAATCTGGAAAGAAGCTTTCTGAGAAACTGCTTAGTGTTCTGTTAATTCATCTCACAGAGTTACATCTGTATTTCGTGGATCTCTTTGCTAGCCTTATTTCTGTGGAATCTGAGAACAGATATTTGGGATCCCTTTGAAGACTATAGGGCCAAAGGAAATATCCTCCGATAACAAAGAGAAAGAAGCTTTCTGAGAAACTTCTTTGTGTTCTGTGAAATCATCTCAGAGAGTTACAGCTTTCCCCTCAAGAAGCCTTTCGCTAAGACAGTTCTTGTGGAATTGGCAAACTGATATTTGGAAGCCCATAGAGGGCTATGGTGAAAAAGGAAATATCCTCAGATGAAATCTGTAAAGAAGCTTTCTGAGAAACTGCTTAGTGTTCTGTTAATTCATCTCACAGAGTTACATCTGTATTTCGAGGATCTCTTTGCTAGCCTTATTTCTGTGGAATCTGAGAACAGATATTTCGGATCCCTTTGAAGACTACAGGGCCAAAGGAAATAATCTCCGATAACAAAGAGAACGAAGCTTTCTGAGAAACTTCTTTGTGTTCTGTGAAATCATCTCACAGAGTTACAGCTTTCCCCACCAGAAGCCTTTCGCTAAGACAGTTCTTGTGGAATTGGCAAAGTGATATTTGGAAGCCCATAGAGGGCTATGGTGAAAAAGGAAAAATCCTCAGATGAAATCTGGAAAGAAGCCTTCTGAGAAACTGCTTAGTGTTCTGTTAATTCATCTCACAGAGTTACATCTGTATTTCGTGGATCTCTTTGCTAGCCTTATTTCTGTGGAATCTGAGAACAGATATTTCGGATCCCTTTGAAGACTATAGGGCCAAAGGAAAAATCCTCCGATAACAAAGAGAAAGAAGCTTTCTGAGAAAGTTCTTTGTGTTCTGTGAAATCATCTCACAGAGTTACAGCTTTCCCCTCAAGACGCCTTTCGCTAAGACAGTTCTTGTGGAATTGGCAACGTGATATTTGGAAGCCCATAGAGGGCCATGGTGAAAAAGGAATTATCCTCAGATGAAATCTGGAAAGAGGCTTTCTGAGAAACTGCTTAGTGTTCTGTTAATTCATCTCACAGAGTTACATCTGTATTTCGTGGATCTCTTTGCTAGCTTTATTTCTGTGAAATCTGAGAACAGATATTTCGGATCCCTTTGAAGACTATAGGGCCAAAGGAAATATCCTCCGATAACGAAGAGAAAGAAGCTTTCTGAGAAACTTCTTTGTGTTCTGTGAAATCATCTCACAGAGTTACAGCTTTCCCCTCAAGAAGCCTTTCGCTAAGACAGTTCTTGTGGAATTGGCCAAGTGATATTTGGAAGCCCATAGAGGGCTATGGTGAAAAAGGAAATATCCTCAGATGAAATCTGGAAAGAAGCTTTCTGAGAAACTGCTTAGTGTTCTGTTAATTCATCTCACAGAGTTACATCTGTATTTCGTGGATCTCTTTCCTAGCCTTATTTCTGTGGAATCTGAGAACAGATATTTCGGATCCCTTTGAAGACTATAGGGCCAAAGGAAAAATCCTCCGATAACAAAGAGAAAGAAGCTTTCTGAGAAACTTCTTTGTGTTCTGTGAAATCATCTCAGAGAGTTACAGATTTCCCCTCAAGAAGCCTTCGCTAAGACAGTTCTTGTGGAATTGGCAAAGTGATATTTGGAAGCCCATAGAGGGCTATGGTGAAAAAGGAAATATCCTCAGATGAAATCTGGAAAGAAGCTTTCTGAGAAACTGCTTTGTGTTCTGTTAATTCATCTCACAGAGTTACATCTGTATTTCGTGGATCTCTTTGCTAGCCTTATTTCTGTGGAATCTGAGAACAGATATTTCGGATCCCTTTGAAGACTATAGGGCCAAAGGAAATATCCTCCGATAACGAAGAGAACGAAGCTTTCTGAGAAACTTCTTTGTGTTCTGTGAAATCATCTCACAGAGTTACAGCTTTCCCCACAAGAAGCCTTTCGCTAAGACAGTCCTTGTGGAATTGGCAAAGTGATATTTGGAAGCCCATAGAGGGCTATGGTGAAAAAGGAAATATCCTCAGATGAAATCTGGAAAGAAGCTTTCTGAGAAACTGCTTAGTGTTCTGTTAATTCATCTCACAGAGTTACATCTGTATTTCGTGGATTTCTTTGATACCCTTATTTCTGTGGAATCTGAGAACAGATATTTCGGATCCCTTTGAAGACTATAGGGCCTAAGGAAATATCCTCCGATAACAAAGAGAAAGAAGCTTTCTGAGAAACTTCTTTGTGTTCTGTGAAATCATCTCACAGAGTTACAGCTATCCCCTCAAGAAGCCTTTCGCTAAGACAGTTCTTGTGGAATTGGCAAAGTGATATTTGGAAGCCCATAGAGGGCTATGGTGAAAAAGGAAATATCCTCAGATGAAATCTGGAAAGAAGCTTTCTGAGAAACTGCTTAGTGTTCTGTTAATTCATCTCACAGAGTTACATCTGTATTTCGTGGATCTCTTTGCTAGCCTTATTTCTGTGGAATCTGAGAACAGATATTTGGGATCCCTTTGAAGACTATAGGGCCAAAGGAAATATCCTCCGATAACAAAGAGAAAGAAGCTTTCTGAGAAACTTCTTTGTGTTCTGTGAAATCATCTCAGAGAGTTACAGCTTTCCCCTCAAGAAGCCTTTCGCTAAGACAGTTCTTGTGGAATTGGCAAACTGATATTTGGAAGCCCATAGAGGGCTATGGTGAAAAAGGAAATATCCTCAGATGAAATCTGTAAAGAAGCTTTCTGAGAAACTGCTTAGTGTTCTGTTAATTCATCTCACAGAGTTACATCTGTATTTCGAGGATCTCTTTGCTAGCCTTATTTCTGTGGAATCTGAGAACAGATATTTCGGATCCCTTTGAAGACTACAGGGCTAAAGGAAATAATCTCCGATAACAAAGAGAACGAAGCTTTCTGAGAAACTTCTTTGTGTTCTGTGAAATCATCTCACAGAGTTACAGCTTTCCCCACCAGAAGCCTTTCGCTAAGACAGTTCTTGTGGAATTGGCAAAGTGATATTTGGAAGCCCATAGAGGGCTATGGTGAAAAAGAAAAAATCCTCAGATGAAATCTGGAAAGAAGCCTTCTGAGAAACTGCTTAGTGTTCTGTTAATTCATCTCACAGAGTTACATCTGTATTTCGTGGATCTCTTTGCTAGCCTTATTTCTGTGGAATCTGAGAACAGATATTTCGGATCCCTTTGAAGACTATAGGGCCAAAGGAAAAATCCTCCGATAACAAAGAGAAAGAAGCTTTCTGAGAAAGTTCTTTGTGTTCTGTGAAATCATCTCACAGAGTTACAGCTTTCCCCTCAAGACGCCTTTCGCTAAGACAGTTCTTGTGGAATTGGCAACGTGATATTTGGAAGCCCATAGAGGGCCATGGTGAAAAAGGAATTATCCTCAGATGAAATCTGGAAAGAGGCTTTCTGAGAAACTGCTTAGTGTTCTGTTAATTCATCTCACAGAGTTACATCTGTATTTCGTGGATCTCTTTGCTAGCTTTATTTCTGTGAAATCTGAGAACAGATATTTCGGATCCCTTTGAAGACTATAGGGCCAAAGGAAATATCCTCCGATAACGAAGAGAAAGAAGCTTTCTGAGAAACTTCTTTGTGTTCTGTGAAATCATCTCACAGAGTTACAGCTTTCCCCTCAAGAAGCCTTTCGCTAAGACAGTTCTTGTGGAATTGGCCAAGTGATATTTGGAAGCCCATAGAGGGCTATGGTGAAAAAGGAAATATCCTCAGATGAAATCTGGAAAGAAGCTTTCTGAGAAACTGCTTAGTGTTCTGTTAATTCATCTCACAGAGTTACATCTGTATTTCGTGGATCTCTTTCCTAGCCTTATTTCTGTGGAATCTGAGAACAGATATTTCGGATCCCTTTGAAGACTATAGGGCCAAAGGAAAAATCCTCCGATAACAAAGAGAAAGAAGCTTTCTGAGAAACTTCTTTGTGTTCTGTGAAATCATCTCAGAGAGTTACAGATTTCCCCTCAAGAAGCCTTCGCTAAGACAGTTCTTGTGGAATTGGCAAAGTGATATTTGGAAGCCCATAGAGGGCTATGGTGAAAAAGGAAATATCCTCAGATGAAATCTGGAAAGAAGCTTTCTGAGAAACTGCTTTGTGTTCTGTTAATTCATCTCACAGAGTTACATCTGTATTTCGTGGATCTCTTTGCTAGCCTTATTTCTGTGGAATCTGAGAACAGATATTTCGGATCCCTTTGAAGACTATAGGGCCAAAGGAAATATCCTCCGATAACAAAGAGAAAGAAGCTTTCTCAGAAACTTCTTTGTGTTCTGTGAAATCATCTCACAGAGTTACAGCTTTCCCCTCAAGAAGCCTTTGGCTAAGACAGTTCTTGTGGAATTGGCAAAGTGATATTTGGAAGCCCATAGAGGGCTATGGTGAAAAAGGAAATATCCTCAGATGAAATCTGGAAAGAAGCTTTCTGAGAAACTGCTTAGTGTTCTGTTAATTCATCTCACAGAGTTACATCTGTATTTCGTGGATCTCTCTGCTAGCCTTATTTCTGTGGAATCTGAGAACAGATATTTCGGATCCCTTTGAAGACTATAGGGCCAAAGGAAATATCCTCCGATAACAAAGAGAAAGAAGCTTTCTGAGAAACTTCTTTGTGTTCTGTGAAATCATCTCACAGAGTTACAGCTTTCCCCTCAGGAAGCCTTTCGCTAAGACTGTTCTTGTGGAATTGGCAAAGTGATATTTGGAAGCCCATAGAGGGCTATGGTGAAAAGGGAAATATCCTCAGATGAAATCTGGAAAGAAGCTTTCTGAGAAACTGCTTAGTGTTCTGTTAATTCATCTCACAGAGTTACATCTGTATTTCGTGGATCTCTTTGCTAGCCTTATTTCTGTGGAATCTGAGAACAGATATTTCGGATCCCTTTGAAGACTACAGGGCCAAAGGAAATATCCTCCGATAACAAGGAGAACGAAGCTTTCTGAGAAACTTCTTTGTGTTCTGTGAAATCATCTCACAGAGTTACAGCTTTCCCCACCAGAAGCCTTTCGCTAAGACAGTTCTTGTGGAATTGGCAAAGTGATATTTGGAAGCCCTTAGAGATCTATGGTGAAAAAGGAAATATCCTCAGATGAAATCTGGAAAGAAGCTTTCTGAGAAACTGCTTAGTGTTCTGTTAATTCATCTCACAGAGTTACATCTGTATTTCGTGGATCTCTTTGCTAGCCTTATTTCTGTGGAATCTGAGAACAGATATTTCGGATCCCTTTGAAGACTACAGGGCCAAAGGAAAAATCCTCCGATAACAAAGAGAAAGAAGCTTTCTGAGAAACTTCTTTGTGTTCTGTGAAATCATCTCACAGAGTTACAGCTTTCGCCTCAAGAAGCATTTCGCTAAGACAGTTCTTGTGGAATTGGCAACGTGATA
Source organism: Macaca nemestrina (assembly GCF_043159975.1). Lineage (NCBI taxonomy): Eukaryota > Metazoa > Chordata > Mammalia > Primates > Cercopithecidae > Macaca > Macaca nemestrina. Next base: position 172,030 of record NW_027257553.1, read on the forward strand.
TTTGGAAGCCCCTAGAGGGCCATGGTGAAAAGGGAAATATCCTCAGATGAAATCTGGAAAGAAGCTTTCTGAGAAACTGCTTAGTGTTCTGTTAATTCATCTCACAGAGTTACATCTGTATTTCGTGGATCTCTTTGCTAGCCTTATTTCTGTGGAATCTGAGAACAGATATTTCGGATCCCTTTGAAAACTATAGGGCCAAAGGAAATATCCTCCGATAACGAAGAGAAAGAAGCTTTCTGAGAAACTTCTTTGTGTTCTGTGAAATCATCTCACAGAGTTACAGCTTTTCCCTCAAGAAGACTTTCGCTAAGACTGTTCTTGTGGAATTGGCAACGTGATATTTGGAAGCCCATAGAGGGCTATGGTGAAAAAGGAAATATCCTCAGATGAAATCTGGAAAGAAGCTTTTGAGAAACTGCTTAGTGTTCTGTTAATTCATCTCACAGAGTTACATCTGTATTTCGTGGATCTCTTTGCTAGCCTTATTTCTGTGGAATCTGAGAACAGATATTTCGGATCCCTTTGAAGACTATAGGGCCAAAGGAAATATCCTCCGATAACAAAGAGAAAGAAGCTTTCTCAGAAACTTCTTTGTGTTCTGTGAAATCATCTCACAGAGTTACAGCTTTCCCCTCAAGAAGCCTTTCGCTAAGACAGTTCTTGTGGAATTGGCAAAGTGATATTTGGAAGCCCATAGAGGGCTATGGTGAAAAAGGAAATATCCTCAGATGAAATCTGGAAAGAAGATTTCTGAGAAACTTCTTAGTGTTCTGTTAATTCATCTCACAGAGTTACATCTGTATTTCGTGGATCTCTTTGCTAGCCTTATTTCTGTGGAATCTGAGAACAGATATTTCGGATCCCTTTGAAGACTACAGGGCCAAAGGAAATATCCTCCGATAACAAAGAGAACGAAGCTTTCTGAGAAACTTCTTTGTGTTCTGTGAAATCATATCACAGAGTTACAGCTTTCCCCACCAGAAACCTTTCGCTAAGACAGTTCTTGTGGAATTGGCAAAGTTATATTTGGAAGCCCATAGAGATCTATGGTGAAAAAGGAAATATCCTCAGATGAAATCTGGAAAGAAGCTTTCTGAGAAACTGCTTAGTGTTCTGTTAATTCATCTCACAGAGTTACATCTGTATTTCGTGGATCTCTTTGCTAGCCTTATTTCTGTGGAATCTGAGAACAGATATTTCGGATCCCTTTGAAGACTATAGGGCCAAAGGAAAAATCCTCCGATAACAAAGAGAAAGAAGCTTTCTGAGAAACTTCTTTGTGTTCTGTGAAATCATCTCACAGAGTTACAGCTTTCGCCTCAAGAAGCCTTTCGCTAAGACAGTTCTTGTGGAATTGGCAACGTGATATTTGGAAGCCCATAGAGGGCCATGGTGAAAAGGGAAATATCCTCAGATGAAATCTGGAAAGAAGCTTTCTGAGAAACTGCTTAGTGTTCTGTTAATTCATCTCACAGAGTTACATCTGTATTTCGTGGATCTCTTTGCTAGCTTTATTTCTGTGAAATCTGAGAACAGATATTTCGGATCCCTTTGAACACTATAGGGCCAAAGGAAATATCCTCCGATAACGAAGAGAAAGAAGCTTTCTGAGAAACTTCTTTGTGTTCTGTGAAATCATCTCACAGAGTTACAGCTTTCCCCTCAAGAAGCCTTTCGCTAAGACAGTTCTTGTGGAATTGGCCAAGTGATATTTGGAAGCCCATAGAGGGCTATGGTGAAAAAGGAAATATCCTCAGATGAAATCTGGAAAGAAGCTTTCTGATAAACTGCTTAGTGTTCTGTTAATTCATCTCACAGAGTTACATCTGTATTTCGTGGATCTCTTTGCTAGCCTTATTTCTGTGGAATCTGAGAACAGATATTTCGGATCCCTTTGAAGACTACAGGGCCAAAGGAAATATCCTCCGATAACAAAGAGAACGAAGCTTTCTGAGAAACTTCTTTGTGTTCTGTGAAATCATCTCACAGAGTTACAGCTTTCCCCACCAGAAGCCTTTCGCTAAGACAGTTCTTGTGGAATTGGCAAAGTGATATTTGGAAGCCCTTAGAGATCTATGGTGAAAAAGGAAATATCCTCAGATGAAATCTGGAAAGAAGCTTTCTGAGAAACTGCTTAGTGTTCTGTTAATTCATCTCACAGAGTTACATCTGTATTTCGTGGATCTCTTTGCTAGCCTTATTTCTGTGGAATCTGAGAACAGATATTTCGGATCCCTTTGAAGACTACAGGGCCAAAGGAAAAATCCTCCGATAACAAAGAGAAAGAAGCTTTCTGAGAAACTTCTTTGTGTTCTGTGAAATCATCTCACAGAGTTACAACTTTCGCCTCAAGAAGCCTTTCGCTAAGACAGTTCTTGTGGAATTGGCAACGTGATATTTGGAAGCCCCTAGAGGGCCATGGTGAAAAGGGAAATATCCTCAGATGAAATCTGGAAAGAAGCTTTCTGAGAAACTGCTTAGTGTTCTGTTAATTCATCTCACAGAGTTACATCTGTATTTCGTGGATCTCTTTGCTAGCCTTATTTCTGTGGAATCTGAGAACAGATATTTCGGATCCCTTTGAACACTATAGGGCCAAAGGAAATATCCTCCGATAACGAAGAGAAAGAAGCTTTCTGAGAAACTTCTTTGTGTTCTGTGAAATCATCTCACAGAGTTACAGCTTTCCCCTCAAGAAGCCTTTCGCTAAGACAGTTCTTGTGGAATTGGCCAAGTGATATTTGGAAGCCCATAGAGGGCTATGGTGAAAAAGGAAATATCCTCAGATGAAATCTGGAAAGAAGCTTTCTGATAAACTGCTTAGTGTTCTGTTAATTCATCTCACAGAGTTACATCTGTATTTCGTGGATCTCTTTGCTAGCCTTATTTCTGTGGAATCTGAGAACAAATATTTCGGATCCCTTTGAAGACTATAGGGACAAAGGAAATATCCTCCGATAACAAAGAGAAAGAAGCTTTCTGAGAAACTTCTTTGTGTTCTGTGAAATCATCTCACAGAGTTACAGCTTTCCCCTCAAGAAGCCTTTCGCTAAGACAGTTCTTGTGGAATTGGCAAAGTGATATTTGGAAGCCCATAGAGGGCTATGGTGAAAAAGGAAATATCCTCATATGAAATCTGGAAAGAAGCTTTCTGAGAAACTGCTTAGTGTTCTGTTAATTCATCTCACAGAGTTACATCTGTATTTCGTGGATCTCTTTGCTAGCCTTATTTCTGTGGAATCTGAGAGCAGATATTTCGGATCCCTTTGAAGACTATAGGGCCAAAGGAAATATCCTCCGATAACGAAGAGAACGAAGCTTTCTGAGAAACTTCTTTGTGTTCTGTGAAATCATCTCACAGAGTTACAGCTTTCCGCACAAGAAGCCTTTCGCTAAGACAGTCCTTGTGGAATTGGCAAAGTGATATATGGAAGCCCATAGAGGGCTATGGTGAAAAAGGAAATATCCTCAGATGAAATCTGGAAAGAAGCTTTCTGAGAAACTGCTTAGTGTTCTGTTAATTCATCTCACAGAGTTACATCTGTATTTCGTGGATCTCTTTGCTAGCCTTATTTCTGTGGAATCTGAGAACAGATATTTCGGATCCCTTTGAAAACTATAGGGCCAAAGGAAATATCCTCCGATAACAAAGAGAAAGAAGCTTTCTGAGAAACTTCTTTGTGTTCTGTGAAATCATCTCACAGAGTTACAGCTTTCCCCTCAAGAAGCCTTTGGCTAAGACAGTTCTTGTGGAATTGGCAAAGTGATATTTGGAAGCCCATAGAGGGCTATGGTGAAAAAGGAAAAATCCTCAGATGAAATCTGGAAAGAAGCCTTCTGAGAAACTGCTTAGTGTTCTGTTAATTCATCTCACAGAGTTACATCTGTATTTCGTGGATCTCTTTGCTAGCCTTATTTCTGTGGAATCTGAGAACAGATATTTCGGATCCCTTTGAAGACTATAGGGCCAAAGGAAAAATCCTCCGATAACAAAGAGAAAGAAGCTTTCTGAGAAAGTTCTTTGTGTTCTGTGAAATCATCTCACAGAGTTACAGCTTTCCCCTCAAGACGCCTTTCGCTAAGACAGTTCTTGTGGAATTGGCAACGTGATATTTGGAAGCCCATAGAGGGCCATGGTGAAAAAGGAATTATCCTCAGATGAAATCTGGAAAGAAGCTTTCTGAGAAACTGCTTAGTGTTCTGTTAATTCATCTCACAGAGTTACATCTGTATTTCGTGGATCTCTTTGCTAGCTTTATTTCTGTGAAATCTGAGAACAGATATTTCGGATCCCTTTGAAGACTATAGGGCCAAAGGAAATATCCTCCGATAACGAAGAGAAAGAAGCTTTCTGAGAAACTTCTTTGTGTTCTGTGAAATCATCTCACAGAGTTACAGCTTTCCCCTCAAGAAGCCTTTCGCTAAGACAGTTCTTGTGGAATTGGCCAAGTGATATTTGGAAGCCCATAGAGGGCTATGGTGAAAAAGGAAATATCCTCAGATGAAATCTGGAAAGAAGCTTTCTGAGAAACTGCTTAGTGTTCTGTTAATTCATCTCACAGAGTTACATCTGTATTTCGTGGATCTCTTTCCTAGCCTTATTTCTGTGGAATCTGAGAACAGATATTTCGGATCCCTTTGAAGACTATAGGGCCAAAGGAAAAATCCTCCGATAACAAAGAGAAAGAAGCTTTCTGAGAAACTTCTTTGTGTTCTGTGAAATCATCTCAGAGAGTTACAGATTTCCCCTCAAGAAGCCTTCGCTAAGACAGTTCTTGTGGAATTGGCAAAGTGATATTTGGAAGCCCATAGAGGGCTATGGTGAAAAAGGAAATATCCTCAGATGAAATCTGGAAAGAAGATTTCTGAGAAACTGCTTTGTGTTCTGTTAATTCATCTCACAGAGTTACATCTGTATTTCGTGGATCTCTTTGCTAGCCTTATTTCTGTGGAATCTGAGAACAGATATTTCGGATCCCTTTGAAGACTATAGGGCCAAAGGAAATATCCTCCGATAACAAAGAGAAAGAAGCTTTCTCAGAAACTTCTTTGTGTTCTGTGAAATCATCTCACAGAGTTACAGCTTTCCCCTCAAGAAGCCTTTGGCTAAGACAGTTCTTGTGGAATTGGCAAAGTGATATTTGGAAGCCCATAGAGGGCTATGGTGAAAAAGGAAATATCCTCAGATGAAATCTGGAAAGAAGCTTTCTGAGAAACTGCTTAGTGTTCTGTTAATTCATCTCACAGAGTTACATCTGTATTTCGTGGATCTCTTTGCTAGCCTTATTTCTGTGGAATCTGAGAACAGATATTTCGGATCCCTTTGAAGACTATAGGGCCAAAGGAAATATCCTCCGATAACAAAGAGAAAGAAGCTTTCTGAGAAACTTCTTTGTGTTCTGTGAAATCATCTCACAGAGTTACAGCTTTCCCCTCAGGAAGCCTTTCGCTAAGACTGTTCTTGTGGAATTGGCAAAGTGATATTTGGAAGCCCATAGAGGGCTATGGTGAAAAAGGAAATATCCTCAGATGAAATCTGGAAAGAAGCTTTCTGAGAAACTGCTTAGTGTTCTGTTAATTCATCTCACAGAGTTACATCTGTATTTCGTGGATCTCTTTGCTAGCCTTATTTCTGTGGAATCTGAGAACAGATATTTCGGATCCCTTTGAAGACTACAGGGCCAAAGGAAATATCCTCCGATAACAAAGAGAACGAAGCTTTCTGAGAAACTTCTTTGTGTTCTGTGAAATCATCTCACAGAGTTACAGCTTTCCCCACCAGAAGCCTTTCGCTAAGACAGTTCTTGTGGAATTGGCAAAGTGATATTTGGAAGCCCTTAGAGATCTATGGTGAAAAAGGAAATATCCTCAGATGAAATCTGGAAAGAAGCTTTCTGAGAAACTGCTTAGTGTTCTGTTAATTCATCTCACAGAGTTACATCTGTATTTCGTGGATCTCTTTGCTAGCCTTATTTCTGTGGAATCTGAGAACAGATATTTCGGATCCCTTTGAAGACTACAGGGCCAAAGGAAAAATCCTCCGATAACAAAGAGAAAGAAGCTTTCTGAGAAACTTCTTTGTGTTCTGTGAAATCATCTCACAGAGTTACAGCTTTCGCCTCAAGAAGCATTTCGCTAAGACAGTTCTTGTGGAATTGGCAACGTGATATTTGGAAGCCCCTAGAGGGCCAAGGTGAAAAGGGAAATATCCTCAGATGAAATCTGGAAAGAAGCTTTCTGAGAAACTGCTTAGTGTTCTGTTAATTCATCTCACAGAGTTACATCTGTATTTCGTGGATCTCTTTGCTAGCCTTATTTCTGTGGAATCTGAGAACAGATATTTCGGATCCCTTTGAAAACTATAGGGCCAAAGGAAATATCCTCCGATAACGAAGAGAAAGAAGCTTTCTGAGAAACTTCTTTGTGTTCTGTGAAATCATCTCACAGAGTTACAGCTTTTCCCTCAAGAAGACTTTCGCTAAGACTGTTCTTGTGGAATTGGCAACGTGATATTTGGAAGCCCATAGAGGGCTATGGTGAAAAAGGAAATATCCTCAGATGAAATCTGGAAAGAAGCTTTTGAGAAACTGCTTAGTGTTCTGTTAATTCATCTCACATAGTTACATCTGTATTTCGTGGATCTCTTTGCTAGCCTTATTTCTGTGGAATCTGAGAACAGATATTTCGGATCCCTTTGAAGACTATAGGGCCAAAGGAAATATCCTCCGATAACAAAGAGAAAGAAGCATTCTCAGAAACTTCTTTGTGTTCTGTGAAATCATCTCACAGAGTTACAGCTTTCCCCTCAAGAAGCCTTTCGCTAAGACAGTTCTTGTGGAATTGGCAAAGTGATATTTGGAAGCCCATAGAGGGCTATGGTGAAAAAGGAAATATCCTCAGATGAAATCTGGAAAGAAGATTTCTGAGAAACTTCTTAGTGTTCTGTTAATTCATCTCACAGAGTTACATCTGTATTTCGTGGATCTCTTTGCTAGCCTTATTTCTGTGGAATCTGAGAACAGATATTTCGGATCCCTTTGAAGACTACAGGGCCAAAGGATATATCCTCCGATAACAAAGAGAACGAAGCTTTCTGAGAAACTTCTTTGTGTTCTGTGAAATCATATCACAGAGTTACAGCTTTCCCCACCAGAAACCTTTCGCTAAGACAGTTCTTGTGGAATTGGCAAAGTTATATTTGGAAGCCCATAGAGATCTATGGTGAAAAAGGAAATATCCTCAGATGAAATCTGGAAAGAAGCTTTCTGAGAAACTGCTTAGTGTTCTGTTAATTCATCTCACAGAGTTACATCTGTATTTCGTGGATCTCTTTGCTAGATTTATTTCTGTGGAATCTGAGAACAGATATTTCGGATCCCTTTGAAGACTATAGGGCCAAAGGAAAAATCCTCCGATAACAAAGAGAAAGAAGCTTTCTGAGAAACTTCTTTGTGTTCTGTGAAATCATCTCACAGAGTTACAGCTTTCGCCTCAAGAAGCCTTTCGCTAAGACAGTTCTTGTGGAATTGGCAACGTGATATTTGGAAGCCCATAGAGGGCCATGGTGAAAAGGGAAATATCCTCAGATGAAATCTGGAAAGAAGCTTTCTGAGAAACTGCTTAGTGTTCTGTTAATTCATCTCACAGAGTTACATCTGTATTTCGTGGATCTCTTTGCTAGCTTTATTTCTGTGAAATCTGAGAACAGATATTTCGGATCCCTTTGAACACTATAGGGCCAAAGGAAATATCCTCCGATAACGAAGAGAAAGAAGCTTTCTGAGAAACTTCTTTGTGTTCTGTGAAATCATCTCACAGAGTTACAGCTTTCCCCTCAAGAAGCCTTTCGCTAAGACAGTTCTTGTGGAATTGGCCAAGTGATATTTGGAAGCCCATAGAGGGCTATGGTGAAAAAGGAAATATCCTCAGATGAAATCTGGAAAGAAGCTTTCTGATAAACTGCTTAGTGTTCTGTTAATTCATCTCACAGAGTTACATCTGTATTTCGTGGATCTCTTTGCTAGCCTTATTTCTGTGGAATCTGAGAACAAATATTTCGGATCCCTTTGAAGACTATAGGGACAAAGGAAATATCCTCCGATAACAAAGAGAAAGAAGCTTTCTGAGAAACTTCTTTGTGTTCTGTGAAATCATCTCACAGAGTTACAGCTTTCCCCTCAAGAAGCCTTTCGCTAAGACAGTTCTTGTGGAATTGGCAAAGTGATATTTGGAAGCCCATAGATGGCTATGGTGAAAAAGGAAATATCCTCATATGAAATCTGGAAAGAAGCTTTCTGAGAAACTGCTTAGTGTTCTGTTAATTCATCTCACAGAGTTACATCTGTATTTCGTGGATCTCTTTGCTAGCCTTATTTCTGTGGAATCTGAGAGCAGATATTTCGGATCCCTTTGAAGACTATAGGGCCAAAGGAAATATCCTCCGATAACGAAGAGAACGAAGCTTTCTGAGAAACTTCTTTGTGTTCTGTGAAATCATCTCACAGAGTTACAGCTTTCCGCACAAGAAGCCTTTCGCTAAGACAGTCCTTGTGGAATTGGCAAAGTGATATATGGAAGCCCATAGAGGGCTATGGTGAAAAAGGAAATATCCTCAGATGAAATCTGGAAAGAAGCTTTCTGAGAAACTGCTTAGTGTTCTGTTAATTCATCTCACAGAGTTACATCTGTATTTCGTGGATCTCTTTGCTAGCCTTATTTCTGTGGAATCTGAGAACAGATATTTCGGATCCCTTTGAAAACTATAGGGCCAAAGGAAATATCCTCCGATAACAAAGAGAAAGAAGCTTTCTGAGAAACTTCTTTGTGTTCTGTGGAATCATCTCACAGAGTTACAGCTTTCCCCTCAAGAAGCCTTTCGCTAAGACAGTTCTTGTGGAATTGGCAAAGTGATATTTGGAAGCCCATAGAGGGCCATGGTGAAAAAGGAAATATCCTCAGATGAAATCTGGAGCGAAGCTTTCTGAGAAACTGCTTAGTGTTCTGTTAATTCATCTCACAGAGTTACATCTGTATTTCGTGGATCTCTTTGCTAGCCTTATTTCTGTGGAATCTGAGAACAGATATTTCGGATCCCTTTGAAGACTATAGGGCCGAAGGAAAAATCCTCCGATAACAAAGAGAAAGAAGCTTTCTGAGAAACTTCATTGTGTTCTGTAAAATCATCTCAGAGAGTTACAGATTTCCCCTCAAGAAGCCTTCGCTAAGACAGTTCTTGTGGAATTGGCAAAGTGATATTTGGAAGCCCATAGAGGGCCATGGTGAAAAAGGAAATATCCTCAGATGAAATCTGGAAAGAAGCTTTCAGAGAAACTGCTTAGTGTTCTGTTAATTCATCTCACAGAGTTACATCTGTATTTCGTGGATCTCTTTGCTAGCCTTATTTCTGTGGAATCTGAGAACAGATATTTCGGATCCCTTTGAAAACTACAGGGCCAAAGGAAATATCCTCCGATAACGAAGAGAAAGAAGCTTTCTGAGAAACTTCTTTGTGTTCTGTGAAATCATCTCACAGAGTTACAGCTTTTCCCTCAAGAAGCCTTTCGCTAAGACTGTTCTTGTGGAATTGGCAACGTGATATTTGGAAGCCCATAGAGGGCTATGGTGAAAAAGGAAATATCCTCAGATGAAATCTGGAAAGAAGCTTTCTGAGAAACTGCTTAGTGTTCTGTAAATTCATCTCACAGAGTTACATCTGTATTTCGTGGATCTCTTTGCTAGCCTTATTTCTGTGGAATCTGAGAACAGATATTTCGGATCCCTTTGAAGACTATAGGGCCAAAGGAAATATCCTCCGATAACAAAGAGAAAGAAGCTTTCTGAGAAACTTCTTTGTGTTCTGTGAAATCATCTCACAGAGTTACAGCGTTCCCCTCAAGAAGCCTTTCGATAAGACAGTTCTTGTGGAATTGGCCAAGTGATATTTGGAGGCCCATAGAGGGCTATGGTGAAAAAGGAAATATCCTCAGATGAAATCTGGAAAGAAGCTTTCTGAGAAACTGCTTAGTGTTCTGTTAATTCATCTCACAGAGTTACATCTGTATTTCGTGGATCTCTTTGCTAGCCTTATTTCTGTGGAATCTGAGAACAGATATTTCGGATCCCTTTGAAGACTATAGGGCCAAAGGAAATATCCTCCGATAACAAAGAGAACGAAGCTTTCTGAGAAACTTCTTTGTGTTCTGTGAAATCATCTCACAGAGTTACAGCTTTCCCCACAAGAAGCCTTTCGCTAAGACAGTTCTTGTGGAATTGGCCAAGTGATATTTGGAAGCCCATAGAGGGCTATGGTGAAAAAGGAAATATCCTCAGATGAAATCTGGAAAGAAGCTTTCTGAGAAACTGCTTAGTGTTCTGTTAATTCATCTCACAGAGTTACATCTGTATTTCGTGGATCTCTTTGCTAGCCTTATTTCTGTGGAATCTGAGAACAGATATTTCGGATCCCTTTGAAGACTATAGGGCCAAAGGAAATATCCTCCGATAACAAAGAGAAAGAAGCTTTCTGAGAAACTTCTTTGTGTTCTGTGAAATCATCTCACAGAGTTACAGCTTTCCCCTCAAGAAGCCTTTCGATAAGACAGTTCTTGTGGAATTGGCCAAGTGATATTTGGAAGCCCATAGAGGGCTATGGTGAAAAAGGAAATATCCTCAGATGAAATCTGGAAAGAAGCTTTCTGAGAAACTGCTTAGTGTTCTGTTAATTCATCTCACAGAGTTACATCTGTATTTCGTGGATCTCTTTGCTACCTTTATTTCTGTGGAATCAGAGAACACATATTTCGGATCCCTTTGAAGACTATAGGGCCAAAGGAAAAATCCTCCGATAACAAAGAGAAAGAAGCTTTCTGAGAAACTTCTTTGTGTTCTGTGAAATCATCTCAGAGAGTTACAGATTTCCCCTCAAGAAGCCTTTCGCTAAGACAGTTCTTGTGGAATTGGCAAAGTGATAATTGGAAGCCCATAGAGGGCGATGGTGAAAAAGGAAATATCCTCAGATGAAATCTGGAAAGAAGCTTTCTGATAAACTGCTTAGTGTTCTGTTAATTCATCTCACCGAGTTACATCTGTATTTCGTGGATCTCTTTGCTAGCCTTATTTCTGTGGAATCTGAGAACAGATATTTCGGATCCCTTTGAAGACTATAGGGCCAAAGGAAATATCCTCCGATAACAAACAGAACGAAGCTTTCTGAGAAACTTCTTTGTGTTCTGTGAAATCATCTCACAGAGTTACAGCTTTCCCCACAAGAAGCCTTTCGCTAAGACAGTTCTTGTGGAATTGGCAAAGTGATATTTGCAAGCCCATAGAGGGCTATGGTGAAAAAGGAAATATCCTCAGATGAAATCTGGAAAGAAGCTTTCTGAACAACTGCTTAGTGTTCTGTTAATTCATCTCACAGAGTTACATCTATATTTCGTGGATCTCTTTGCTAGCTTTATTTCTGTGGAATCTGAGAACAGATATTTCGGATCCCTTTGAAGACTATAGGGCCAATGGAAATATTCTCCGATAACAAAGAGAAAGAAGCTTTCTGAGAAACTGCTTAGTGTTCTGTTAATTCATCTCACAGAGTTACATCTGTATTTCGTGGATCTCTTTGCTAGCCTTATTTCTGTGGAATCTTAGAACAGATATTTCGGATCCCTTTGAAGACTATAGGGCCAAAGAAAAAATCCTCCGATAAAAAAGTGAAAGAAGCTTTCTGAGAAACTTCTTTGTGTTCTGTGAAATCATCTCACAGAGTTACAGCTTTCCCCTTAAGAAGCCTTTCGCTAAGCCTGTTCTTGTGGAATCGGCAACGTGATATTTGGAAGCCCATAGAGGGCTATGGTGAAAAAGGAAATATCCTCAGATGAAATCTGGAAAGAAGCTTTCTGAGAAACTGCTTAGTGTTCTGTTAATTCATCTCACAGAGTTACATCTGTATTTCGTGGATCTCTTTGCTAGCCTTATTTCTGTGGAATCTGAGAACAGATATTTCGGATCCCTTTGAAGACTATAGGGCCAAAGGAAATATCCTCCGATAACAAAGAGAAAGAAGCTTTCTGAGAAACTTCTTTTTGTTCTGTGAAATCATCTCACACAGTTACAGCTTTCCCCTCAAGAAGCCTTTCGATAAGACAGTTCTTGTGGAATTGGCCAAGTGATATTTGGAGGCCCATAGAGGGCTATGGTGAAAAAGGAAATATCCTCAGATGAAATCTGGAAAGAAGCTTTCTGAGAAACTGCTTAGTGTTCTGTTAATTCATCTCACAGAGTTACATCTGTATTTCGTGGATCTCTTTGCTAGCCTTATTTCTGTGAAATCAGAGAACAGATATTTCGGATCCCTTTGAAGACTATAGGGCCAAAGGAAAAATCCTCCGATAACAAAGAGAAAGAAGCTTTCTGAGAAACTTCTTTGTGTTCTGTGAAATCATCTGAGAGAGTTACAGCTTTCCCCTCAAGAAGCCTTTCACTAAGACAGTTCTTGTGGAATTGGCAAAGTGATATTTGAAAGCCAAAGAGGGCCATGGTGAAAAAGGAAAAATCCTCAGATGAAATCTGGAAGGAAGCTTTCTGAGAAACTGCTTAGTGTTCTGTTAATTCATCTCACAGTGTTACATCTGTATTTCGTGGATCTCTTTGCTAGCCTTATTTCTGTGGAATCTGAGAACAGATATTTCGGATCCCTTTGAAGACTATAGGGCCAAAGGAAATATCCTCCGATAACAAAGAGAAAGAAGCTTTCTCAGAAACTTCTTTGTGTTCTGTGAAATCATCTCACAGAGTTACAGCTTTCCCCACAAGAAGCCTTTCGCTAAGACAGTTCTTGTGGAATTGGCAAAGTGATATTTGGAACCCCTAGAGGGCTATGGTGAAAAAGGAAATATCCTCAGATGAAATCTGGAAAGAAGCTTTCTGAGAAACTGCTCAGTGTTCTGTTAATTCATCTCACAGAGTTACATCTGTATTTCGTGGATCTCTTTGCTAGCCTTATTTCTGTGGAATCTGAGAACAGATATTTCGGATCCCTTTGAAGACTATAGGGCCAAAGGAAATATCCTCCGATAACAAAGAGAAAGAAGCTTTCTGAGAAACTTCTTTGTGTTCTGTGAAATCATCTCACAGAGTTACAGCTTTCCCCTCAAGAAGCCTTTCGCTAAGACAGTTCTTGTGGAATTGGCAAAGTGATATTTGGAAGCCCATAGAGGGCTATGGTGAAAAAGGAAATATCCTCAGATGAAATCTGGAAAGAAGCTTTCTGAGAAACTGCTTAGTGTTCTGTTAATTCATCTCACAGAGTTACATCTGTATTTCGTGGATCTCTTTGCTAGCCTTATTTCTGTGGAATCTGAGAACAGATATTTCGGATCCCTTTGAAGACTATAGGGCCAAAGGAAATATCCTCCGATAACAAAGAGAAAGAAGCTTTCTGAGAAACTTCTTTGTGTTCTGTGAAATCATCTCACAGAGTTACAGCTTTCCCCTCAAGAAGCCTTTCGATAAGACAGTTCTTGTGGAATTGGCCAAGTGATATTTGGAAGCCCATAGAGGGCTATGGTGAAAAAGGAAATATCCTCAGATGAAATCTGGAAAGAAGCTTTCTGAGAAACTGCTTAGTGTTCTGTTAATTCACCTCACAGAGTTACATCTGTATTTCGTGGATCTCTTTGTTACCTTTATTTCTGTGGAATCAGAGAACACATATTTCGGATCCCTTTGAAGACTATAGGGCCAAAGGAAAAATCCTCCGATAACAAAGAGAAAGAAACTTTCTGAGAAACTTCTTTGTCTTCTGTGAAATCATCTCAGAGAGTTACAGATTTCCCCTCAAGAAGCCTTTCGCTAAGAATGTTCTTGTGGAATTGGCAACGTGATATTTGGAAGCCCATAGAGGGCTATGGTGAAAAAGGAAATATCCTCAGATGAAATCTGGAAAGAAGCTTTCTGAGAAACTGCTTAGTGTTCTGTTAATTCATCTCACACAGTTACATCTGTATTTCGTGGATCTCTTTGCTAGCCTTATTTCTGTGGAATCTGAGAACAGATATTTCGGATCCCTTTGAAGACTACAGGGCCAAAGGAAATATCCTCCGATAACAAAGAGAACGAAGCTTTCTGAGAAACTTCTTTGTGTTCTGTGAAATCATCTCACAGAGTTACAGCTTTCCCCACCAGAAGCCTTTCACTAAGACAGTTCTTGTGGAATTGGCCAAGTGATATTTGGAAGCCCATAGAAGGCTATGGTGAAAAAGGAAATATCCTCAGATGAAATCTGGAAAGAAGCTTTCTGATAAACTGCTTAGTGTTCTGTTAATTCATCTCACAGAGTTACATCTGCATTTCGTGGATCTCTTTGCTAGCCTTATTTCTGTGGAATCTGAGAACAGATATTTCGGATCCCTTTGAAGACTATAGGGCCAAAGGAAATATCCTCCGATAACGAAGAGAAAGAAGCTTTCTGAGAAACTTCTTTGTGTTCTGTGAAATCATCTCACGGAGTTACAGCTTTTCCCTCAAGAAGCCTTTCGCTAAGACTGTTCTTGTGGAATTGGCAACGTGATATTTGGAAGCCCATAGAGGGCTATGGTGAAAAAGGAAATATCCTCAGATGAAATCTGGAAAGAAGCTTTCTGAGAAACTGCTTAGTGTTCTGTTAATTCATCTCACCGAGTTACATCTGTATTTCGTGGATCTCTTTGCTAGCCTTATTTCTGTGGAATCTGAGAACAGATATTTCGGATCCCTTTGAAGACTATAGGGCCAAAGGAAATAACCTCCGATAACAAAGAAAAAGAAGCTTTCTGAGAAACTTCTTTGTGTTCTGTGAAATCATCTCACAGAGTTACAGCTTTCCCCTCAAGAAGCCTTTCGCTAAGACAGTTCTTGTGAAATTGGCAAAGTGATATTTGGAAGCCCATAGAGGGCTATGGTGAAAAAGGAAATATCCTCAGATGAAATCTGGAAAGAAGCTTTCTGAGAAACTGCTTAGTGTTCTGTTAATTCATCTCACAGAGTTACATCTGTATTTCGTGGATCTCTTTGCTAGCCTTATTTCTGTGGAATCTGAGAACAGATATTTCGGATCCCTTTGAAGACTATAGGGCCAAAGGAAATATCCTCCGATAACAAAGAGAACGAAGCTTTCTGAGAAACTTCTTTGTGTTCTGTGAAATCATCTCACAGAGTTACAGCTTTCCGCACAAGAAGCCTTTCGCTAACACAGTCCTTGTGGAATTGGCAAAGTGATATTTGGAAGCCCATAGAGGGCTATGGTGAAAAAGGAAATATCCTCAGATGAAATCTGGAAAGAAGCTTTCTGAGAAACTGCTTAGTGTTATGTTAATTCATCTCACAGAGTTACATCTGTATTTCGTGGATCTCTTTGCTAATTTTATTTCTGTGGAATCTGAGAACAGATATTTCGGATCCCTTTGAAGACTATAGGGCCAATGGAAATATTCTCCGATAACAAAGAGAAAGAAGCTTTCTGAGAAACTTCTTTGTGTTCTGTGAAATCATCTCACAGAGTTACAGCTTTCCCCTTAAGAAGCCTTTCGCTAAGCCTGTTCTTGTGGAATTGGCAACGTGATATTTGGAAGCCCATAGAGGGCTATGGTGAAAAAGGAAATATCCTCAGATGAAATCTGGAAAGAAGCTTTCTGAGAAACTGCTTAGTGTTCTGTTAATTCATCTCACAGAGTTACATCTGTATTTCGTGGATCTCTTTGCTAGCCTTATTTCAGTGGAATCTGAGAACAGATATTTCGGATCCCTTTGAAGACTATAGGGCCAAAGGAAAAATCCTCCGATAACAAAGAGAAAGAAGCTTTCTGAGAAACTTCTTTGTTTTCTGTGAAATCGTCTCAGAGAGTTACAGCTTTCCCCTCAAGAAGCCTTTCGCTAAGACAGTTCTTGTGGAATTGGCAAAGTGATATTTGGAAGCCCATAGAGGGCTATGGTGAAAAAGTAAATATCCTCAGATGAAATCTGGAAAGAAGCTTTCTGAGAAACTGCTTAGTGTTCTGTTAATTCATCTCACAGAGTTACATCTGTATTTCGTGGATCTCTTTGCTAGCCTTATTTCTGTGGAATCTGAGAACAGATATTTCGGATCCTTTGAAGACTATAGGGCCAAAGGAAATATCCTCCGATAACAAAGAGAAAGAAGCTTTCTGAGAAACTTCTTTGTGTTCTGTGAAATCATCTCAGAGAGTTACAGCTTTCCTCTCAAGAAGCCTTTCGCTAAGACAGTTCTTGTGGAATTGGCAAAGTGATATTTGGAAGCCCATAGAGGGCGATGGTGAAAAAGGAAATATCCTCAGATGAAATCTGGAAAGAAGCTTTCTGAGAAACTGCTTAGTGTTCTGTTAATTCATCTCACAGAGTTACATCTGTATTTCGTGGATCTCTTTGCTAGCTTTATTTCTGTGGAATCTGAGAACAGATATTTCGGATCCCTTTGAAGACTATAGGGCCAATGGAAATATCCTCCGATAACAAAGAGAAAGAAGCTTTCTGAGAAACTTCTTTGTGTTCTGTGAAATCATCTCACAGAGTTACAGCTTTTCCCTCAAGAAGCCTTTCGCTAAGACAGTTCTTGTGGAATTGGCAAAGTGATATTTGGAAGCCCATAGAGGGCTATGGTGAAAAAGGAAATATCCTCAGATGAAATCTGGAAAGAAGCTTTCTGAGAAACTGCTTAGTGTTCTGTTAATTCATCTCACAGAGTTACATCTGTATTTCGTGGATCTCTTTGCTAGCCTTATTTCTGTGGAATCTGAGAACAGGTATTTCGGATTCCTTTGAAGACTATAGGGCCAAAGGAAATATCCTCCGATAACAAAGAGAAAGAAGCTTTCTGAGAAACTTCTTTGTGTTCTGTGAAATCATCTCAGAGAGTTACAGCTTTCCCCTCAAGAAGCCTTTCGCTAAGACAGTTCTTTTGGAATTGGCAAAGTGATATTTGGAAGCCCATAGAGGGCCATGGTGAAAAAGGAAATATCCTCAGATGAAATCTTAAAAGAAGCTTTCTGAGAAACTGCTTAGTGTTCTGTTAATTCATCTCACAGAGTTACATCTGTATTTCGTGGATCTCTTTGCTAGCTTTATTTCTGAGGAATCTGAGAACAGATATTTCGGATCCCTTTGAAGACTATAGGGCCAAAGGAAATATCCTCCGATAACAAAGAGAAAGAAGCTTTCTGAGAAACTTCTTTGTGTTCTGTGAAATCATCTCACAGAGTTACAGATTTCCCCTCAAGAATCCTTTCGCTAAGACAGTTCTTGTGGAATTGGCCAAGTGATATTTGTAAGCCCATAGAGGGCTATGGTGAAAAAGGAAATATCCTCAGATGAAATCTGGAAAGAAGATTTCTGAGAAACTGCTTAGTGTTCTGTTAATTCATCTCACAGAGTTACATCTGTATTTCGTGGATCTCTTTTCTAGCCTTATTTCTGGGGAATCTGAGAACAGATATTTCGGATCCCTTTGAAGACTATAGGGTCAAAGGAAATATCCTACGATTACAAAGAGAAAGAAGCTTTCTGAGAAACTCTTTGTGTTCTGTGAAATCATCTCACAGAGTTACAGATTTCCCCTCAAGAAGCCTTTCGCTAAGACAGTTCTTGTGGAATTGGCCAAGTGATATTTGTAAGCCCATAGAGGGCTATGGTGAAAAAGGAAATATCCTCAGATGAAATCTGGAAAGAAGATTTCTGAGAAACTGCTTAGTGTTCTGTTAATTCATCTCACAGAGTTACATCTGTATTTCGTGGATCTCTTTGCTAGCCTTATTTCTGTGGAATCTGAGAACAGATATTTCGGATCCCTTTGAAGATTATAGGGTCAAAGGAAATATCCTACGATAACAAAGAGAAAGAAGCTTTCTGAGAAACTTCTTTGTGTTCTGTGAAATCATCTCATAGAGTTACAGCTTTCCCCTCAAGAAGCCTTTCGCTAAGACAGTTCTTGTGGAATTGGCAAAGTGATATTTGGAAGCCCATAGAGGGCTATGGTGAAAAAGGAAATATCCTCAGATGAAATCTGGAAGGAAGCTTTCTGAGAAACTGCTTAGTGTTCTCTTAATTCATCTCACAGAGTTACATCTGTATTTCTTGGATCTCTTTGCTAGCCTTATTTCTGTGGAATCTGAGAACAGATATTTCGGATCCCTTTGAAGACAATAGGGCCAAAGGAAAAATCCTCCGATAACAAAGAGAAAGAACCTTTCTGAGAAACTTCTTTGTGTTCTGTGAAATCATCTCAGAGAGTTACAGCTTTCCCCTCAAGAAGGCTTTCGCTAAGACAGTTCTTTTGGAATTGGACAAGTGATATTTGGAAGCCCATAGAGGGCCACGGTGAAAAAGGAATATCCTCAGATGAAATCTGGAAAGAAGCTTTCTGAGAAACTGCATAGTATTCTGTTAATTCATCTCACAGAGTTACATCTGTATTTCGTGGATCTCTTTGCTAGCTTTATTTCTGTTAAATCTGAGAACAGATATTTCGGATCCCTTTGAAGACTACAGGGCCAAAGGAAATATCCTCCGATAAAAAAGAGAAAGAAGCTTTCTGAGTAACTCTTTGTGTTCTGTGAAATCATCTCACAGAGTTACAGATTTCCCCTCAAGAAGCCTTTCGCTAAGACAGTTCTTGTGGAATTGGCAAAGTGATATTTGTAAGCCCATAGAGGGCTATGGTGAAAAAAGAAATATCCTCAGATGAAATCTGGAAAGAAGATTTCTGAGAAACTGCTTAGTTTTCTGTTAATTCATCTCACAGAGTTACATCTCTATTTCGTGGATCTCTTTGTAGCCTTATTTCTGTGGAATCTGAGAACAGATATTTCGGATCCCTTTGAAGACTATAGGGTCAAAGGAAATATCCTACGATAACAAAGAAAAAGAAGCTTTCTGAGAAACTTCTTTGTGTTCTGTGAAATCATCTCACAGAGTTACAGGTTTTCCCTCAAGAAGCCTTTCGCTAAGACTGTTCTTGTGGAATTGGCAACGTGATATTTGGAAGCCCATAGAGGGCTATGGTGAAAAAGGAAATATCCTCAGATGAAATCTTGAAAGAAGCTTTCTGAGAAACTGCTTAGTGTTCTGTTAATTCATCTCACAGAGTTACATCTGTATTTCGTGGATCTCTTTGCTAGCCTTATTTCTGTGGAATCTGAGAACAGATATTTCGGATCCCTTTGAAGACAATAGGGCCAAAGGAAAAATCCTCCGATAACAAAGAGAAAGAAGCTTTGTGAGAAACTTCTTTGTGTTCTGTGAAATCATCTCAGAGAGTTACAGCTTTCCCCTCAAGAAGCCTTTCGCTAAGACAGTTCTTTTGGAATTGGACAAGTGATATTTGGAAGCCCATAGAGGGCCATGGTGAAAAAGGAAATATCCTCAGATGAAATCTGGAAAGAAGCTTTCTGAGAAACTGCATAGTATTCTGTTAATTCATCTCACAGAGTTACATCTGTATTTCGTGGATCTCTTTGCTAGCTTTATTTCTGTTAAATCTGAGAACAGATATTTCGGATCCCTTTGAAGACTACAGGGCCAAAGGAAATATCCTCCGATAACAAAGAGAAAGAAGCTTTCTGAGTAACTCTTTGTGTTCTGTGAAATCATCTCACAGAGTTACAGATTTCCCCTCAAGAAGCCTTTCGCTAAGACAGTTCTTGTGGAATTGGCAAAGTGATATTTGTAAGCCCATAGAGGGCTATGGTGAAAAAAGAAATATCCTCAGATGAAATCTGGAAAGAAGATTTCTGAGAAACTGCTTAGTTTTCTGTTAATTCATCTCACAGAGTTACATCTGTATTTCGTGGATCTCTTTGCTAGCCTTATTTCTGTGGAATCTGAGAACAGATATTTCGGATCCCTTTGAAGACTATAGGGTCAAAGGAAATATCCTACGATAACAAAGAGAAAGAAGCTTTCTGAGAAACTTCTTTGTGTTCTGTGAAATCATCTCACAGAGTTACAGCTTTCCCCTCTAGAAGCCTTTCGCTAAGACAGTTCTTGTTTAATTGGCCAAGTGATATTTGGAAGCCCATAGAGGGCCATGGTGAAAAAGGAAATATCCTCAGATGAAATCTGGAAGGAAGCTTTCTGATAAACTGCTTAGTCTTCTGTTAATTCATCTCACAGAGTTACATCTGTATTTCGTGGATCTCTTTGCTAGCCTTATTTCTGTGGAATCTGAGAACAGATATTTCGGATCCCTTTGAAGACTATAGGGCCAAAGGAAAAATCCTCCGATAACAAAGAGAAAGAAACTTTCTGAGAAAATTCTTTGTGTTCTGTGAAATCATCTCACAGAGTTACAGCTTTCCCCTCAAGAAGCCTTTCGCTAAGACAGTTCTTGTGGAATTGGCAAAGTGATATTTGGAAGCCCATAGAGGGCTATGGTGAAAAAGGAAATATCCTCAGATGAAATCTTAAAAGAAGCTTTCTGAGAAACTGCTTAGTGTTCTGTTAATTCATCTCACAGAGTTACATCTGTATTTCGTGGATCTCTTTGCTAGCTTTATTTCTGTGGAATCTGAGAACAGATATTTCGGATCCCTTTGAAGACTATAGGGCCAAAGGAAATATCCTCCGATAACAAAGAGAAAGAAGCTTTCTGAGAAACTCTTTGTGTTCTGTGAAATCATCTCACAGAGTTACAGATTTCCCCTCAAGAATCCTTTCGCTAAGACAGTTCTTGTGGAATTGGCCAAGTGATATTTGTAAGCCCATAGAGGGCTATGGTGAAAAAGGAAATATCCTCAGATGAAATCTGGAAAGAAGATTTCTGAGAAACTGCTTAGTGTTCTGTTAATTCATCTCACAGAGTTACATCTGTATTTCGTGGATCTCTTTTCTAGCCTTATTTCTGTGGAATCTGAGAACAGATATTTCGGATCCCTTTGAAGACTATAGGGTCAAAGGAAATATCCTACGATTACAAAGAGAAAGAAGCTTTCTGAGAAACTCTTTGTGTTCTGTGAAATCATCTCACAGAGTTACAGATTTCCCCTCAAGAAGCCTTTCGCTAAGACAGTTCTTGTGGAATTGGCCAAGTGATATTTGTAAGCCCATAGAGGGCTATGGTGAAAAAGGAAATATCCTCAGATGAAATCTGGAAAGAAGATTTCTGAGAAACTGCTTAGTGTTCTGTTAATTCATCTCACAGAGTTACATCTGTATTTCGTGGATCTCTTTGCTAGCCTTATTTCTGTGGAATCTGAGAACAGATATTTCGGATCCCTTTGAAGATTATAGGGTCAAAGGAAATATCCTACGATAACAAAGAGAAAGAAGCTTTCTGAGAAACTTCTTTGTGTTCTGTGAAATCATCTCACAGAGTTACAGCTTTCCCCTCAAGAAGCCTTTCGCTAAGACAGTTCTTGTGGAATTGGCAAAGTGATATTTGGAAGCCCATAGAGGGCTATGGTGAAAAAGGAAATATCCTCAGATGAAATCTGGAAGGAAGCTTTCTGAGAAACTGCTTAGTGTTCTCTTAATTCATCTCACAGAGATACATCTGTATTTCTTGGATCTCTTTGCTAGCCTTATTTCTGTGGAATCTGAGAACAGATATTTCGGATCCCTTTGAAGACAATAGGGCCAAAGGAAAAATCCTCCGATAACAAAGAGAAAGAAGCTTTCTGAGAAACTTCTTTGTGTTCTGTGAAATCATCTCACAGAGTTACAGCTTTCCCCTCAAGAAGCCTTTCGCTAAGACTGTTCTTGTGGAATTGGCAACGTGATATTTGGAAGCCCATAGAGGGCTATGGTGAAAAAGGAAATATCCTCAAATGAAATCTGGAAAGAAGCTTTCTGAGAAACTGCTTAGTGTTCTGTTAATTCATCTCACAGAGTTACATCTGTATTTCGTGGATCTCTTTGCTAGCCTTATTTCTGTGGAATCTGAGAACAGATATTTCGGATCCCTTTGAAGACAATAGGGCCAAAGGAAAAATCCTCCGATAACAAAGAGAAAGAAGCTTTCTGAGAAACTTCTTTGTGTTCTGTGAAATCATCTCAGAGAGTTACAGCTTTCCCCTCAAGAAGGCTTTCGCTAAGACAGTTCTTTTGGAATTGGACAAGTGATATTTGGAAGCCCATAGAGGGCCACGGTGAAAAAGGAAATATCCTCAGATGAAATCTGGAAAGAAGCTTTCTGAGAAACTGCATAGTATTCTGTTAATTCATCTCACAGAGTTACATCTGTATTTCGTGGATCTCTTTGCTAGCTTTATTTCTGTTAAATCTGAGAACAGATATTTCGGATCCCTTTGAAGACTACAGGGCCAAAGGAAATATCCTCCGATAACAAAGAGAAAGAAGCTTTCTGAGTAACTCTTTGTGTTCTGTGAAATCATCTCACAGAGTTACAGATTTCCCCTCAAGAAGCCTTTCGCTAAGACAGTTCTTGTGGAATTGGCAAAGTGATATTTGTAAGCCCATAGAGGGCTATGGTGAAAAAAGAAATATCCTCAGATGAAATCTGGAAAGAAGATTTCTGAGAAACTGCTTAGTTTTCTGTTAATTCATCTCACAGAGTTACATCTCTATTTCGTGGATCTCTTTGCTAGCCTTATTTCTGTGGAATCTGAGAACAGATATTTCGGATCCCTTTGAAGACTATAGGGTCAAAGGAAATATCCTACGATAACAAAGAAAAAGAAGCTTTCTGAGAAACTTCTTTGTGTTCTGTGAAATCATCTCACAGAGTTACAGCTTTTCCCTCAAGAAGCCTTTCGCTAAGACTGTTCTTGTGGAATTGGCAACGTGATATTTGGAAGCCCATAGAGGGCTATGGTGAAAAAGGAAATATCCTCAGATGAAATCTGGAAAGAAGCTTTCTGAGAAACTGCTTAGTGTTCTGTTAATTCATCTCACAGAGTTACATCTGTATTTCGTGGATCTCTTTGCTAGCCTTATTTCTGTGGAATCTGAGAACAGATATTTCGGATCCCTTTGAAGACAATAGGGCCAAAGGAAAAATCCTCCGATAACAAAGAGAAAGAAGCTTTGTGAGAAACTTCTTTGTGTTCTGTGAAATCATCTCAGAGAGTTACAGCTTTCCCCTCAAGAAGCCTTTCGCTAAGACAGTTCTTTTGGAATTGGACAAGTGATATTTGGAAGCCCATAGAGGGCCATGGTGAAAAAGGAAATATCCTCAGATGAAATCTGGAAAGAAGCTTTCTGAGAAACTGCATAGTATTCTGTTAATTCATCTCACAGAGTTACATCTGTATTTCGTGGATCTCTTTGCTAGCTTTATTTCTGTTAAATCTGAGAACAGATATTTCGGATCCCTTTGAAGACTACAGGGCCAAAGGAAATATCCTCCGATAACAAAGAGAAAGAAGCTTTCTGAGTAACTCTTTGTGTTCTGTGAAATCATCTCACAGAGTTACAGATTTCCCCTCAAGAAGCCTTTCGCTAAGACAGTTCTTGTGGAATTGGCAAAGTGATATTTGTAAGCCCATAGAGGGCTATGGTGAAAAAAGAAATATCCTCAGATGAAATCTGGAAAGAAGATTTCTGAGAAACTGCTTAGTTTTCTGTTAATTCATCTCACAGAGTTACATCTGTATTTCGTGGATCTCTTTGCTAGCCTTATTTCTGTGGAATCTGAGAACAGATATTTCGGATCCCTTTGAAGACTATAGGGTCAAAGGAAATATCCTACGATAACAAAGAGAAAGAAGCTTTCTGAGAAACTTCTTTGTGTTCTGTGAAATCATCTCACAGAGTTACAGCTTTCCCCTCTAGAAGCCTTTCGCTAAGACAGTTCTTGTGGAATTGGCCAAGTGATATTTGGAAGCCCATAGAGGGCCATGGTGAAAAAGGAAATATCCTCAGATGAAATCTGGAAGGAAGCTTTCTGATAAACTGCTTAGTGTTCTGTTAATTCATCTCACAGAGTTACATCTGTATTTCGTGGATCTCTTTGCTAGCCTTATTTCTGTGGAATCTGAGAACAGATATTTCGGATCCCTTTGAAGACTATAGGGCCAAAGGAAAAATCCTCCGATAACAAAGAGAAAGAAACTTTCTGAGAAAATTCTTTGTGTTCTGTGAAATCATCTCACAGAGTTACAGCTTTCCCCTCAAGAAGCCTTTCGCTAAGACAGTTCTTGTGGAATTGGCAAAGTGATATTTGGAAGCCCATAGAGGGCTATGGTGAAAAAGGAAATATCCTCAGATGAAATCTTAAAAGAAGCTTTCTGAGAAACTGCTTAGTGTTCTGTTAATTCATCTCACAGAGTTACATCTGTATTTCGTGGATCTCTTTGCTAGCTTTATTTCTGTGGAATCTGAGAACAGATATTTCGGATCCCTTTGAAGACTATAGGGCCAAAGGAAATATCCTCCGATAACAAAGAGAAAGAAGCTTTCTGAGAAACTCTTTGTGTTCTGTGAAATCATCTCACAGAGTTACAGATTTCCCCTCAAGAATCCTTTCGCTAAGACAGTTCTTGTGGAATTGGCCAAGTGATATTTGTAAGCCCATAGAGGGCTATGGTGAAAAAGGAAATATCCTCAGATGAAATCTGGAAAGAAGATTTCTGAGAAACTGCTTAGTGTTCTGTTAATTCATCTCACAGAGTTACATCTGTATTTCGTGGATCTCTTTTCTAGCCTTATTTCTGTGGAATCTGAGAACAGATATTTCGGATCCCTTTGAAGACTATAGGGTCAAAGGAAATATCCTACGATTACAAAGAGAAAGAAGCTTTCTGAGAAACTCTTTGTGTTCTGTGAAATCATCTCACAGAGTTACAGATTTCCCCTCAAGAAGCCTTTCGCTAAGACAGTTCTTGTGGAATTGGCCAAGTGATATTTGTAAGCCCATAGAGGGCTATGGTGAAAAAGGAAATATCCTCAGATGAAATCTGGAAAGAAGATTTCTGAGAAACTGCTTAGTGTTCTGTTAATTCATCTCACAGAGTTACATCTGTATTTCGTGGATCTCTTTGCTAGCCTTATTTCTGTGGAATCTGAGAACAGATATTTCGGATCCCTTTGAAGATTATAGGGTCAAAGGAAAAATCCTCCGATAACAAAGAGAAAGAAGCTTTCTGAGAAACTTCTTTGTGTTCTGTGAAATCATCTCAGAGAGTTACAGCTTTCCGCTCAAGAAGCCTTTCGCTAAGACAGTTCTTTTGGAATTGGACAAGTGATATTTGGAAGCCCATAGAGGGCCACGGTGAAAAAGGAAATATCCTCAGATGAAATCTGGAAAGAAGCTTTCTGAGAAACTGCATAGCATTCTGTTAATTCATCTCACAGAGTTACATCTGTATTTCGTGGATCTCTTTGCTAGCTTTATTTCTGTTAAATCTGAGAACAGATATTTCGGATCCCTTTGAAGACTACAGGGCCAAAGGAAATATCCTCCGATAACAAAGAGAAAGAAGCTTTCTGAGTAACTCTTTGTGTTCTGTGAAATCATCTCACAGAGTTACAGATTTCCCCTCAAGAAGCCTTTCGCTAAGACAGTTCTTGTGGAATTGGCAAAGTGATATTTGTAAGCCCATAGAGGGCTATGGTGAAAAAAGAAATATCCTCAGATGAAATCTGGAAAGAAGATTTCTGAGAAACTGCTTAGTTTTCTGTTAATTCATCTCACAGAGTTACATCTCTATTTCGTGGATCTCTTTGCTAGCCTTATTTCTGTGGAATCTGAGAACAGATATTTCGGATCCCTTTGAAGACTATAGGGTCAAAGGAAATATCCTACGATAACAAAGAAAAAGAAGCTTTCTGAGAAACTTCTTTGTGTTCTGTGAAATCATCTCACAGAGTTACAGCTTTTCCCTCAAGAAGCCTTTCGCTAAGACTGTTCTTGTGGAATTGGCAACGTGATATTTGGAAGCCCATAGAGGGCTATGGTGAAAAAGGAAATATCCTCAGATGAAATCTGGAAAGAAGCTTTCTGAGAAACTGCTTAGTGTTCTGTTAATTCATCTCACAGAGTTACATCTGTATTTCGTGGATCTCTTTGCTAGCCTTATTTCTGTGGAATCTGAGAACAGATATTTCGGATCCCTTTGAAGACAATAGGGCCAAAGGAAAAATCCTCCGATAACAAAGAGAAAGAAGCTTTGTGAGAAACTTCTTTGTGTTCTGTGAAATCATCTCAGAGAGTTACAGCTTTCCCCTCAAGAAGCCTTTCGCTAAGACAGTTCTTTTGGAATTGGACAAGTGATATTTGGAAGCCCATAGAGGGCCATGGTGAAAAAGGAAATATCCTCAGATGAAATCTGGAAAGAAGCTTTCTGAGAAACTGCATAGTATTCTGTTAATTCATCTCACAGAGTTACATCTGTATTTCGTGGATCTCTTTGCTAGCTTTATTTCTGTTAAATCTGAGAACAGATATTTCGGATCCCTTTGAAGACTACAGGGCCAAAGGAAATATCCTCCGATAACAAAGAGAAAGAAGCTTTCTGAGTAACTCTTTGTGTTCTGTGAAATCATCTCACAGAGTTACAGATTTCCCCTCAAAAAGCCTTTCGCTAAGACAGTTCTTGTGGAATTGGCAAAGTGATATTTGTAAGCCCATAGAGGGCTATGGTGAAAAAAGAAATATCCTCAGATGAAATCTGGAAAGAAGATTTCTGAGAAACTGCTTAGTTTTCTGTTAATTCATCTCACAGAGTTACATCTGTATTTCGTGGATCTCTTTGCTAGCCTTATTTCTGTGGAATCAGAGAACAGATATTTCGGATCCCTTTGAAGACTATAGGGTCAAAGGAAATATCCTACGATAACAAAGAGAAAGAAGCTTTCTGAGAAACTTCTTTGTGTTCTGTGAAATCATCTCACAGAGTTACAGCTTTCCCCTCTAGAAGCCTTTCGCTAAGACAGTTCTTGTGGAATTGGCCAAGTGATATTTGGAAGCCCATAGAGGGCCATGGTGAAAAAGGAAATATCCTCAGATGAAATCTGGAAGGAAGCTTTCTGATAAACTGCTTAGTGTTCTGTTAATTCATCTCACAGAGTTACATCTGTATTTCGTGGATCTCTTTGCTAGCCTTATTTCTGTGGAATCTGAGAACAGATATTTCGGATCCCTTTGAAGACTATAGGGCCAAAGGAAATATCCTCCGATAACAAAGAGAAAGAAGCTTTCTGAGAAACTCTTTGTGTTCTGTGAAATCATCTCACAGAGTTACAGATTTCCCCTCAAGAATCCTTTCGCTAAGACAGTTCTTGTGGAATTGGCCAAGTGATATTTGTAAGCCCATAGAGGGCTATGGTGAAAAAGGAAATATCCTCAGATGAAATCTGGAAAGAAGATTTCTGAGAAACTGCTTAGTGTTCTGTTAATTCATCTCACAGAGTTACATCTGTATTTCGTGGATCTCTTTTCTAGCCTTATTTCTGTGGAATCTGAGAACAGATATTTCGGATCCCTTTGAAGACTATAGGGTCAAAGGAAATATCCTACGATTACAAAGAGAAAGAAGCTTTCTGAGAAACTCTTTGTGTTCTGTGAAATCATCTCACAGAGTTACAGATTTCCCCTCAAGAAGCCTTTCGCTAAGACAGTTCTTGTGGAATTGGCCAAGTGATATTTGTAAGCCCATAGAGGGCTACGGTGAAAAAGGAAATATCCTCAGATGAAATCTGGAAAGAAGATTTCTGAGAAACTGCTTAGTGTTCTGTTAATTCATCTCACAGAGTTACATCTGTATTTCGTGGATCTCTTTGCTAGCCTTATTTCTGTGGAATCTGAGAACAGATATTTCGGATCCCTTTGAAGATTATAGGGTCAAAGGAAATATCCTACGATAACAAAGAGAAAGAAGCTTTCTGAGAAACTTCTTTGTGTTCTGTGAAATCATCTCACAGAGTTACAGCTTTCCCCTCAAGAAGCCTTTCGCTAAGACAGTTCTTGTGGAATTGGCAAAGTGATATTTGGAAGCCCATAGAGGGCTATGGTGAAAAAGGAAATATCCTCAGATGAAATCTGGAAGGAAGCTTTCTGAGAAACTGCTTAGTGTTCTCTTAATTCATCTCACAGAGATACATCTGTATTTCTTGGATCTCTTTTCTAGCCTTATTTCTGTGGAATCTGAGAACAGATATTTCGGATCCCTTTGAAGACAATAGGGCCAAAGGAAAAATCCTCCGATAACAAAGAGAAAGAAGCTTTCTGAGAAACTTCTTTGTGTTCTGTGAAATCATCTCACAGAGTTACAGCTTTCCCCTCAAGAAGCCTTTCGCTAAGACTGTTCTTGTGGAATTGGCAACGTGATATTTGGAAGCCCATAGAGGGCTATGGTGAAAAAGGAAATATCCTCAAATGAAATCTGGAAAGAAGCTTTCTGAGAAACTGCTTAGTGTTCTGTTAATTCATCTCACAGAGTTACATCTGTATTTCGTGGATCTCTTTGCTAGCCTTATTTCTGTGGAATCTGAGAACAGATATTTCGGATCCCTTTGAAGACAATAGGGCCAAAGGAAAAATCCTCCGATAACAAAGAGATGAAGCTTTCTGAGAAACTTCTTTGTGTTCTGTGAAATCATCTCAGAGAGTTACAGCTTTCCCCTCAAGAAGGCTTTCGCTAAGACAGTTCTTTTGGAATTGGACAAGTGATATTTGGAAGCCCATAGAGGGCCACGGTGAAAAAGGAAATATCCTCAGATGAAATCTGGAAAGAAGCTTTCTGAGAAACTGCATAGTATTCTGTTAATTCATCTCACAGAGTTACATCTGTATTTCGTGGATCTCTTTGCTAGCTTTATTTCTGTTAAATCTGAGAACAGATATTTCGGATCCCTTTGAAGACTACAGGGCCAAAGGAAATATCCTCCGATAACAAAGAGAAAGAAGCTTTCTGAGTAACTCTTTGTGTTCTGTGAAATCATCTCACAGAGTTACAGATTTCCCCTCAAGAAGCCTTTCGCTAAGACAGTTCTTGTGGAATTGGCAAAGTGATATTTGTAAGCCCATAGAGGGCTATGGTGAAAAAAGAAATATCCTCAGATGAAATCTGGAAAGAAGATTTCTGAGAAACTGCTTAGTTTTCTGTTAATTCATCTCACAGAGTTACATCTCTATTTCGTGGATCTCTTTGCTAGCCTTATTTCTGTGGAATCTGAGAACAGATATTTCGGATCCCTTTGAAGACTATAGGGTCAAAGGAAATATCCTACGATAACAAAGAAAAAGAAGCTTTCTGAGAAACTTCTTTGTGTTCTGTGAAATCATCTCACAGAGTTACAGCTTTTCCCTCAAGAAGCCTTTCGCTAAGACTGTTCTTGTGGAATTGGCAACGTGATATTTGGAAGCCCATAGAGGGCTATGGTGAAAAAGGAAATATCCTCAGATGAAATCTGGAAAGAAGCTTTCTGAGAAACTGCTTACTGTTCTGTTAATTCATCTCACAGAGTTACATCTGTATTTCGTGGATCTCTTTGCTTGCCTTATTTCTGTGGAATCTGAGAACAGATATTTCGGATCCCTTTGAAGACAATAGGGCCAAAGGAAAAATCCTCCGATAACAAAGAGAAAGAAGCTTTGTGAGAAACTTCTTTGTGTTCTGTGAAATCATCTCAGAGAGTTACAGCTTTCCCCTCAAGAAGCCTTTCGCTAAGACAGTTCTTTTGGAATTGGACAAGTGATATTTGGAAGCCCATAGAGGGCCATGGTGAAAAAGGAAATATCCTCAGATGAAATCTGGAAAGAAGCTTTCTGAGAAACTGCATAGTATTCTGTTAATTCATCTCACAGAGTTACATCTGTATTTCGTGGATCTCTTTGCTAGCTTTATTTCTGTTAAATCTGAGAACAGATATTTCGGATCCCTTTGAAGACTACAGGGCTAAAGGAAATATCCTCCGATAACAAAGAGAAAGAAGCTTTCTGAGTAACTCTTTGTGTTCTGTGAAATCATCTCACAGAGTTACAGATTTCCCCTCAAGAAGCCTTTCGCTAAGACAGTTCTTGTGGAATTGGCAAAGTGATATTTGTAAGCCCATAGAGGGCTATGGTGAAAAAAGAAATATCCTCAGATGAAATCTGGAAAGAAGATTTCTGAGAAACTGCTTAGTTTTCTGTTAATTCATCTCACAGAGTTACATCTGTATTTCGTGGATCTCTTTGCTAGCCTTATTTCTGTGGAATCTGAGAACAGATATTTCGGATCCCTTTGAAGACTATAGGGTCAAAGGAAATATCCTACGATAACAAAGAGAAAGAAGCTTTCTGAGAAACTTCTTTGTGTTCTGTGAAATCATCTCACAGAGTTACAGCTTTCCCCTCAAGAAGCCTTTCGCTAAGACAGCTCTTGTGGAATTGGCAAAGTGATATTTGAAAGCCCATAGAAGGCTATGGTGAAAAAGGAAATATCCTCAGATGAAATCTGGAAAGAAGCTTTCTGAGAAACTGCTTAGTGTTCTGTTAATTCATCTCACAGAGTTACATCTGTATTTCGTGGATCTCTTTGCTAGCCTTATTTCTGTGGAATCTGAGAACAGATATTTCGGATCCCTTTGAAGACTATAGGGCCAAAGGAAATATCCTTCGATAACGAAGAGAAAGAAGCTTTCTGAGAAACTTCTTTGTGTTCTGTGAAATCATCTCACAGAGTTACAGCTTTTCCCTCAGGAAGCCTTTCACTAAGACTGTTCTTGTGGAATTGGCAACGTGATATTTGGAAGCCCATAGAGGGCTATGGTGAAAAAGGAAATATCCTCAGATGAAATCTGGAAAGAAGCTTTCTGAGAAACTGCTTAGTGTTCTGTTAATTCATCTCACAGATTTACATCTGTATTTCGTGGTTCTCTTTGCTAGCCTTATTTCTGTGGAATCTGAGAACAGATATTTCGGATCCCTTTGAAGACTATAGGGCCAAAGGAAATATCCTCCGATAACAAAGAGAAAGAAGCTATCTGAGAAACTTCTTTGTGTTCTGTGAAATCATCTCACAGAGTTACAGCTTTCCCCTCAAGAAGCCTTTCGCTAAGACAGTTCTTGTGGAATTGGCAAAGTGATATTTGGAAGCCCATAGAGGGCTATGGTGAAAAAGGAAGTATCCTCAGATGAAATCTGGAAAGAAGCTTTCTGAGAAACTGCTTAGTGTTCTGTTAATTCATCTCACAGAGTTACATCTGTATTTCGTGGATCTCTTTGCTAGCCTTATTTCTGTGGAATCTGGGAACAGATATTTCGGATCCCTTTGAAGACTATAGGGTCAAAGGAAATATCCTACGATAACAAAGAGAAAGAAGCTTTCTGAGAAACTTCTTTGTGTTCTGTGAAATCATCTCAGAGAGTTACAGCTTTCCCCTCAAGAAGCCTTTCGCTAAGACAGTTCTTTTGGAATTGGACAAGTGATATTTGGAAGCCCATAGAGGGCCATGGTGAAAAAGGAAATATCCTCAGATGAAATCTGGAAAGAAGCTTTCTGAGAAACTGCTTAGTGTTCTGTTAATTCATCTCACAGAGTTACATCTGTATTTCGTGGATCTCTTTGCTAGCTTTATTTCTGTGGAATCTGAGAACAGATATTTCGGATCCCATTGAAGACTATAGGGCCAAAGGAAATATCCTCCGATAACAAAGAGAAAGAAGCTTTCTGAGAAACTCTTTGTGTTCTGTGAAATCATCTCACAGAGTTACAGATTTCCCCTCAAGAAGCCTTTCGCTAAGACAGTTCTTGTGGAATTGGCAAAGTGATATTTGGAAGCCCATAGAGGGCTATGGTGAAAAAGGAAATATCCTCAGATGAAATCTGGAAAGAAGATTTCTGAGAAACTGCTTAGTGTTCTGTTAATTCATCTCACAGAGTTACATCTGTATTTCGTGGATCTCTTTGCTAGCCTTATTTCTGTGGAATCTGAGAACAGATATTTCGGATCCCTTAGAAGACTATAGGGTCAAAGGAAATATCCTACGATAACAAAGAGAAAGAAGCTTTCTGAGAAACTTCTTTGTGTTCTGTGAAATCATCTCACAGAGTTACAGCTTTCCCCTCAAGAAGCCTTTCGCTAAGACAGTTCTTGTGGAATTGGCAAAGTGATATTTTTAAGCCCATAGAGGGCTATGGTGAAAAAGGAAATATCCTCAGATGAAATCTGGAAAGAAGCTTTCTGAGAAACTGCTTAGTGTTCTGTTAATTCATCTCACAGAGTTACATCTGTATTTCGTGGATCTCTTTGCTAGCCTTATTTCTGTGGAATCTGAGAACAGATATTTCGGATCCCTTTGAAGACAATAGGGCCAAAGGAAAAATCCTCCGAAAACAAAGAGAAAGAAGCTTTCTCAGAAACTTCTTTGTGTTCTGTGAAATCATCTCACAGAGTTACAGCTTTCCCCTCAAGAAGCCTTTCGCTAAGACAGTTCTTGTGGAATTGGCAAAGTGATATTTGGAAGCCCATAGAGGGCTACAGTGAAAAAGGAAATATCCTCAGATGAAATCTGGAAAGAAGCTTTCTGAGAAACTGCTTAGTGTTCTGTTAATTCATCTCACAGAGTTACATCTGTATTTCGTGGATCTCTTTGCTAGCCTTATTTCTGTGGAATCTGAGAACAGATATTTCGGATCCTTTGAAGACTATAGGGCCAAAGGAAATATCCTCCGATAACAAAGAGAAAGAAGCTTTCTGAGAAACTTCTTTGTGTTCTGTGAAATCATGTCACAGAGTTACAGCTTTCCCCTCAAGAAGCCTTTCGCTAAGACAGTTCTTGTGGAATTGGCAAAGTGATATTTGGAAGCCCATAGAGGGCCATGGTGAAAAAGGAAATATCCTCAGATGAAATCTGGAAAGAAGCTTTCTGAGAAACTGCTTAGTGTTCTGTTAATTCATCTCACAGAGTTACATCTGTATTTCGTGGATCTCTTTGCTAGCTTTATTTCTGTGGAATCTGAGAACAGATATTTCGGATCCCTTTGAAGACTATAGGGCCAATGGAAATATCCTCCGATAACAAAGAGAAAGAAGCTTTCTGAGAAACTTCTTTGTGTTCTGTGAAATCATCTCACAGAGTTACAGCTTTTCCCTCAAGAAGCCTTTCGCTAAGACTGTTCTTGTGGAATTGGCAACGTGATATTTGGAAGCCCATAGAGGGCTATGGTGAAAAAGGAAATATCCTCAGATGAAATCTGGAAAGAAGCTTTCTGAGAAACTGCTTAGTGTTCTGTTAATTCATCTCACAGAGTTACATCTGTATTTCGTGGATCTCTTTGCTAGCCTTATTTCTGTGGAATCTGAGAACAGATATTTCGGATCCCTTTGAAGACTATAGGGCCAAAGGAAATATCCTCCGATAACAAAGAGAAAGAAGCTTTCTGAGAAACTTCTTTGTGTTCTGTGAAATCATCTCACAGAGTTACAGCTTTCCCCTCAAGAAGCCTTTCGCTAAGACAGTTCTTGTGGAATTGGCAAAGTGATATTTGGAAGCCCATAGAGGGCTATGGTGAAAAAGGAAATATCCTCAGATGAAATCTGGAAAGAAGCTTTCTGAGAAACTGCTTAGTGTTCTGTTAATTCATCTCACAGAGTTACATCTGTATTTCGTGGATCTCTTTGCTAGCCTTATTTCTGTGGAATCTGAGAACAGATATTTCGGATCCCTATGAAGACTATAGGGCCAAAGGACAAATCCTCCGATAACAAAGAGAAAGAAGCTTTCTGAGAAACTTCTTTGTGTTCTGTGAAATCATCTCAGAGAGTTACAGCTTTCCCCTCAAGAAGCCTTTCGCTAAGACAGTTCTTGTGGAATTGGCAAAGTGATATTTGAAGCCCATGGAGGGCCATGGTGAAAAAGGAAATATCCTCAGATGAAATCTGGAGAGAAGCTTTCTGAGAAACTGCTTAGTGTTCTGTTAATTCATCTCACAGAGTTACATCTGTATTTCATGGATCTCTTTGCTAGCTTTATTTCTGTGGAATCTGAGAACAGATATTTCGGATTCCTTTGAAGACTATAGGGCCAAAGGAAATATCCTCCGATAACGAAGAGAAAGAAGCTTTCTGAGAAACTTCTTTGTGTTCTGTGAAATCATCTCACAGAGTTACAGCTTTCCCCTCAAGAAGCCTTTCGCTAAGACAGTTCTTGTGGAATTGGCCAAGTGATATTTGGAAGCCCATAGAGGGCCATGGTGAAAAAGGAAATATCCTCAGATGAAATCTGGAAGGAAGCTTTCTGATAAACTGCTTAGTGTTCTGTTAATTCATCTCACAGAGTTACATCTGTATTTCGTGGATCTCTTTGCTAGCCTTATTTCTGTGGAATCTGAGAACAGATATTTCGGATCCCTTTGAAGACTATAGGGCCAAAGGAAAAATCCTCCGATAACAAAGAGAAAGAAACTTTCTGAGAAAATTCTTTGTGTTCTGTGAAATCATCTCACAGAGTTACAGCTTTCCCCTCAAGAAGCCTTTCGCTAAGACAGTTCTTGTGGAATTGGCAAAGTGATATTTGGAAGCCCATAGAGGGCTATGGTGAAAAAGGAAATATCCTCAGATGAAATCTGGAAAGAAGCTTTCTGAGAAACTGCTTAGTGTTCTGTTAGTTCATCTCACAGAGTTACATCTGTATTTCGTGGATCTCTTTGCTAGCCTTATTTCTGTGGAATCTGAGAACAGATATTTCGGATCCCTTTGAAGACTACAGGGCCAAAGGAAATATCCTCCGACAACAAAGAGAAAGAAGCTTTCTGAGAAACTTCTTTGTATTCTGTGAAATCATCTCACAGAGTTACAGCTTTCCCCTCAAGAAGCCTTTCGCTAAGACAGTTCTTGTGGAATTGGCAAAGTGATATTTGGAAGCCCATAGAGGGCCATGGTGAAAAAGGAAATATCCTCAGATGAAATCTGGAAAGAAGCTTTCTGAGAAACTGCTTAGTGTTCTGTTAATTCATCTCACAGAGTTACATCTGTATTTCGTGGATCTCTTTGCTTGCCTTATTTCTGTGGAATCTGAGAACAGATATTTCGGATCCCTTTGAAGACTATAGGGCCAAAGGAAAAATCCTCCGATAACGAAGAGAAAGAAGCTTTCTGAGAAACTTCTTTGTGTTCTGTGAAATCATCTCAGAGAGTTACAGCTTTCCCCTCAAGAAGCCTTTCGCTAAGACAGTTCTTGTGGAATTGGCAAAGTGATATTTGGAAGCCCATAGAGGGCCATGGTGAAAAAGGAAATATCCTCAGATGAAATCTGGAAAGAAGCTTTCTGAGAAACTGCTTAGTGTTCTGTTAATTCATCTCACAGAGTTACATCTGTATTTCGTGGATCTCTTTGCTAGCTTTATTTCTGTGGAATCTGAGAACAGATATTTCGGATCCCTTTGAAGACTATAGGGCCAATGGAAATATCCTCCGATAACAAAGAGAAAGAAGCTTTCTGAGAAACTTCTTTGTGTTCTGTGAAATCATCTCACAGAGTTACAGCTTTTCCCTCAAGAAGCCTTTCGCTAAGACTGTTCTTGTGGATTTGGCAAGGTGATATTTGGAAGCCCATAGAGGGCTATGATGAAAAAGGAAATATCCTCAGATGAAATCTGGAAAGAAGCTTTCTGAGAAACTGCGTAGTGTTCTGTTAATTCATCTCACAGAGTTACATCTGTATTTCGTGGATCTCTTTGCTAGCCTTATTTCTGTGAAATCTGAGAACAGATATTTCGGATCCCTTTGAAGACAATAGGGCCAAAGGAAAAATCCTCCGATAACAAAGAGAAAGAAGCTTTCTGAGAAACTTCTTTCTGTTCTGTGAAATCATCTCAGAGAGTTACAGCTTTCCCCTCAAGAAGCCTTTCGCTAAGACAGTTCTTGTGGAATAGGCAAAGTGATATTTGGAAGCCCATAGAGGGCTGTGGTGAAAAAGGAAATATCCTCAGATGAAATCTGGAAAGAAGCTTTCTGAGAAACTGCTTAGTGTTCTGTTAATTCATCTCACAGAGTTACATCTGTATTTCGTGGATCTCCTTGCTAGCCTTATTTCTGTGGAATCTGAGAACAGATATTTCGGATCCCTTTGAAAACTATAGGGCCAAAGGAAAAATCCTCCGATAACAAAGAGAAAGAGGCTTTCTGAGAAACTTCTTTGTGTTCTGTGAAATCATCTCAGAGAGTTACAGCTTTCCCCTCAAGAAGCCTTTCGCTAAGACAGTTCTTGTGGAATTGGCAATGTGATATTGGAAGCCCATGGAGGGCCATGGTGAAAAAGGAAATATCCTCAGATGAAATCTGGAGAGAAGCTTTCTGAGAAACTGCTTAGTGTTCTGTTAATTCATCTCACAGAGTTACATCTGTATTTCGTGGATCTCTTTGCTAGCTTTATTTCTGTGGAATCTGAGAACAGATATTTCGGATCCCTTTGAAGACTATAGGGCCAAAGGAAATATCCTCCGATAACGAAGAGAAAGAAGCTTTCTGAGAAACTTCTTTGTGTTCTGTGAAATCATCTCACAGAGTTACAGCTTTCCCCTCAAGAAGCCTTTCGATAAGACAGTTCTTGTGGAATTGGCCAAGTGATATTTGGAAGCCCATAGAGGGCTATGGTGAAAAAGGAAATATCCTCAGATGAAATCTGGAAGGAAGCTTTCTGATAAACTGCTTAGTGTTCTGTTAATTCATCTCACAGAGTTACATCTGTATTTCGTGGATCTCTTTGATAGCCTTATTTCTGTGGAATCTGAGAACAGATATTTCGGATCCCTTTGAAGACTATAGGGCCAAAGGAAAAATCCTCCGATAACAAAGAGAAAGAAGCTTTCTGAGAAACTTCTTTGTGTTCTGTGAAATCATCTCACAAAGTTACAGCTTTCCCCTCAAGAAGCCTTTCGCTAAGACAGTTCTTGTGGAATTGGCAAAGTGATATTTGGAAGCCCATAGAGGGCTATGGTGAAAAAGGAAATATCCTCAGATGAAATCTGGAAAGAAGCTTTCTGAGAAACTGCTTAGTGTTCTGTTAATTCATCTCACAGAGTTACATCTTTATTTCGTGGATCTCGTTGCTAGCCTTATTTCTGTGGAATCTGAGAACAGATATTTCGGATCCCTTTGAAGACAATAGGGCCAAAGGAAAAATCCTCCGATAACAAAGAGAAAGAAGCTTTCTGAGAAACTTCTTTGTGTTCTGTGAAATCATCTCAGAGAGTTACAGCTTTCCCCTCAAGAAGCCTTTCGCTAAGACAGTTCTTGTGGAATTGGCAAAGTGATATTTGGAAGCCCATAGAGGGCCATGGTGAAAAAGGAAATATCCTCAGATGAAATCTGGAAAGAAGCTATCTGAGAAACTGCTTAGTGTTCTGTTAATTCATCTCACAGTGTTACATCTGTATTTCGTGGATCTCTTTGCTAGCTTTATTTCTGTGGAATCTGAGAACGGATATTTCGGATCCCTTTGAAGACTATAGGGCCAAAGGTAATATCCTCCGATAACAAAGAGAAAGAAGCTTTCTGAGAAACTCTTTGTGTTCTGTGAAATCATCTCACAGAGTTACAGATTTCCCCTCAAGAAGCCTTTCGCTAAGACAGTTCTTGTGGAATTGGCCAAGTGATATTTGGAAGCCCATAGAGGGCTATGGTGAAAAAGGAAATATCCTCAGATGAAATCTGGAAAGAAGCTTTCTGAGAAACTGCTTAGTGTTCTGTTAATTCATCTCACAGAGTTACATCTGTATTTCGTGGATCTCTTTGCTAGATTTATTTCTGTGGAATCTGAGAACAGATATTTCGGATCCCTTTGAAGACTATAGGGTCAAAGGAAATATCCTAGGATAACAAAGAGAAAGAAGCTTTCTGAGAAACTTCTTTGTGTTCTGTGAAATCATCTCACAGAGTTACAGCTATCCCCTCAAGAAGCCTTTCGCTAAGACAGTTCTTGTGGAATTGGCCAAGTGATATTTGGAAGCCCATAGAGGGCTATGGTGAAAAAGGAAATATCCTCAGATGAAATCTGGAAAGAAGCTTCTGAGAAACTGCTTAGTGTTCTGTTAATTCATCTCACAGAGTTACATCTGTATTTCGTGGATCTCTTTGCTAGCCTTATTTCTGTGAAATCTGAGAACAGATATTTCGGATCCCTTTGAAGACAATAGGGCCAAAGGAAAAATCCTCCGATAACAAAGAGAAAGAAGCTTTCTGAGAAACTTCTTTGTGTTCTGTGAAATCATCTCAGAGAGTTACAGCTTTCCCCTCAAGAAGCCTTTCGCTAACACAGTTCTTGTGGAATTGGCAAAGTGATATTTGGAAGCCCATAGAGGGCTGTGGTGAAAAAGGAAATATCCTCAGATGAAATCTGGAAAGAAGATTTCTGAGAAACTGCTTAGTGTTCTGTTAATTCATCTCACAGAGTTACATCTGTATTTCGTGGATCTCCTTGCTAGCCTTATTTCTGTGGAATCTGAGAACAGATATTTCAGATCCCTTTGAAAACTATAGGGCCAAAGGAAAAATCCTCCGATAACAAAGAGAAAGAAACTTTCTGAGAAACTTCTTTGTGTTCTGTGAAATCATCTCAGAGAGTTACAGCTTTCCCCTCAAGAAGCCTTTCGCTACGACAGTTCTTGTGGAATTGGCAAAGTGATATTGGAAGCCCATGGAGGGCCATGGTGAAAAAGGAAATATCCTCAGATGAAATCTGGAGAGAAGCTTTCTGAGAAACTGCTTAGTGTTCTGTTAATTCATCTCACAGAGTTACATCTGTATTTCGTGGATCTCTTTGCTAGCTTTATTTCTGTGGAATCTGAGAACAGATATTTCGGATCCCTTTGAAGACTATAGGGCCAAAGGAAATATCCTCCGATAACGAAGAGAAAGAAGCTTTCTGAGAAACTTCTTTGTGTTCTGTGAAATCATCTCACAGAGTTACAGCTTTCCCCTCAAGAAGCCTTTCGATAAGACAGTTCTTGTGGAATTGGCCAAGTGATATTTGGAAGCCCATAGAGGGCTATGGTGAAAAAGGAAATATCCTCAGAAGAAATCTGGAAGGAAGCTTTCTGATAAACTGCTTAGTGTTCTGTTAATTCATCTCACAGAGTTACATCTGTATTTCGTGGATCTCTTTGCTAGCCTTATTTCTGTGGAATCTGAGAACAGATATTTCGGATCCCTTTGAAGACTATAGGGCCAAAGGAAAAATCCTCCGATAACAAAGAGAAAGAAGCTTTATGAGAAACTTCTTTGTGTTCTGTGAAATCATCTCACAGAGTTACAGCTTTCCCCTCAAGAAGCCTTTCGCTAAGACAGTTCTTGTGGAATTGGCAAAGTGATATTTGGAAGCCCATAGAGGGCTATGGTGAAAAAGGAAATATCCTCAGATGAAATCTGGAAAGAAGATTTCTGAGAAACTGC
The DNA here is from genome assembly GCF_043159975.1 of Macaca nemestrina. Classification (NCBI taxonomy): domain Eukaryota; kingdom Metazoa; phylum Chordata; class Mammalia; order Primates; family Cercopithecidae; genus Macaca; species Macaca nemestrina. Next base: position 211,351 of record NW_027257553.1, read on the forward strand.
TTAGTGTTCTGTTAATTCATCTCACAGAGTTACATCTGTATTTCGTGGATCTCTTTGCTAGCTTTATTTCTGTGGAATCTGAGAACAGATATTTCGGATCCCTTTGAAGACTATAGGGTCAAAGGAAATATCCTACGATAACAAAGAGAAAGAAGCTTTCTGAGAAACTTCTTTGTGTTCTGTGAAATCATCTCACAGAGTTACAGCTATCCCCTCAAGAAGCCTTTCGCTAAGATAGTTCTTGTGGAATTGGCCAAGTGATATTTGGAAGCCCATAGAGGGCTATGGTGAAAAAGGAAATATCCTCAGATGAAATCTGGAAAGAAGCTTTCTGAGAAACTGCTTAGTGTTCTGTTAATTCATCTCACAGAGTTACATCTGTATTTCGTGGACCTCTTTGCTAGCCTTATTTCTGTGGAATCTGAGAACAGATATTTCGGATCCCTTTGAAGACAATAGGGCCAAAGGAAAAATCCTCCGATAACGAAGAGAAAGAAGCTTTCTGAGAAACTTCTTTGTGTTCTGTGAAATCATCTCACAGAGTTACAGCTTTCCCCTCAAGAAGACTTTCACTAAGACAGTTCTTGTGGAATTGGCAAAGTGATATTTGGAAGCCCATAGAGGGCTATGGTGAAAAAGGAAATATCCTCAGATGAAATCTGGAAAGAAGCTTTCTGAGAAACTGCTTAGTGTTCTGTTAATTCATCTCACAGAGTTACATCTGTATTTCGTGGATCTCTTTGCTTGCCTTATTTCTGTGGAATCTGAGAACAGATATTTCGGATCCCTTTGAAGAGTATAGGGCCAAAGGAAAAATCCTCCGGTAACGAAGAGAAAGAAGCTTTCTGAGAAACTTCTTTGTGTTCTGTGAAATCATCTCACAGAGTTACAGCTTTCCCCTCAAGAAGCCTTTCGCTAAGACAGTTCTTTTGGAATTGGACAAGTGATATTTGGAAGCCCATAGAGGGCCATGGTGAAAAAGGAAATATCCTCAGATGAAATCTGGAAAGAAGCTTTCTGAGAAACAGCTTAGTGTTCTGTTAATTCATCTCACAGAGTTACATCAGTATTTCGTGGATCTCTTAGCTAGCTTTATTTCTGTGGAATCTGAGAACAGATATTTCGGATCCCTTTGAAGACTATAGGGCCAAAGGAAATATCCTCCGATAACAAAGAGAAAGAAGCTTTCTGAGAAACTCTTTGTGTTCTGTGAAGTCATCTCACAGATTTACAGCTTTCCCCTCAAGAAGCCTTTCGCTAAGACAGTTCTTGTGGAATTGGCAAAGTGATATATGGAAGCCCTTAGAGGGCTATGGTGAAAAAGGAAATATCCTCAGATGAAATCTGGAAAGAAGATTTCTGAGAAACTGCTTAGTGTTCTGTTAATTCATCTCACAGAGTTACATCTGTATTTCGTGGATCTCTTTGCTTGCCTTATTTCTGTGGAATCTGAGAACAGATATTTCGGATCCCTTTGAAGACTATAGGACCAAAGGAAAAATCCTCCGATAACGAAGAGAAAGAAGCTTTCTGAGAAACTTCTTTGTGTTCTGTGAAATCATCTCACAGAGTTACAGCTTTCCCCTCAAGAAGCCTTTCGCTAAGACAGTTCTTTTGGAATTGGACAAGTGATATTTGGAAGCCCATAGAGGGCCATGGTGAAAAAGGAAATATCCTCAGATGAAATCTGGAAAGAAGCCTTCTAAGAAACAGCTTATTGTTCTGTTAATTCATCTCACAGAGTTACATCAGTATTTCGTGGATCTCTTTGCTAGCTTTATTTCTGTGGAATCTGAGAACAGATATTTCGGATCCCTTTGAAGATATAGGGCCAATGGAAATATCCTCCGATAACAGAGAGAAAGAAGCTTTCTGAGAAACTTCTTTGTGTTCTGTGAAATCATCTCACAGAGTTACAGCTTTTCCCTCAAGAAGCCTTTCGCTAAGACTGTTCTTGTGGAATTGGCAAGGTGATATTTGGAAGCCCATAGAGGGCTATGGTGAAAAAGGAAATATCCTCAGATGAAATCTGGAAAGAAGCTTTCTGAGAAACTGCTTAGTGTTCTGCTAATTCATCTCACAGAGTTACATCTGTATTTCGTGGATCTCTTTGCTAGCCTTATTTCTGTGAAATCTGAGAACAGATATTTCGGATCCCTTTGAAGACAATAGGGCCAAAGGAAAAATCCTCCGATAACAAAGAGAAAGAAGCTTTCTGAGAAACTTCTTAGTGTTCTGTGAAATCATCTCAGAGAGTTACAGCTTTCCCCTCAAGAAGCCTTTCGCTAAGACAGTTCTTGTGGAATTGTCAAAGTGATATTTGGAAGCCCATAGAGGGCTGTGGTGAAAAAGGAAATATCCTCAGATGAAATCTGGAAAGAAGCTTTCTGAGAAACTGCTTAGTGTTCTGTTAGTTCATCTCACAGAGTTACATCTGTATTTCATGGATCTCTTTGCTATCCTTATTTCTGTGGAATCTGAGAACAGATATTTCGGATCCCTTTGAAAACTATAGGGCCAAAGGAAAAATCCTCCGATAACAAAGAGAAAGAAGCTTTCTGAGAAACTTCTTTGTGTTCTGTGAAATCATCTCAGAGAGTTACAGCTTTCCCCTCAAGAAGCCTTTCGCTAAGACAGTTCTTGTGGAATTGGCAAAGTGATATTTGGAAGCCCATAGAGGGCCATGGTGAAAAAGGAAATATCCTCAGATGAAATCTGGAAAGAAGCTTTCTGAGAAACTGCTTAGTGTTCTGTTAATTCATCTCACAGAGTTACATCTGTATTTCGTGGATCTCTTTGCTAGCTTTATTTCTGTGGAATCTGAGAACAGATATTTCGGATCCCTTTGAAGACTATAGGGCCAATGGAAATATCCTCCGATAACAAAGAGAAAGAAGCTTTCTGAGAAACTTCTTTGTGTTCTGTGAAATCATCTCACAGAGTTACAGCTTTTCCCTCAAGAAGCCTTTCGCTAAGACTGTTCTTGTGGATTTGGCAAGGTGATATTTGGAAGCCCATAGAGGGCTATGGTGAAAAAGGAAATATCCTCAGATGAAATCTGGAAAGAAGCTTTCTAAGAAACAGCTTATTGTTCTGTTAATTCATCTCACAGAGTTACATCAGTATTTCGTGGATCTCTTTGCTAGCTTTATTTCTGTGGAATCTGAGAACAGATATTTCGGATCCCTTTGAAGACTATAGGGCCAATGGAAATATCCTCCGATAACAGAGAGAAAGAAGCTTTCTGAGAAACTTCTTTGTGTTCTGTGAAATCATCTCACAGAGTTACAGCTTTTCCCTCAAGAAGCCTTTCGCTAAGACTGTTCTTGTGGAATTGGCAAGGTGATATTTGGAAGCCCATAGAGGGCTATGGTGAAAAAGGAAATATCCTCAGATGAAATCTGGAAAGAAGCTTTCTGAGAAACTGCTTAGTGTTCTGCTAATTCATCTCACAGAGTTACATCTGTATTTCGTGGATCTCTTTGCTAGCCTTATTTCTGTGAAATCTGAGAACAGATATTTCGGATCCCTTTCAAGACAATAGGGCCAAAGGAAAAATCCTCCGATAACAAAGAGAAAGAAGCTTTCTGAGAAACTTCTTAGTGTTCTGTGAAATCATCTCAGAGAGTTACAGCTTTCCCCTCAAGAAGCCTTTCGCTAAGACAGTTCTTGTGGAATTGGCAAAGTGATATTTGGAAGCCCATAGAGGGCTGTGGTGAAAAAGGAAATATCCTCAGATGAAATCTGGAAAGAAGCTTTCTGAGAAACTGCTTAGTGTTCTGTTAGTTCATCTCACAGAGTTACATCTGTATTTCATGGATCTCTTTGCTATCCTTATTTCTGTGGAATCTGAGAACAGATATTTCGGATCCCTTTGAAAACTATAGGGCCATAGGAAAAATCCTCCGATAACAAAGAGAAAGAAGCTTTCTGAGAAACTTCTTTGTGTTCTGTGAAATCATCTCAGAGAGTTACAGCTTTCCCCTCAAGAAGCCTTTCGCTAAGACAGTTCTTGTGGAATTGGCAAAGTGATATTTGGAAGCCCATAGAGGGCCATGGTGAAAAAGGAAATATCCTCAGATGAAATCTGGAAAGAAGCTTTCTGAGAAACTGCTTAGTGTTCTGTTAATTCATCTCACAGAGTTACATCTGTATTTCGTGGATCTCTTTGCTAGCTTTATTTCTGTGGAATCTGAGAACAGATATTTCGGATCCCTTTGAAGACTATAGGGCCAATGGAAATATCCTCCGATAACAAAGAGAAAGAAGCTTTCTGAGAAACTTCTTTGTGTTCTGTGAAATCATCTCACAGAGTTACAGCTTTTCCCTCAAGAAGCCTTTCGCTAAGACTGTTCTTGTGGATTTGGCAAGGTGATATTTGGAAGCCCATAGAGGGCTATGGTGAAAAAGGAAATATCCTCAGATGAAATCTGGAAAGAAGCTTTCTGAGAAACTGCTTAGTGTTCTGTTAATTCATCTCACAGAGTTACATCTGTATTTCGTGGATCTCTTTGCTAGCCTTATTTCTGTGAAATCTGAGAACAGATATTTCGGATCCCTTTGAAGACAATAGGGCCAAAGGAAAAATCCTCCGATAACAAAGAGAAAGAAGCTTTCTGAGAAACTTCTTTCTGTTCTGTGAAATCATCTCAGAGAGTTACAGCTTTCCCCTCAAGAAGCCTTTCGCTAAGACAGTTCTTGTGGAATAGGCAAAGTGATATTTGGAAGCCCATAGAGGGCTGTGGTGAAAAAGGAAATATCCTCAGATGAAATCTGGAAAGAAGCTTTCTGAGAAACTGCTTAGTGTTCTGTTAATTCATCTCACAGAGTTACATCTGTATTTCGTGGATCTCCTTGCTAGCCTTATTTCTGTGGAATCTGAGAACAGATATTTCGGATCCCTTTGAAAACTATAGGGCCAAAGGAAAAATCCTCCGATAACAAAGAGAAAGAAGCTTTCTGAGAAACTTCTTTGTGTTCTGTGAAATCATCTCAGAGAGTTACAGCTTTCCCCTCAAGAAGCCTTTCGCTAAGACAGTTCTTGTGGAATTGGCAATGTGATATTGGAAGCCCATGGAGGGCCATGGTGAAAAAGGAAATATCCTCAGATGAAATCTGGAGAGAAGCTTTCTGAGAAACTGCTTAGTGTTCTGTTAATTCATCTCACAGAGTTACATCTGTATTTCGTGGATCTCTTTGCTAGCTTTATTTCTGTGGAATCTGAGAACAGATATTTCGGATCCCTTTGAAGACTATAGGGCCAAAGGAAATATCCTCCGATAACGAAGAGAAAGAAGCTTTCTGAGAAACTTCTTTGTGTTCTGTGAAATCATCTCACAGAGTTACAGCTTTCCCCTCAAGAAGCCTTTCGATAAGACAGTTCTTGTGGAATTGGCCAAGTGATATTTGGAAGCCCATAGAGGGCTATGGTGAAAAAGGAAATATCCTCAGATGAAATCTGGAAGGAAGCTTTCTGATAAACTGCTTAGTGTTCTGTTAATTCATCTCACAGAGTTACATCTGTATTTCGTGGATCTCTTTGATAGCCTTATTTCTGTGGAATCTGAGAACAGATATTTCGGATCCCTTTGAAGACTATAGGGCCAAAGGAAAAATCCTCCGATAACAAAGAGAAAGAAGCTTTCTGAGAAACTTCTTTGTGTTCTGTGAAATCATCTCACAAAGTTACAGCTTTCCCCTCAAGAAGCCTTTCGCTAAGACAGATCTTGTGGAATTGGCAAAGTGATATTTGGAAGCCCATAGAGGGCTATGGTGAAAAAGGAAATATCCTCAGATGAAATCTGGAAAGAAGCTTTCTGAGAAACTGCTTAGTGTTCTGTTAATTCATCTCACAGAGTTACATCTTTATTTCGTGGATCTCTTTGCTAGCCTTATTTCTGTGGAATCTGAGAACAGATATTTCGGATCCCTTTGAAGACAATAGGGCCAAAGGAAAAATCCTCCGATAACAAAGAGAAAGAAGCTTTCTGAGAAACTTCTTTGTGTTCTGTGAAATCATCTCAGAGAGTTACAGCTTTCCCCTCAAGAAGCCTTTCGCTAAGACAGTTCTTGTGGAATTGGCAAAGTGATATTTGGAAGCCCATAGAGGGCCATGGTGAAAAAGGAAATATCCTCAGATGAAATCTGGAAAGAAGCTATCTGAGAAACTGCTTAGTGTTCTGTTAATTCATCTCACAGTGTTACATCTGTATTTCGTGGATCTCTTTGCTAGCTTTATTTCTGTGGAATCTGAGAACGGATATTTCGGATCCCTTTGAAGACTATAGGGCCAAAGGAAATATCCTCCGATAACAAAGAGAAAGAAGCTTTCTGAGAAACTCTTTGTGTTCTGTGAAATCATCTCACAGAGTTACAGATTTCCCCTCAAGAAGCCTTTCGCTAAGACAGTTCTTGTGGAATTGGCCAAGTGATATTTGTAAGCCCATAGAGGGCTATGGTGAAAAAGGAAATATCCTCAGATGAAATCTGGAAAGAAGCTTTCTGAGAAACTGCTTAGTGTTCTGTTAATTCATCTCACAGAGTTACATCTGTATTTCGTGGATCTCTTTGCTAGATTTATTTCTGTGGAATCTGAGAACAGATATTTCGGATCCCTTTGAAGACTATAGGGTCAAAGGAAATATCCTAGGATAACAAAGAGAAAGAAGCTTTCTGAGAAACTTCTTTGTGTTCTGTGAAATCATCTCACAGAGTTACAGCTATCCCCTCAAGAAGCCTTTCGCTAAGACAGTTCTTGTGGAATTGGCCAAGTGATATTTGGAAGCCCATAGAGGGCTATGGTGAAAAAGGAAATATCCTCAGATGAAATCTGGAAAGAAGCTTCTGAGAAACTGCTTAGTGTTCTGTTAATTCATCTCACAGAGTTACATCTGTATTTCGTGGATCTCTTTGCTAGCCTTATTTCTGTGAAATCTGAGAACAGATATTTCGGATCCCTTTGAAGACAATAGGGCCAAAGGAAAAATCCTCCGATAACAAAGAGAAAGAAGCTTTCTGAGAAACTTCTTTGTGTTCTGTGAAATCATCTCAGAGAGTTACAGCTTTCCCCTCAAGAAGCCTTTCGCTAACACAGTTCTTGTGGAATTGGCAAAGTGATATTTGGAAGCCCATAGAGGGCTGTGGTGAAAAAGGAAATATCCTCAGATGAAATCTGGAAAGAAGATTTCTGAGAAACTGCTTAGTGTTCTGTTAATTCATCTCACAGAGTTACATCTGTATTTCGTGGATCTCCTTGCTAGCCTTATTTCTGTGGAATCTGAGAACAGATATTTCAGATCCCTTTGAAAACTATAGGGCCAAAGGAAAAATCCTCCGATAACAAAGAGAAAGAAACTTTCTGAGAAACTTCTTTGTGTTCTGTGAAATCATCTCAGAGAGTTACAGCTTTCCCCTCAAGAAGCCTTTCGCTACGACAGTTCTTGTGGAATTGGCAAAGTGATATTGGAAGCCCATGGAGGGCCATGGTGAAAAAGGAAATATCCTCAGATGAAATCTGGAGAGAAGCTTTCTGAGAAACTGCTTAGTGTTCTGTTAATTCATCTCACAGAGTGACATCTGTATTTCGTGGATCTCTTTGCTAGCTTTATTTCTGTGGAATCTGAGAACAGATATTTCGGATCCCTTTGAAGACTATAGGGCCAAAGGAAATATCCTCCGATAACGAAGAGAAAGAAGCTTTCTGAGAAACTTCTTTGTGTTCTGTGAAATCATCTCACAGAGTTACAGCTTTCCCCTCAAGAAGCCTTTCGATAAGACAGTTCTTGTGGAATTGGCCAAGTGATATTTGGAAGCCCATAGAGGGCTATGGTGAAAAAGGAAATATCCTCAGAAGAAATCTGGAAGGAAGCTTTCTGATAAACTGCTTAGTGTTCTGTTAATTCATCTCACAGAGTTACATCTGTATTTCGTGGATCTCTTTGCTAGCCTTATTTCTGTGGAATCTGAGAACAGATATTTCGGATCCCTTTGAAGACTATAGGGCCAAAGGAAAAATCCTCCGATAACGAAGAGAAAGAAGCTTTCTGAGAAACTTCTTTGTGTTCTGTGAAATCATCTCACAGAGTTACAGCTTTCCCCTCAAGAAGACTTTCACTAAGACAGTTCTTGTGGAATTGGCAAAGTGATATTTGGAAGCCCATAGAGGGCTATGGTGAAAAAGGAAATATCCTCAGATGAAATCTGGAAAGAAGCTTTCTGAGAAACTGCTTAGTGTTCTGTTAATTCATCTCACAGAGTTACATCTGTATTTCGTGGATCTCTTTGCTTGCCTTATTTCTGTGGAATCTGAGAACAGATATTTCGGATCCCTTTGAAGAGTATAGGGCCAAAGGAAAAATCCTCCGGTAACGAAGAGAAAGAAGCTTTCTGAGAAACTTCTTTGTGTTCTGTGAAATCATCTCACAGAGTTACAGCTTTCCCCTCAAGAAGCCTTTCGCTAAGACAGTTCTTTTGGAATTGGACAAGTGATATTTGGAAGCCCATAGAGGGCCATGGTGAAAAAGGAAATATCCTCAGATGAAATCTGGAAAGAAGCTTTCTGAGAAACAGCTTAGTGTTCTGTTAATTCATCTCACAGAGTTACATCAGTATTTCGTGGATCTCTTAGCTAGCTTTATTTCTGTGGAATCTGAGAACAGATATTTCGGATCCCTTTGAAGACTATAGGGCCAAAGGAAATATCCTCCGATAACAAAGAGAAAGAAGCTTTCTGAGAAACTCTTTGTGTTCTGTGAAGTCATCTCACAGATTTACAGCTTTCCCCTCAAGAAGCCTTTCGCTAAGACAGTTCTTGTGGAATTGGCAAAGTGATATATGGAAGCCCTTAGAGGGCTATGGTGAAAAAGGAAATATCCTCAGATGAAATCTGGAAAGAAGATTTCTGAGAAACTGCTTAGTGTTCTGTTAATTCATCTCACAGAGTTACATCTGTATTTCGTGCATCTCTTTGCTTGCCTTATTTCTGTGGAATCTGAGAACAGATATTTCGGATCCCTTTGAAGACTATAGGACCAAAGGAAAAATCCTCCGATAACGAAGAGAAAGAAGCTTTCTGAGAAACTTCTTTGTGTTCTGTGAAATCATCTCACAGAGTTACAGCTTTCCCCTCAAGAAGCCTTTCGCTAAGACAGTTCTTTTGGAATTGGACAAGTGATATTTGGAAGCCCATAGAGGGCTATGGTGAAAAAGGAAATATCCTCAGATGAAATCTGGAAAGAAGCTTCTGAGAAACTGCTTAGTGTTCTGTTAATTCATCTCACAGAGTTACATCTGTATTTCGTGGATCTCTTTGCTAGCCTTATTTCTGTGAAATCTGAGAACAGATATTTCGGATCCCTTTGAAGACAATAGGGCCAAAGGAAAAATCCTCCGATAACAAAGAGAAAGAAGCTTTCTGAGAAACTTCTTTGTGTTCTGTGAAATCATCTCAGAGAGTTACAGCTTTCCCCTCAAGAAGCCTTTCGCTAACACAGTTCTTGTGGAATTGGCAAAGTGATATTTGGAAGCCCATAGAGGGCTGTGGTGAAAAAGGAAATATCCTCAGATGAAATCTGGAAAGAAGATTTCTGAGAAACTGCTTAGTGTTCTGTTAATTCATCTCACAGAGTTACATCTGTATTTCGTGGATCTCCTTGCTAGCCTTATTTCTGTGGAATCTGAGAACAGATATTTCAGATCCCTTTGAAAACTATAGGGCCAAAGGAAAAATCCTCCGATAACAAAGAGAAAGAAACTTTCTGAGAAACTTCTTTGTGTTCTGTGAAATCATCTCAGAGAGTTACAGCTTTCCCCTCAAGAAGCCTTTCGCTACGACAGTTCTTGTGGAATTGGCAAAGTGATATTGGAAGCCCATGGAGGGCCATGGTGAAAAAGGAAATATCCTCAGATGAAATCTGGAGAGAAGCTTTCTGAGAAACTGCTTAGTGTTCTGTTAATTCATCTCACAGAGTTACATCTGTATTTCGTGGATCTCTTTGCTAGCTTTATTTCTGTGGAATCTGAGAACAGATATTTCGGATCCCTTTGAAGACTATAGGGCCAAAGGAAATATCCTCCGATAACGAAGAGAAAGAAGCTTTCTGAGAAACTTCTTTGTGTTCTGTGAAATCATCTCACAGAGTTACAGCTTTCCCCTCAAGAAGCCTTTCGATAAGACAGTTCTTGTGGAATTGGCCAAGTGATATTTGGAAGCCCATAGAGGGCTATGGTGAAAAAGGAAATATCCTCAGAAGAAATCTGGAAGGAAGCTTTCTGATAAACTGCTTAGTGTTCTGTTAATTCATCTCACAGAGTTACATCTGTATTTCGTGGATCTCTTTGCTAGCCTTATTTCTGTGGAATCTGAGAACAGATATTTCGGATCCCTTTGAAGACTATAGGGCCAAAGGAAAAATCCTCCGATAACAAAGAGAAAGAAGCTTTCTGAGAAACTTCTTTGTGTTCTGTGAAATCATCTCAGAGAGTTACAGCTTTCCCCTCAAGAAGCCTTTCGCTAAGACAGTTCTTGTGGAATTGGCAAAGTGATATTTGGAAGCCCATAGAGGGCTATGGTGAAAAAGGAAATATCCTCAGATGAAATCTGGAAAGAAGATTTCTGAGAAACTGCTTAGTGTTCTGTTAATTCATCTCACAGAGTTACATCTGTATTTCGTGGATCTCTTTGCTAGCTTTATTTCTGTGGAATCTGAGAACAGATATTTCGGATCCCTTTGAAGACTATAGGGTCAAAGGAAATATCCTACGATAACAAAGAGAAAGAAGCTTTCTGAGAAACTTCTTTGTGTTCTGTGAAATCATCTCACAGAGTTACAGCTATCCCCTCAAGAAGCCTTTCGCTAAGATAGTTCTTGTGGAATTGGCCAAGTGATATTTGGAAGCCCATAGAGGGCTATGGTGAAAAAGGAAATATCCTCAGATGAAATCTGGAAAGAAGCTTTCTGAGAAACTGCTTAGTGTTCTGTTAATTCATCTCACAGAGTTACATCTCTATTTCGTGGACCTCTTTGCTAGCCTTATTTCTGTGGAATCTGAGAACAGATATTTCGGATCCCTTTGAAGACAATAGGGCCAAAGGAAAAATCCTCCGATAACGAAGAGAAAGAAGCTTTCTGAGAAACTTGTTTGTGTTCTGCGAAATCATCTCACAGAGTTACAGCTTTCCCCTCAAGAAGACTTTCACTAAGACAGTTCTTGTGGAATTGGCAAAGTGATATTTGGAAGCCCATAGAGGGCTATGGTGAAAAAGGAAATATCCTCAGATGAAATCTGGAAAGAAGCTTTCTGAGAAACTGCTTAGTGTTCTGTTAATTCATCTCACAGAGTTACATCTGTATTTCGTGGATCTCTTTGCTTGCCTTATTTCTGTGGAATCTGAGAACAGATATTTCGGATCCCTTTGAAGAGTATAGGGCCAAAGGAAAAATCCTCCGGTAACGAAGAGAAAGAAGCTTTCTGAGAAACTTCTTTGTGTTCTGTGAAATCATCTCACAGAGTTACAGCTTTCCCCTCAAGAAGCCTTTCGCTAAGACAGTTCTTTTGGAATTGGACAAGTGATATTTGGAAGCCCATAGAGGGCCATGGTGAAAAAGGAAATATCCTCAGATGAAATCTGGAAAGAAGCTTTCTGAGAAACAGCTTAGTGTTCTGTTAATTCATCTCACAGAGTTACATCAGTATTTCGTGGATCTCTTAGCTAGCTTTATTTCTGTGGAATCTGAGAACAGATATTTCGGATCCCTTTGAAGACTATAGGGCCAAAGGAAATATCCTCCGATAACAAAGAGAAAGAAGCTTTCTGAGAAACTCTTTGTGTTCTGTGAAGTCATCTCACAGATTTACAGCTTTCCCCTCAAGAAGCCTTTCGCTAAGACAGTTCTTGTGGAATTGGCAAAGTGATATATGGAAGCCCTTAGAGGGCTATGGTGAAAAAGGAAATATCCTCAGATGAAATCTGGAAAGAAGATTTCTGAGAAACTGCTTAGTGTTCTGTTAATTCATCTCACAGAGTTACATCTGTATTTGTTGCATCTCTTTGCTTGCCTTATTTCTGTGGAATCTGAGAACAGATATTTCGGATCCCTTTGAAGACTATAGGACCAAAGGAAAAATCCTCCGATAACGAAGAGAAAGAAGCTTTCTGAGAAACTTCTTTGTGTTCTGTGAAATCATCTCACAGAGTTACAGCTTTCCCCTCAAGAAGCCTTTCGCTAAGACAGTTCTTTTGGAATTGGACAAGTGATATTTGGAAGCCCATAGAGGGCCATGGTGAAAAAGGAAATATCCTCAGATGAAATCTGGAAAGAAGCCTTCTAAGAAACAGCTTATTGTTCTGTTAATTCATCTCACAGAGTTAATTCAGTATTTCGTGGATCTCTTTGCTAGCTTTATTTCTGTGGAATCTGAGAACAGATATTTCGGATCCCTTTGAAGATATAGGGCCAATGGAAATATCCTCCGATAACAGAGAGAAAGAAGCTTTCTGAGAAACTTCTTTGTGTTCTGTGAAATCATCTCACAGAGTTACAGCTTTTCCCTCAAGAAGCCTTTCGCTAAGACTGTTCTTGTGGAATTGGCAAGGTGATATTTGGAAGCCCATAGAGGGCTATGGTGAAAAAGGAAATATCCTCAGATGAAATCTGGAAAGAAGCTTTCTGAGAAACTGCTTAGTGTTCTGCTAATTCATCTCACAGAGTTACATCTGTATTTCGTGGATCTCTTTGCTAGCCTTATTTCTGTGAAATCTGAGAACAGATATTTCGGATCCCTTTGAAGACAATAGGGCCAAAGGAAAAATCCTCCGATAACAAAGAGAAAGAAGCTTTCTGAGAAACTTCTTAGTGTTCTGTGAAATCATCTCAGAGAGTTACAGCTTTCCCCTCAAGAAGCCTTTCGCTAAGACAGTTCTTGTGGAATTGGCAAAGTGATATTTGGAAGCCCATAGAGGGCTGTGGTGAAAAAGGAAATATCCTCAGATGAAATCTGGAAAGAAGCTTTCTGAGAAACTGCTTAGTGTTCTGTTAGTTCATCTCACAGAGTTACATCTGTATTTCATGGATCTCTTTGCTATCCTTATTTCTGTGGAATCTGAGAACAGATATTTCGGATCCCTTTGAAAACTATAGGGCCAAAGGAAAAATCCTCCGATAACAAAGAGAAAGAAGCTTTCTGAGAAACTTCTTTGTGTTCTGTGAAATCATCTCAGAGAGTTACAGCTTTCCCCTCAAGAAGCCTTTCGCTAAGACAGTTCTTGTGGAATTGGCAAAGTGATATTGGAAGCCCATGGAGGGCCATGGTGAAAAAGGAAATATCCTCAGATGAAATCTGTAGAGAAGCTTTCTGAGAAACTGCTTAGTGTTCTGTTAATTCATCTCACAGAGTTACATCTGTATTTCGTGGATCTCTTTGCTAGCTTTATTTCTGTGGAATCTGAGAACAGATATTTCGGATCCCTTTGAAGACTATAGGGCCAAAGGAAATATCCTCCGATAACGAAGAGAAAGAAGCTTTCTGAGAAACTTCTTTGTGTTCTGTGAAATCATCTCACAGAGTTACAGCTTTCCCCTCAAGAAGCCTTTCGATAAGACAGTTCTTGTGGAATTGGCCAAGTGATATTTGTAAGCCCGTAGAGGGCCATGGTGAAAAAGGAAATATCCTCAGATAAAATCTGGAAGGAAGCTTTCTGATAAACTGCTTAGTGTTCTGTTAATTCATCTCACAGAGTTACATCTGTATTTCGTGGATCTCTTTGCTAGCCTTATTTCTGTGGAATCTGAGAACAGATATTTCGGATCCCTTTGAAGACTATAGGGCCGAAGGAAAAATCCTCCGATAACAAAGAGAAAGAAGCTTTCTGAGAAACTTCTTTGTGTTCTGTGAAATCATCTCACAGAGTTACAGCTTTCCCCTCAAGAAGCCTTTCGCTAAGACAGTTCTTGTGGAATTGGCAAAGTGATATTTGGAAGCCCATAGAGGGCTATGGTGAAAAAGGAAATATCCTCAGATGAAATCTGGAAAGAAGCTTTCTGAGAAACTGCTTAGTGTTCTGTTAATTCATCTCACAGAGTTACATCTGTATTTCGTGGATCTCTTTGCTAGCCTTATTTCTGTGGAATCTGAGAACAGATATTTCGGATCCCTTTGAAGACAATAGGGCCAAAGGAAAAATCCTCCGATAACAAAGAGAAGGAAGCTTTCTGAGAAACTTCTTTGTGTTCTGTGAAATCATCTCAGAGAGTTACAGCTTTCCCCTCAAGAAGCCTTTCGCTAAGACAGTTCTTGTGGAATTGGCAAAGTGATATTTGGAAGCCCATAGAGGGCCATGGTGAAAAAGGATATTTCCTCAGATGAAATCTGGAAAGAAGCTTTCTGAGAAACTGCTTAGTGTTCTGTTAATTCATCTCACAGTGTTACATCTGTATTTCGTGGATCTCTTTGCTTGCCTTATTTCTGTGGAATCTGAGAACAGATATTTCGGATCCCTTTGAAGACTATAGGGCCAAAGGAAAAATCCTCCGATAACGAAGAGAAAGAAGCTTTCTGAGAAACTTCTTTGTGTTCTGTGAAATCATCTCAGAGAGTTACAGCTTTCCCCTCAAAAAGCCTTTCGCTAAGACAGTTCTTGTGGAATTGGACAAGTGATATTTGGAAGCCCATAGAGGGCCTTGGTGAAAAAGGAAATATCCTCAGATGAAATCTGGAAAGAAGCTTTCTGAGAAACTGCTTAGTGTTCTGTTAATTCATCTCACAGAGTTACATCTGTATTTCGTGGATCTCTTTGCTAGCTTTATTTCTGTGGAATCTGAGAACAGATATTTCAGATCCCTTTGAAGACTATAGGGCCAAAGGAAATATCCTCCGATAACAAAGAGAAAGAAGCTTTCTGAGAAACTCTTTGTGTTCTGTGAAATCATCTCACAGAGTTACAGATTTCCCCTCAAGAAGCCTTTCGCTAAGACAGTTCTTGTGGAATTGGCCAAGTGATATTTGTAAGCCCATAGAGGGCTATGGTGAAAAAGGAAATATCCTCAGATGAAATCTGGAAAGAAGATTTCTGAGAAACTGCTTAGTGTTCTGTTAATTCATCTCACAGAGTTACATCTGTATTTCGTGGATCTCTTTGCTAGCCTTATTTCTGTGGAATCTGAGAACAGATATTTCGGATCCCTTTGAAGACTATAGGGTCAAAGGAAATATCCTACGATAACAAAGAGAAAGAAGCTTTCTGAGAAACTTCTTTGTGTTCTGTGAAATCATCTCACAGAGTTACAGCTATCTCCTCAAGAAGCCTTTCGCTAAGACAGTTCTTGTGGAATTGGCCAAGTGATATTCGGAAGCCCATAGAGGGCTATGGTGAAAAAGGAAATATCCTCAGATGAAATCTGGAAAGAAGCTTTCTGAGAAACTGCTTAGTGTTCTGTTAATTCATCTCACAGAGTTACATCTGTATTTCGTGGATCTCTTTGCTAGCCTTATTTCTGTGGAATCTGAGAACAGATATTTCGGATCCCTTTGAAGACAATAGGGCCAAAGGAAAAATCCTCCGATAACAAAGAGAAAGAAGCTTTCTGAGAAACTTCTTTCTGTTCTGTGAAATCATCTCACAGAGTTACAGCTTTCCCCTCAAGACGCCTTTCGCTAAGACAGTTCTTGTGGAATTGGCAAAGTGATATTTGGAAGCCCATAGAGGGCTATGGTGAAAAAGGAAATATCCTCAGATGAAATCTGGAAAGAAGCTTTCTGAGAAACTGCTTAGTGTTCTGTTAATTCATCTCACAGAGTTACATCTGTATTTCGTGGATCTCTTTGCTGGCCTTATTTCTGTGGAATCTGAGAACAGATATTTCGGATCCCTTTGAAGACTATAGGGCCAAAGGAAAAATCCTCCGATAACGAAGAGAAAGAAGCTTTCTGAGAAACTTCTTTGTGTTCTGTGAAATCATCTCAGAGAGTTACAGCTTTCCCCTCAAGAAGCCTTTCGCTAAGACAGTTCTTTTGGAATTGGACAAGTGATATTTGGAAGCCCATAGAGGGCCATGGTGAAAAAGGAAATATCCTCAGATGAAATCTGGAAAGAAGCTTTCTGAGAAACAGCTTAGTGTTCTGTTAATTCATCTCACAGAGTTACATCAGTATTTCGTGGATCTCTTTGCTAGCTTTATTTCTGTGGAATCTGAGAACAGATATTTCGGATCCCTTTGAAGACTACAGGGCCAAAGGAAATATCCTCCGATAACAAAGAGAAAGAAGCTTTCTGAGAAACTCTTTGTGTTCTGTGAAATCATCTCACAGATTTACAGCTTTCCCCTCAAGAAGCCTTTCGCTAAGACAGTTCTTGTGGAATTGGCAAAGTGATATATGGAAGCCCTTAGAGGGCTATGGTGAAAAAGGAAATATCCTCAGATGAAATCTGGAAAGAAGATTTCTGAGAAACTGCTTAGTGTTCTGTTAGTGCATCTCACAGAGTTACATCTGTATTTCGTGGATCTCTTTGCTTGCCTTATTTCTGTGGAATCTGAGAACAGATATTTCGGATCCCTTTGAAGACTATAGGGCCAAAGGAAAAATCCTCCGATAACGAAGAGAAAGAAGCTTTCTGAGAAACTTCTTTGTGTTCTGTGAAATCATCTCACAGAGTTACAACTTTCCCCTCAAGAAGCCTTTCGCTAAGACAGTTCTTTTGGAATTGGACAAATGATATTTGGAAGCCCATAGAGGGCCATGGTGAAAAAGGAAATATCCTCAGATGAAATCGGGAAAGAAGCTTTCTGAGACACAGCTTATTGTTCTGTTAATTCATCTCACAGAGTTACATCAGTATTTCGTGGATCTCTTTGCTAGCTTTATTTCTGTGGAATCTGAGAACAGATATTTCGGATCCCTTTGAAGACTATAGGTCCAATGGAAATATCCTCCGATAACAAAGAGAAAGAAGCTTTCTGAGAAACTCTTTGTGTTCTGTGAAGTCATCTCACAGATTTACAGCTTTCCCCTCAAGAAGCCTTTCGCTAAGACAGTTCTTGTGGAATTGGCAAAGTGATATATGGAAGCCCTTAGAGGGCTATGGTGAAAAAGGAAATATCCTCAGATGAAATCTGGAAAGAAGATTTCTGAGAAACTGCTTAGTGTTCTGTTAATTCATCTCACAGAGTTACATCTGTATTTCGTGGATCTCTTTGCTAGCTTTATTCCTGTGGAATCTGAGAACAGATATTTCGGATCCCTTTGAAGACTATAGGGCCAAAGGAAATATCCTTCGATAACAAAGAGAAAGAAGCTTTCTGAGAAACTTCTTTGTGTTCTGTGAAATCATCTCACAGAGTTACAGCTTTTCCCTCAAGAAGCCTTTCGCTATGACAGTTCTTGTGGAATTGGCAACGTGATATTTGGAAGCCCATAGAGGGCTACGTTGAAAAAGGAAATATCCTCAGATGAAATCTGGAAAGAAGCTTTCTGAGAAACTGCTTAGTGTTCTGTTAATTCATCTCACAGAGGTACATCTGTATTTCGTGGATCTCTTTGCTAGCCTTATTTCTGTGGAATCTGAGAACAGATATTTCGGATCCCTTTGAAGACTATAGAGCCAAAGGAAATATCCTCCGATAACAAAGAGAACGAAGCTTTCTGAGAAACTTCTTTGTGTTCTGTGAAATCATCTCACAGAGTTACAGCTTTCCCCTCAAGAAGCCTTTCGCTAAGACAGTTCTTGTGGAATTGGCAAAGTGATATTTGGAAGCCCATAGAGGGCTATGGTGAAAAAGGAAATATCCTCAGATGAAATCTGGAAAGAAGCTTTCTGAGAAACAGCTTAGTGTTCTGTTAATTCATCTCACAGAGTTACATCAGTATTTCGTGGATCTCTTTGCTAGCTTTATTTCTGTGGAATCTGAGAACAGATATTTCGGATCCCTTTGAAGACTACAGGGCCAAAGGAAATATCCTCCGATAACAAAGAGAAAGAAGCTTTCTGAGAAACTCTTTGTGTTCTGTGAAATCATCTCACAGATTTACAGCTTTCCCCTCAAGAAGCCTTTCGCTAAGACAGTTCTTGTGGAATTGGCAAAGTGATATATGGAAGCCCTTAGAAGGCTATGGTGAAAAAGGAAATATCCTCAGATGAAATCTGGAAAGAAGATTTCTGAGAAACTGCTTAGTGTTCTGTTAATTCATCTCACAAAGTTACATCTGTGTTTCGTGGATCTCTTTGCTAGCTTTATTCCTGTGGAATCTGAGAACAGATATTTCGGATCCCTTTGAAGACTATAGGGCCAAAGGAAATATCCTTCGATAACGAAGAGAAAGAAGCTTTCTGAGAAACTTCTTTGTGTTCTGTGAAATCATCTCACAGAGTTACAGCTTTTCCCTCAAGAAGCCTTTCGCTAAGACTGTTCTTGTGGAATTGGCAACGTGATATTTGGAAGCCCATAGAGGGCTATGGTGAAAAAGGAAATATCCTCAGATGAAATCTGGAAGGAAGCTTTCTGATAAACTGCTTAGTGTTCTGTTAATTCATCTCACAGAGTTACATCTGTATTTCGTGGATCTCTTTGCTAGCCTTATTTCTGTGGAATCTGAGAACAGATATTTCGGATCCCTTTGAAGACTATAGGGCCAAAGGAAAAATCCTCCGATAACAAAGAGAAAGAAGCTTTATGAGAAACTTCTTTGTGTTCTGTGAAATGATCTCACAGAGTTACAGCTTTCCCCTCAAGAAGCCTTTCGCTAAGACAGTTCTTGTGGAATTGGACAAGTGATATTTGGAAGCCCATAGAGGGCTATGGTGAAAAAGGAAATATCCTCAGATGAAATCTGGAAAGAAGCTTTCTGAGAAACTGCTTAGTGTTCTGTTAATTCATCTCACAGAGTTACATCTGTATTTCGTGGATCTCTTTGCTGGCCTTATTTCTGTGGAATCTGAGAACAGATATTTCGGATCCCTTTGAAGACTATAGGGCCAAAGGAAAAATCCTCCGATAACGAAGAGAAAGAAGCTTTCTGAGAAACTTCTTTGTGTTCTGTGAAATCATCTCAGAGAGTTACAGCTTTCCCCTCAAGAAGCCTTTCGCTAAGACAGTTCTTTTGGAATTGGACAAGTGATATTTGGAAGCCCATACAGGGCCATGGTGAAAAAGGAAATATCCTCAGATGAAATCTGGAAAGAAGCTTTCTGAGAAACAGCTTAGTGTTCTGTTAATTCATCTCACAGAGTTTCATCAGTATTTCGTGGATCTCTTTGCTAGCTTTATTTCTGTGGAATCTGAGAACAGATATTTCGGATCCCTTTGAAGACTACAGGGCCAAAGGAAATATCCTCCGATAACAAAGAGAAAGAAGCTTTCTGAGAAACTCTTTGTGTTCTGTGAAATCATCTCACAGATTTACAGCTTTCCCCTCAAGAAGCCTTTCGCTAAGACAGTTCTTGTGGAATTGGCAAAGTGATATATGGAAGCCCTTAGAGGGCTATGGTGAAAAAGGAAATATCCTCAGATGAAATCTGGAAAGAAGATTTCTGAGAAACTGCTTAGTGTTCTGTTAGTGCATCTCACAGAGTTACATCTGTATTTCGTGGATCTCTTTGCTTGCCTTATTTCTCTGGAATCTGAGAACAGATATTTCGGATCCCTTTGAAGACTATAGGGCCAAAGGAAAAATCCTCCGATAACGAAGAGAAAGAAGCTTTCTGAGAAACTTCTTTGTGTTCTGTGAAATCATCTCAGAGAGTTACAGCTTTCCCCTCAAGAAGCCTTTCGCTAAGACAGTTCTTTTGGAATTGGACAAATGATATTTGGAAGCCCATAGAGGGCCATGGTGAAAAAGGAAATATCCTCAGATGAAATCGGGAAAGAAGCTTTCTGAGACACAGCTTATTGTTCTGTTAATTCATCTCACAGAGTTACATCAGTATTTCGTGGATCTCTTTGCTAGCTTTATTTCTGTGGAATCTGAGAACAGATATTTCGGATCCCTTTGAAGACTATAGGGCCAATGGAAATATCCTCCGATAACAAAGAGAAAGAAGCTTTCTGAGAAACTCTTTGTGTTCTGTGAAGTCATCTCACAGATTTACAGCTTTCCCCTCAAGAAGCCTTTCGCTAAGACAGTTCTTGTGGAATTGGCAAAGTGATATATGGAAGCCCTTAGAGGGCTATGGTGAAAAAGGAAATATCCTCAGATGAAATCTGGAAAGAAGATTTCTGAGAAACTGCTTAGTGTTCTGTTAATTCATCTCACAGAGTTACATCTGTATTTCGTGGATCTCTTTGCTAGCTTTATTCCTGTGGAATCTGAGAACAGATATTTCGGATCCCTTTGAAGACTATAGGGCCAAAGGAAATATCCTTCGATAACAAAGAGAAAGAAGCTTTCTGAGAAACTTCTTTGTGTTCTGTGAAATCATCTCACAGAGTTACAGCTTTTCCCTCAAGAAGCCTTTCGCTATGACAGTTCTTGTGGAATTGGCAACGTGATATTTGGAAGCCCATAGAGGGCTACGTTGAAAAAGGAAATATCCTCAGATGAAATCTGGAAAGAAGCTTTCTGAGAAACTGCTTAGTGTTCTGTTAATTCATCTCACAGAGGTACATCTGTATTTCGTGGATCTCTTTGCTAGCCTTATTTCTGTGGAATCTGAGAACAGATATTTCGGATCCCTTTGAAGACTATAGAGCCAAAGTAAATATCCTCCGATAACAAAGAGAAAGAAGCTTTCTGAGAAACTTCTTTGTGTTCTGTGAAATCATCTCACAGAGTTACAGCTTTCCCCTCAAGAAGCCTTTCGCTAAGACAGTTCTTGTGGAATTGGAAAAGTGATATTTGGAAGCCCATAGAGGGCTATGGTGAAAAAGGAAATATCCTCAGATGAAATCTGGAAAGAAGCTTTCTGAGAAACAGCTTAGTGTTCTGTTAATTCATCTCACAGAGTTACATCAGTATTTCGTGGATCTCTTTGCTAGCTTTATTTCTGTGGAATCTGAGAACAGATATTTCGGATCCCTTTGAAGACTATAGGGCCAAAGGAAATATCCTCCGATAACAAAGAGAAAGAAGCTTTCTGAGAAACTCTTTGTGTTCTGTGAAATCATCTCACAGATTTACAGCTTTCCCCTCAAGAAGCCTTTCGCTAAGACAGTTCTTGTGGAATTGGCAAAGTGATATATGGAAGCCCTTAGAAGGCTATGGTGAAAAAGGAAATATCCTCAGATGAAATCTGGAAAGAAGATTTCTGAGAAACTGCTTAGTGTTCTGTTAATTCATCTCACAAAGTTACATCTGTGTTTCGTGGATCTCTTTGCTAGCTTTATTCCTGTGGAATCTGAGAACAGATATTTCGGATCCCTTTGAAGACTATAGGGCCAAAGGAAATATCCTTCGATAACGAAGAGAAAGAAGCTTTCTAAGAAACTTCTTTGTGTTCTGTGAAATCATCTCACAGAGTTACAGCTTTTCCCTCAAGAAGCCTTTCGCTAAGACTGTTCTTGTGGAATTGGCAACGTGATATTTGGAAGCCCATAGAGGGCTATGGTGAAAAAGGAAATATCCTCAGATGAAATCTGGAAAGAAGCTTTCTGAGAAACTGCTTAGTGTTCTGTTAATTCATCTCACAGAGTTACATCTGTATTTCGTGGATCTCTTTGCTTGCCTTATTTCTGTGGAATCTGAGAACAGATATTTCGGATCCCTTTGAAGACTATAGGGCCAAAGGAAAAATCCTCCGATAACGAAGAGAAAGAAGCTTTCTGAGAAACTTCTTTGTGTTCTGTGAAATCATCTCACAGAGTTACAGCTTTCCCCTCAAGAATCCTTTCGCTAAGACAGTTCTTTTGGAATTGGACAAGTGATATTTGGAAGCCCATAGAGGGCCATGGTGAAAAAGGAAATATCCTCAGATGAAATCGGGAAAGAAGCTTTCTGAGAAACAGCTTATTGTTCTGTTAATTCATCTCACAGAGTTACATCAGTATTTCGTGGATCTCTTTGCTAGCTTTATTTCTGTGGAATCTGAGAACAGATATTTCGGATCCCTTTGAAGACTATAGGGCCAAAGGAAATATCCTCCGATAACAAAGAGAAAGAAGCTTTCTGAGAAACTCTTTGTGTTCTGTGAAATCATCTCACAGAGTTACAGATTTCCCCTCAAGAAGCCTTTCGCTAAGACAGTTCTTGTGGAATTGGCCAAGTGATATTTGTAAGCCCATAGAGGGCTATGGTGAAAAAGGAAATATCCTCAGATGAAATCTGGAAAGAAGATTTCTGAGAAACTGCTTAGTGTTCTGTTAATTCATCTCACAGAGTTACATCTGTATTTCGTGGATCTCTTTGCTAGCCTTATTTCTGTGGAATCTGAGAACAGATATTTCGGATCCCTTTGAAGACTATAGGGTCAAAGGAAATATCCTACGATAACAAAGAGAAAGAAGCTTTCTGAGAAACTTCTTTGTGTTCTGTGAAATCATCTCACAGAGTTACAGCTATCTCCTCAAGAAGCCTTTCGCTAAGACAGTTCTTGTGGAATTGGCCAAGTGATATTCGGAAGCCCATAGAGGGCTATGGTGAAAAAGGAAATATCCTCAGATGAAATCTGGAAAGAAGCTTTCTGAGAAACTGCTTAGTGTTCTGTTAATTCATCTCACAGAGTTACATCTGTATTTCGTGGATCTCTTTGCTAGCCTTATTTCTGTGGAATCTGAGAACAGATATTTCGGATCCCTTTGAAGACAATAGGGCCAAAGGAAAAATCCTCCGATAACAAAGAGAAAGAAGCTTTCTGAGAAACTTCTTTGTGTTCTGTGAAATCATCTCACAGAGTTACAGCTTTCCCCTCAAGACGCCTTTCGCTAAGACAGTTCTTGTGGAATTGGCAAAGTGATATTTGGAAGCCCATAGAGGGCTATGGTGAAAAAGGAAATATCCTCAGATGAAATCTGGAAAGAAGCTTTCTGAGAAACTGCTTAGTGTTCTGTTAATTCATCTCACAGAGTTACATCTGTATTTCGTGGATCTCTTTGCTGGCCTTATTTCTGTGGAATCTGAGAACAGATATTTCGGATCCCTTTGAAGACTATAGGGCCAAAGGAAAAATCCTCCGATAACGAAGAGAAAGAAGCTTTCTGAGAAACTTCTTTGTGTTCTGTGAAATCATCTCAGAGAGTTACAGCTTTCCCCTCAAGAAGCCTTTCGCTAAGACAGTTCTTTTGGAATTGGACAAGTGATATTTGGAAGCCCATAGAGGGCCATGGTGAAAAAGGAAATATCCTCAGATGAAATCTGGAAAGAAGCTTTCTGAGAAACAGCTTAGTGTTCTGTTAATTCATCTCACAGAGTTACATCAGTATTTCGTGGATCTCTTTGCTAGCTTTATTTCTGTGGAATCTGAGAACAGATATTTCGGATCCCTTTGAAGACTACAGGGCCAAAGGAAATATCCTCCGATAACAAAGAGAAAGAAGCTTTCTGAGAAACTCTTTGTGTTCTGTGAAATCATCTCACAGATTTACAGCTTTCCCCTCAAGAAGCCTTTCGCTAAGACAGTTCTTGTGGAATTGGCAAAGTGATATATGGAAGCCCTTAGAGGGCTATGGTGAAAAAGGAAATATCCTCAGATGAAATCTGGAAAGAAGATTTCTGAGAAACTGCTTAGTGTTCTGTTAGTGCATCTCACAGAGTTACATCTGTATTTCGTGGATCTCTTTGCTTGCCTTATTTCTGTGGAATCTGAGAACAGATATTTCGGATCCCTTTGAAGACTATAGGGCCAAAGGAAAAATCCTCCGATAACGAAGAGAAAGAAGCTTTCTGAGAAACTCTTTGTGTTCTGTGAAGTCATCTCACAGATTTACAGCTTTCCCCTCAAGAAGCCTTTCGCTAAGACAGTTCTTGTGGAATTGGCAAAGTGATATATGGAAGCCCTTAGAGGGCTATGGTGAAAAAGGAAATATCCTCAGATGAAATCTGGAAAGAAGATTTCTGAGAAACTGCTTAGTGTTCTGTTAATTCATCTCACAGTTACATCTGTATTTCGTGGATCTCTTTGCTAGCTTTATTCCTGTGGAATCTGAGAACAGATATTTCGGATCCCTTTGAAGACTATAGGGCCAAAGGAAATATCCTTCGATAACAAAGAGAAAGAAGCTTTCTGAGAAACTTCTTTGTGTTCTGTGAAATCATCTCACAGAGTTACAGCTTTTCCCTCAAGAAGCCTTTCGCTATGACAGTTCTTGTGGAATTGGCAACGTGATATTTGGAAGCCCATAGAGGGCTACGTTGAAAAAGGAAATATCCTCAGATGAAATCTGGAAAGAAGCTTTCTGAGAAACTGCTTAGTGTTCTGTTAATTCATCTCACAGAGGTACATCTGTATTTCGTGGATCTCTTTGCTAGCCTTATTTCTGTGGAATCTGAGAACAGATATTTCGGATCCCTTTGAAGACTATAGAGCCAAAGTAAATATCCTCCGATAACAAAGAGAAAGAAGCTTTCTGAGAAACTTCTTTGTGTTCTGTGAAATCATCTCACAGAGTTACAGCTTTCCCCTCAAGAAGCCTTTCGCTAAGACAGTTCTTGTGGAATTGGAAAAGTGATATTTGGAAGCCCATAGAGGGCTATGGTGAAAAAGGAAATATCCTCAGATGAAATCTGGAAAGAAGCTTTCTGAGAAACAGCTTAGTGTTCTGTTAATTCATCTCACAGAGTTACATCAGTATTTCGTGGATCTCTTTGCTAGCTTTATTTCTGTGGAATCTGAGAACAGATATTTCGGATCCCTTTGAAGACTATAGGGCCAAAGGAAATATCCTCCGATAACAAAGAGAAAGAAGCTTTCTGAGAAACTCTTTGTGTTCTGTGAAATCATCTCACAGATTTACAGCTTTCCCCTCAAGAAGCCTTTCGCTAAGACAGTTCTTGTGGAATTGGCAAAGTGATATATGGAAGCCCTTAGAAGGCTATGGTGAAAAAGGAAATATCCTCAGATGAAATCTGGAAAGAAGATTTCTGAGAAACTGCTTAGTGTTCTGTTAATTCATCTCACAAAGTTACATCTGTGTTTCGTGGATCTCTTTGCTAGCTTTATTCCTGTGGAATCTGAGAACAGATATTTCGGATCCCTTTGAAGACTATAGGGCCAAAGGAAATATCCTTCGATAACGAAGAGAAAGAAGCTTTCTAAGAAACTTCTTTGTGTTCTGTGAAATCATCTCACAGAGTTACAGCTTTTCCCTCAAGAAGCCTTTCGCTAAGACTGTTCTTGTGGAATTGGCAACGTGATATTTGGAAGCCCATAGAGGGCTATGGTGAAAAAGGAAATATCCTCAGATGAAATCTGGAAAGAAGCTTTCTGAGAAACTGCTTAGTGTTCTGTTAATTCATCTCACAGAGTTACATCTGTATTTCGTGGATCTCTTTGCTTGCCTTATTTCTGTGGAATCTGAGAACAGATATTTCGGATCCCTTTGAAGACTATAGGGCCAAAGGAAAAATCCTCCGATAACGAAGAGAAAGAAGCTTTCTGAGAAACTTCTTTGTGTTCTGTGAAATCATCTCACAGAGTTACAGCTTTCCCCTCAAGAATCCTTTCGCTAAGACAGTTCTTTTGGAATTGGACAAGTGATATTTGGAAGCCCATAGAGGGCCATGGTGAAAAAGGAAATATCCTCAGATGAAATCGGGAAAGAAGCTTTCTGAGAAACAGCTTATTGTTCTGTTAATTCATCTCACAGAGTTACATCAGTATTTCGTGGATCTCTTTGCTAGCTTTATTTCTGTGGAATCTGAGAACAGATATTTCTGATCCCTTTGAAGACTATAGGGCCAAAGGAAATATCCTCCGATAACAAAGAGAAAGAAGCTTTCTGAGAAACTCTTTGTGTTCTGTGAAATCATCTCACAGAGTTACAGATTTCCCCTCAAGAAGCCTTTCGCTAAGACAGTTCTTGTGGAATTGGCCAAGTGATATTTGTAAGCCCATAGAGGGCTATGGTGAAAAAGGAAATATCCTCAGATGAAATCTGGAAAGAAGATTTCTGAGAAACTGCTTAGTGTTCTGTTAATTCATCTCACAGAGTTACATCTGTATTTCGTGGATCTCTTTGCTAGCCTTATTTCTGTGGAATCTGAGAACAGATATTTCGGATCCCTTTGAAGACTATAGGGTCAAAGGAAATATCCTACGATAACAAAGAGAAAGAAGCTTTCTGAGAAACTTCTTTGTGTTCTGTGAAATCATCTCACAGAGTTACAGCTATCTCCTCAAGAAGCCTTTCGCTAAGACAGTTCTTGTGGAATTGGCCAAGTGATATTCGGAAGCCCATAGAGGGCTATGGTGAAAAAGGAAATATCCTCAGATGAAATCTGGAAAGAAGCTTTCTGAGAAACTGCTTAGTGTTCTGTTAATTCATCTCACAGAGTTACATCTGTATTTCGTGGATCTCTTTGCTAGCCTTATTTCTGTGGAATCTGAGAACAGATATTTCGGATCCCTTTGAAGACAATAGGGCCAAAGGAAAAATCCTCCGATAACAAAGAGAAAGAAGCTTTCTGAGAAACTTCTTTGTGTTCTGTGAAATCATCTCACAGAGTTACAGCTTTCCCCTCAAGACGCCTTTCGCTAAGACAGTTCTTGTGGAATTGGCAAAGTGATATTTGGAAGCCCATAGAGGGCTATGGTGAAAAAGGAAATATCCTCAGATGAAATCTGGAAAGAAGCTTTCTGAGAAACTGCTTAGTGTTCTGTTAATTCATCTCACAGAGTTACATCTGTATTTCGTGGATCTCTTTGCTGGCCTTATTTCTGTGGAATCTGAGAACAGATATTTCGGATCCCTTTGAAGACTATAGGGCCAAAGGAAAAATCCTCCGATAACGAAGAGAAAGAAGCTTTCTGAGAAACTTCTTTGTGTTCTG
Organism: Macaca nemestrina; assembly: GCF_043159975.1. Taxonomy (NCBI): domain Eukaryota; kingdom Metazoa; phylum Chordata; class Mammalia; order Primates; family Cercopithecidae; genus Macaca; species Macaca nemestrina. Next base: position 238,261 of record NW_027257553.1, read on the forward strand.
TGAAATCATCTCAGAGAGTTACAGCTTTCCCCTCAAGAAGCCTTTCGCTAAGACAGTTCTTTTGGAATTGGACAAGTGATATTTGGAATCCCATAGAGGGCCATGTTGAAAAAGGAAATATCCTCAGATGAAATCTGGAAAGAAGCTTTCTGAGAAACAGCTTAGTGTTCTGTTAATTCATCTCACAGAGTTACATCAGTATTTCGTGGATCTCTTTGCTAGCTTTATTTCTGTGGAATCTGAGAACAGATATTTCGGATCCCTTTGAAGACTACAGGGCCAAAGGAAATATCCTCCGATAAGAAAGAGAAAGAAGCTTTCTGAGAAACTCTTTGTGTTCTGTGAAATCATCTCACAGATTTACAGCTTTCCCCTCAAGAAGCCTTTCGCTAAGACAGTTCTTGTGGAATTGGCAAAGTGATATATGGAAGCCCATAGAGGGCTACGTTGAAAAAGGAAATATCCTCAGATGAAATCTGGAAAGAAGCTTTCTGAGAAACTGCTTAGTGTTCTGTTAATTCATCTCACAGAGGTACATCTGTATTTCGTGGATCTCTTTGCTAGCCTTATTTCTGTGGAATCTGAGAACAGATATTTCGGATCCCTTTGAAGACTATAGAGCCAAAGTAAATATCCTCCGATAACAAAGAGAAAGAAGCTTTCTGAGAAACTTCTTTGTGTTCTGTGAAATCATCTCACAGAGTTACAGCTTTCCCCTCAAGAAGCCTTTCGCTAAGACAGTTCTTGTGGAATTGGAAAAATGATATTTGGAAGCCCATAGAGGGCTATGGTGAAAAAGGAAATATCCTCAGATGAAATCTGGAAAGAAGCTTTCTGAGAAATAGCTTAGTGTTCTGTTAATTCATCTCACAGAGTTACATCAGTATTTCGTGGATCTCTTTGCTAGCTTTATTTCTGTGGAATCTGAGAACAGATATTTCGGATCCCTTTGAAGACTATAGGGCCAAAGGAAATATCCTCCGATAACACAGAGAAAGAAGCTTTCTGAGAAACTCTTTGTGTTCTGTGAAATCATCTCACAGATTTACAGCTTTCCCCTCAAGAAGCCTTTCGCTAAGACAGTTCTTGTGGAATTGGCAAAGTGATATATGGAAGCCCTTAGAAGGCTATGGTGAAAAAGGAAATATCCTCAGATGAAATCTGGAAAGAAGATTTCTGAGAAACTGCTTAGTGTTCTGTTAATTCATCTCACACAGTTACATCTGTGTTTCGTGGATCTCTTTGCTAGCATTATTCCTGTGGAATCTGAGAACAGATATTTCGGATCCCTTTGAAGACTATAGGGCCAAAGGAAATATCCTTCGATAACGAAGAGAAAGAAGCTTTCTGAGAAACTTCTTTGTGTTCTGTGAAATCATCTCACAGAGTTACAGCTTTTCCTTCAAGAAGCCTTTCGCTAAGACTGTTCTTGTGGAATTGGCAATGTGATATTTGGAAGCCCATAGAGGGCTATGGTGAAAAAGGAAATATCCTCAGATGAAATCTGGAAAGAAGCTTTCTGAGAAACTGCTTAGTGTTCTGTTAATTCATCTCACAGAGTTACATCTGTATTTCGTGGATCTCTTTGCTTGCCTTATTTCTGTGGAATCTGGTAACAGATATTTCGGATCCCTTTGAAGACTATAGGGCCAAAGGAAAAATCCTCCGATAACGAAGAGAAAGAAGCTTTCTGAGAAACTTCTTTGTGTTCTGTGAAATCATCTCACAGAGTTACAGCTTTCCCCTCAAGATGCCTTTCGCTAAGACAGTTCTTTTGGAATTGGACAAGTGATATTTGGAAGCCCTTAGAGGGCCATGGTGAAAAAGGAAATATCCTCAGATGAAATCGGGAAAGAAGCTTTCTGAGAAACAGCTTATTGTTCTGTTAATTCATCTCACAGAGTTACATCAGTATTTCGTGGATCTCTTTGCTAGCTTTATTTCTGTGGAATCTGAGAACAGATATTTCGGATCCCTTTGAAGACTATAGGGCCAATGGAAATATCCTCCGATAACAAAGAGAAAGAAGCTTCCTGAGAAACTCTTTGTGTTCTGTGAAATCATCTCACAGATTTACAGCTTTCCCCTCAAGAAGCCTTTCGCTAAGACAGTTCTTGTGGAATTGGCAAAGTGATATATGGAAGCCCTTAGAGGGCTATGGTGAAAAAGGAAATATCCTCAGATGAAATCTGGAAAGAAGATTTCTGAGAAACTGCTTAGTGTTCTGTTAATTCATCTCACAGAGTTACATCTGTATTTCGTGGATCTCTTTGCTAGCTTTTTTCCTGTGGAATCTGAGAACAGATATTTCGGATCCCTTTGAAGACTATAGGGCCAAAGGAAATATCCTTCGATAACAAAGAGAAAGAAGCTTTCTGAGAAACTTCTTTGTGTTCTGTGAAATCATCTCACAGAGTTACAGCTTTTCCCTCAAGAAGCCTTTCGCTATGACAGTTCTTGTGGAATTGGCAACGTGATATTTGGAAGCCCATAGAGGGCTACGTTGAAAAAGGAAATATCCTCAGATGAAATCTGGAAAGAAGCTTTCTGAGAAACTGCTTAGTGTTCTGTTAATTCATCTCACAGAGGTACATCTGTATTTCGTGGATCTCTTTGCTAGCCTTATTTCTGTGGAATCTGAGAACAGATATTTCGGATCCCTTTGAAGACTATAGAGCCAAAGTAAATATCCTCCGATAACAAAGAGAAAGAAGCTTTCTGAGAAACTTCTTTGTGTTCTGTGAAATCATCTCACAGAGTTACAGATTTCCCCTCAAGAAGCCTTTCGCTAAGACAGTTCTTGTGGAATTGGAAAAGTGATATTTGGAAGCCCATAGAGAGCTATGGTGAAAAAGGAAATATCCTCAGATGAAATCTGGAAAGAAGCTTTCTGAGAAACAGCTTAGTGTTCTGTTAATTAATCTCACAGAGTTACATCAGTATTTCGTGGATCTCTTTGCTAGCTTTATTTCTGTGGAATCTGAGAACAGATATTTCGGATCCCTTTGAAGACTATAGGGCCAAAGGAAATATCCTCCGATAACAAAGAGAAAGAAGCTTTCTGAGAAACTCTTTGTGTTCTGTGAAATCATCTCACAGATTTACAGCTTTCCCCTCAAGAAGCCTTTCGCTAAGACAGTTCTTGTGGAATTGGCAAAGTGATATATGGAAGCCCTTAGAAGGCTATGGTGAAAAAGGAAATATCCTCAGATGAAATCTGGAAAGAAGATTTCTGAGAAACTGCTTAGTGTTCTGTTAATTCATCTCACAAAGTTACATCTGTGTTTCGTGGATCTCTTTGCTAGCTTTTTTCCTGTGGAATCTGAGAACAGATATTTCGGATCCCTTTGAAGACTATAGGGCCAAAGGAAATATCCTTCGATAACGAAGAGAAAGAAGCTTTCTGAGAAACTTCTTTGTGTTCTGTGAAATCATCTCACAGAGTTACAGCTTTTCCCTCAAGAAGCCTTTCGCTAAGACTGTTCTTGTGGAATTGGCAACGTGATATTTGGAAGCCCATAGAGGGCTATGGTGAAAAAGGAAATATCCTCAGATGAAATCTGGAAAGAAGCTTTCTGAGAAATTGCTTAGTGTTCTGTTAATTCATCTCACAGAGTTACATCTGTATTTCGTGGATCTCTTTGCTGGCTTTATTTCTGTGGAATCTGAGAACAGATATTTCGGATCCCTTTGAAGACTATAAGGCCAAAGGAAATATCCTCCGATAACAAAGAGAAAGAAGCTTTCTGAGAAACTCTTTCGTTTCTGTGAAATCATCTCACAGAGTTACAGCTTTTCCCTCAAGAAGCCTTTCGCTAAGACTGTTCTTGTGGAATTGGCAACGTGATATTTGGAAGCCCATAGAGGGCTATGGTGAAAAAGGAAATATCCTCAGATGAAATCTGGAAAGAAGCTTTCTGAGAAACTGCTTAGTGTTCTGTTAATTCATCTCACAGAGTTACATCTGTGTTTCGTGGATCTCTTTGCTAGCCTTATTTCTGTGGAATCTGAGAACAGATATTTCGGATCCCTTTGAAGACTACAGGCCAAAGGAAATATCCTCCGATAACAAAGAGAAATAAGCTTTCTGAGAAACTTCTTTGTGTTCTGTGAAATCATCTCAGAGAGTTACAGCTTTCCCCTCAAGAAGCCTTTCGCTAAGACACTTCTTGTGGAATTGGCAAAGTGATATTTGGAAGCCCATAGAGGGCTGTGGTGAAAAAGGAAATATCCTCAGATGAAATCTGGAAAGAAGCTTTCTGAGAAACTGCTTAGTGTTCTGTTAATTCATCTCACAGAGTTACATCTGTATTTCGTGGATCTCTTTGCTAGCCTTATTTCTGTGGAATCTGAGAACAGATATTTCGGATCCCTTTGAAAACTATAGGGCCAAAGGAAAAATCCTCCGATAACAAAGAGAAAGAAGCTTTCTGAGAAACTTCTTTGTGTTCTGTGAAATCATCTCAGAGAGTTACAGCTTTCCCCTCAAGAAGCCTTTCGCTAAGACAGTTCTTGTGGAATTGGCAAAGTGATATTGGAAGCCCATGGAGGGCCATGGTGAAAAAGGAAATATCCTCAGATGAAATCTGGAGAGAAGCTTTCTGAGAAACTGCTTAGTGTTCTGTTAATTCATCTCACAGAGTTACATCTGTATTTCGTGGATCTCTTTGCTAGCTTTATTTCTGTGGAATCTGAGAACAGATATTTCGGATCCCTTTGAAGACTATAGGGCCAAAGGAAATATCCTCCGATAACGAAGAGAAAGAAGCTTTCTGAGAAACTTCTTTGTGTTCTGTGAAATCATCTCACAGAGTTACAGCTTTCCCCTCAAGAAGCCTTTCGATAAGACAGTTCTTGTGGAATTGGCCAAGTGATATTTGGAAGCCCTTAGAGGGCTATGCTGAAAAAGGAAATATCCTCAGATGAAATCTGGAAAGAAGCTTTCTGAGAAACTGCTTAGTGTTCTGTTAATTCATCTCACAGAGTTACATCTTTATTTCGTGGATCTCGTTGCTAGCCTTATTTCTGCGGAATCTGAGAACAGATATTTCGGATCCCTTTGAAGACAATAGGGCCAAAGGAAAAATCCTCCGATAACAAAGAGAAAGAAGCTTTCTGAGAAACTTCTTTGTGTTCTGTGAAATCATCTCAGAGAGTTACAGCTTTCCCCTCAAGATGCCTTTCGCTAAGACAGTTCTTTTGGAATTGGCAAAGTGATATTTGGAAGCCCATAGAGGGCCATGGTGAAAAAGGAAATATCCTCAGATGAAATCTGGAAAGAAGCTTTCTGAGAAACTGCTTAGTGTTCTGTTAATTCATCTCACAGAGTTACATATGTATTTCGTGGATCTCTTTGCTAGCTTTATTTCTGTGGAATCTGAGAACAGATATTTCGGATCCCTTTGAAGACTATAGGGCCAAAGGAAATATCCTCCGATAACAAAGAGAAAGAAGCTTTCTGAGAAACTCTTTGTGTTCTGTGAAATCATCTCACAGAGTTACAGATTTCCCCTCAAGAAGCCTTTCGCTAAGACAGTTCTTGTGGAATTGGCCAAGTGATATTTGTAAGCCCATAGAGGGCTATGGTGAAAAAGGAAATATCCTCAGATGAAATCTGGAAAGAAGATTTCTGAGAAACTGCTTAGTGTTCTGTTAATTCATCTCACAGAGTTACATCTGTATTTCGTGGATCTCTTTGCTAGCCTTATTTCTGTGGAATCTGAGAACAGATATTTCGGATCCCTTTGAAGACTATAGGGTCAAAGGAAATATCCTACGATAACAAAGAGAACGAAGCTTTCTGAGAAACTTCTTTGTGTTCTGTGAAATCATCTCACAGAGTTACAGCTATCCCCTCAAGAAGCCTTTCGCTAAGACAGTTCTTGTGGAATTGGCCAAGTGATATTTGGAAGCCCATAGAGGGCTATGGTGAAAAAGGAAATATCCTCAGATGAAATCTGGAAAGAAGCTTTCTGAGAAACTGCTTAGTGTTCTGTTAATTTATCTCACAGAGTTACATCTGTATTTCGTGGATATCTTTGCTAGCCTTATTTCTGTGGAATCTGAGAACAGATATTTCGGATCCCTTTGAAGACAATAGGGCCAAAGGAAAAATCCTCCGATAACAAAGAGAAAGAAGCTTTCTGAGAAACTTCTTTGTGTTCTGTGAAATCATCTCACAGAGTTACAGCTTTCCCCTCAAGAAGCCTTTCGCTAAGACAGTTCTTGTGGAATTGGCCAAGTGATATTTGGAAGCCCATAGAGGGCTATGGTGAAAAAGGAAATATCCTCAGATGAAATCTGGAAAGAAGCTTTCTGAGAAACTGCTTAGTGTTTTGTTAATTCATCTCACAGAGTTACATCTGTATTTCGTGGATCTCTTTGCTTGCCTTATTTCTGTGGAATCTGAGAACAGATATTTCGGATCCCTTTGAAGACTATAGGGCCAAAGGAAAAATCCTCTGATAACGAAGAGAAAGAAGCTTTCTGAGAAACTTCTTTGTGTTCTGTGAAATCATCTCAGAGAATTACAGCTTTCCTCTCAAGAAGCCTTTCGCTAAGACAGTTCTTTTGGAATTGGATAAGTGATATTTGGAAGCCCATAGAGGGCCATGGTGAAAAAGGAAATATCTTCAGATGAAATGTGGAAAGAAGCTTTCTGAGAAACAGCTTAGTGTTCTGTTAATTCATCTCACAGAGTTACATCAGTATTTCGTGGATCTCTTTGCTAGCTTTATTTCTGTGGAATCTGAGAACAGATATTTCGGATCCCTTTGAAGACAATAGGGCCAAAAGAAAAATCCTCCGATAACAAAGAGAAAGAAGCTTTCTGAGAAACTTCTTTGTGTTCTGTGAAATCATCTCACAGAGTTACAGCTTTCCCCTCAAGAAGCCTTTCGCTAAGACAGTTCTTGTGGAATTGGCAAAGTGATATTTGGAAGCCCATAGAGGGCTATGGTGAAAAAGGAAATATCCTCAGATGAAATCTGGAAAGAAGCTTTCTGAGAAACAGCTTAGTGTTCTGTTAATTCATCTCACAGAGTTACATCAGTATTTCGTGGATCTCTTTGCTAGCTTTATTTCTGTGGAATCTGAGAACAGATATTTCGGATCCCTTTGAAGACTATAGGGCCAAAGGAAATATCCTCCGATAACAAAGAGAAAGAAGCTTTCTGAGAAACTCTTTGTGTTCTGTGAAATCATCTCACAGATTTACAGCTTTCCCCTCAAGAAGCCTTTCGCTAAGACAGTTCTTGTGGAATTGGCAAAGTGATATATGGAAGCCCTTAGAAGGCTATGGTGAAAAAGGAAATATCCTCAGATGAAATCTGGAAAGAAGATTTCTGAGAAACTGCTTAGTGTTCTGTTAATTCATCTCACAGAGTTACATCTGTATTTCGTGGATCTCTTTGCTAGCTTTATTTCTGTGGAATCTGAGAACAGATATTTCGGATCCCTTTGAAGACTATAGGGCCAAAGGAAATATCCTTCGATAACAAAGAGAAAGAAGCTTTCTGAGAAACTTCTTTGTGTTCTGTGAAATCATCTCACAGAGTTACAGCTTTTCCCTCAAGAAGCCTTTCGCTAAGACTGTTCTTGTGGAATTGGCAACGTGTTATTTGGAAGCCCATAGAGGGCTATGGTGAAAAAGGAAATATCCTCAGATGAAATCTGGAAAGAAGCTTTCTGAGAAACTGCTTAGTGTTCTGTTAATTCATCTCACAGAGTTACATCTGTATTTCGTGGATCTCTTTGCTAGCCTTATTTCTGTGGAATCTGAGAACAGATATTTCGGATCCCTTTGAAGACAATAGGGCCAAAGGAAAAATCCTCCGATAACAAAGAGAAAGAAGCTTTCTGAGAAACTTCTTTGTGTTCTGTGAAATCATCTCACAGAGTTACAGCTTTCCCCTCAAGAAGCCTTTCGCTAAGACAGTTCTTGTGGAATTGGCAAAGTGATATTTGGAAGCCCATAGAGGGCTATGGTGAAAAAGGAAATATCCTCAGATGAAATCTGGAAAGAAGCTTTCTGAGAAACTGCTTAGTGTTCTGTTAATTCATCTCACAGAGTTACATCTGTATTTCGTGGATCTCTTTGCTTGCCTTATTTCTGTGGAATCTGAGAACAGATATTTCGGATCCCTTTGAAGACTATAGGGCCAAAGGAAAAATCCTCCGATAACGAAGAGAAAGAAGCTTTCTGAGAAACTTCTTTGTGTTCTGTGAAATCATCTCAGAGAGTTACAGCTTTCCCCTCAAGAAGCCTTTCGCTAAGACAGTTCTTTTGGAATTGGACAAGTGATATTTGGAAGCCCATATAGGGCCATGGTGAAAAAGGAAATATCCTCAGATGAAATCTGGAAAGAAGCTTTCTGAAAAACAGCTTAGTGTTCTGTTAATTCATCTCACAGAGTTACATCAGTATTTCGCGGATCTCTTTGCTAGCTTTATTTCTGTGGAATCTGAGAACAGATATTTCGGATCCCTTTGAAGACTATAGGGCCAAAGGAAATATCCTCCGATAACAAAGAGAAAGAAGCTTTCTGAGAAACTCTTTGTGTTCTGTGAAATCATCTCAGAGAGTTACAGCTTTCCCCTCAAGAAGCCTTTCGCTAAGACAGTTCTTTTGGAATTGGACAAGTGATATTTGGAAGCCCATAGAGGGCCATGGTGAAAAAGGAAATATCCTTAGATGAAATCTGGAAAGAAGCTTTCTGAGAAACTGCTTAGTGTTCTGTTAATTCATCTCACAGAGTTACATCTGTATTTCGTGGATCTCTTTGCTAGCCTTATTTCTGTGGAATCTGAGAACAGATATTTCGGATCCCTTTGAAGACTATAGGGCCAAAGGAAATATCCTCCGATAACAAAGAGAAAGAAGCTTTCTGAGAAACTCTTTGTGTTCTGTGAAATCATCTCACAGATTTACAGCTTTCCCCTCAAGAAGCCTTTCGCTAAGACAGTTCTTGTGGAATTGGCAAAGTGATATATGGAAGCCCTTAGAAGGCTATGGTGAAAAAGGAAATATCCTCAGATGAAATCTGGAAAGAAGATTTCTGAGAAACTGCTTAGTGTTCTGTTAATTCATCTCACAGAGTTACATCTGTATTTCGTGGATCTCTTTGCTAGCTTTATTTCTGTGGAATCTGAGAACAGATATTTCGGATCCCTTTGAAGACTATAGGGCCAAAGGAAATATCCTTCGATAACAAAGAGAAAGAAGCTTTCTGAGAAACTTCTTTGTGTTCTGTGAAATCATCTCACAGAGTTACAGCTTTTCCCTCAAGAAGCCTTTCGCTAAGACTGTTCTTGTGGAATTGGCAACGTGATATTTGGAAGCCCATAGAGGGCTATGGTGAAAAAGGAAATATCCTCCGATGAAATCTGGAAAGAAGCTTTCTGAGAAACTGCTTAGTGTTCTGTTAATTCATCTCACAGAGTTACATCTGTATTTCGTGGATCTCTTTGCTAGCCTTATTTCTGTGGAATCTGAGAACAGATATTTCGGATCCCTTTGAAGACAATAGGGCCAAAGGAAAAATCCTCCGATAACAAAGAGAAAGAAGCTTTCTGAGAAACTTCTTTGTGTTCTGTGAAATCATCTCACAGAGTTACAGCTTTCCCCTCAAGAAGCCTTTCGCTAAGACAGTTCTTGTGGAATTGGCAAAGTGATATTTGGAAGCCCATAGAGGGCTATGGTGAAAAAGGAAATATCCTCAGATGAAATCTGGAAAGAAGCTTTCTGAGAAACTGCTTAGTGTTCTGTTAATTCATCTCACAGAGTTACATCTGTATTTCGTGGATCTCTTTGCTTGCCTTATTTCTGTGGAATCTGAGAACAGATATTTCGGATCCCTTTGAAGACTATAGGGCCAAAGGAAAAATCCTCCGATAACGAAGAGAAAGAAGCTTTCTGAGAAACTTCTTTGTGTTCTGTGAAATCATCTCAGAGAGTTACAGCTTTCCCCTCAAGAAGCCTTTCGCTAAGACAGTTCTTTTGGAATTGGACAAGTGATATTTGGAAGCCCATATAGGGCCATGGTGAAAAAGGAAATATCCTCAGATGAAATCTGGAAAGAAGCTTTCTGAAAAACAGCTTAGTGTTCTGTTAATTCATCTCACAGAGTTACATCAGTATTTCGCGGATCTCTTTGCTAGCTTTATTTCTGTGGAATCTGAGAACAGATATTTCGGATCCCTTTGAAGACTATAGGGCCAAAGGAAATATCCTCCGATAACAAAGAGAAAGAAGCTTTCTGAGAAACTCTTTGTGTTCTGTGAAATCATCTCAGAGAGTTACAGCTTTCCCCTCAAGAAGCCTTTCGCTAAGACAGTTCTTTTGGAATTGGACAAGTGATATTTGGAAGCCCATAGAGGGCCATGGTGAAAAAGGAAATATCCTTAGATGAAATCTGGAAAGAAGCTTTCTGAGAAACTGCTTAGTGTTCTGTTAATTCATCTCACAGAGTTACATCTGTATTTCGTGGATCTCTTTGCTAGCTTTATTTCTGTGGAATCTGAGAACAGATATTTCGGATCCCTTTGAAGACTATAGGGCCAAAGGAAATATCCTCCGATAACAAAGAGAAAGAAGCTTTCTGAGAAACTCTTTGTGTTCTGTGAAATCATCTCACAGATTTACAGCTTTCCCCTCAAGAAGCCTTTCGCTAAGACAGTTCTTGTGGAATTGGCAAAGTGATATATGGAAGCCCTTAGAAGGCTATGGTGAAAAAGGAAATATCCTCAGATGAAATCTGGAAAGAAGATTTCTGAGAAACTGCTTAGTGTTCTGTTAATTCATCTCACAGAGTTACATCTGTATTTCGTGGATCTCTTTGCTAGCTTTATTTCTGTGGAATCTGAGAACAGATATTTCGGATCCCTTTGAAGACTATAGGGCCAAAGGAAATATCCTTCGATAACAAAGAGAAAGAAGCTTTCTGAGAAACTTCTTTGTGTTCTGTGAAATCATCTCACAGAGTTACAGCTTTTCCCTCAAGAAGCCTTTCGCTAAGACTGTTCTTGTGGAATTGGCAACGTGATATTTGGAAGCCCATAGAGGGCTATGGTGAAAAAGGAAATATCCTCAGATGAAATCTGGAAAGAAGCTTTCTGAGAAACTGCTTAGTGTTCTGTTAATTCATCTCACAGAGTTACATCTGTATTTCGTGGATCTCTTTGCTAGCCTTATTTCTGTGGAATCTGAGAACAGATATTTCGGATCCCTTTGAAGACAATAGGGCCAAAGGAAAAATCCTCCGATAACAAAGAGAAAGAAGCTTTCTGAGAAACTTCTTTGTGTTCTGTGAAATCATCTCACAGAGTTACAGCTTTCCCCTCAAGAAGCCTTTCGCTAAGACAGTTCTTGTGGAATTGGCAAAGTGATATTTGGAAGCCCATAGAGGGCTATGGTGAAAAAGGAAATATCCTCAGATGAAATCTGGAAAGAAGCTTTCTGAGAAACTGCTTAGTGTTCTGTTAATTCATCTCACAGAGTTACATCTGTATTTCGTGGATCTCTTTGCTTGCCTTATTTCTGTGGAATCTGAGAACAGATATTTCGGATCCCTTTGAAGACTATAGGGCCAAAGGAAAAATCCTCCGATAACGAAGAGAAAGAAGCTTTCCGAGAAACTTCTTTGTGTTCTGTGAAATCATCTCAGAGAGTTACAGCTTTCCCCTCAAGAAGCCTTTCGCTAAGACAGTTCTTTTGGAATTGGACAAGTGATATTTGGAAGCCCATATAGGGCCATGGTGAAAAAGGAAATATCCTCAGATGAAATCTGGAAAGAAGCTTTCTGAAAAACAGCTTAGTGTTCTGTTAATTCATCTCACAGAGTTACATCAGTATTTCGCGGATCTCTTTGCTAGCTTTATTTCTGTGGAATCTGAGAACAGATATTTCGGATCCCTTTGAAGACTATAGGGCCAAAGGAAATATCCTCCGATAACAAAGAGAAAGAAGCTTTCTGAGAAACTCTTTGTGTTCTGTGAAATCATCTCAGAGAGTTACAGCTTTCCCCTCAAGAAGCCTTTCGCTAAGACAGTTCTTTTGGAATTGGACAAGTGATATTTGGAAGCCCATAGAGGGCCATGGTGAAAAAGGAAATATCCTCAGATGAAATCTGGAAAGAAGCTTTCTGAGAAACTGCTTAGTGTTCTGTTAATTCATCTCACAGAGTTACATCTGTATTTCGTGGATCTCTTTGCTAGCTTTATTTCTGTGGAATCTGAGAACAGATATTTCGGATCCCTTTGAAGACTATAGGGCCAAAGGAAATATCCTCCGATAACAAAGAGAAAGAAGCTTTCTGAGAAACTCTTTGTGTTCTGTGAAATCATCTCAGAGAGTTACAGCTTTCCCCTCAAGAAGCCTTTCGCTAAGACAGTTCTTGTGGAATTGGCAAAGTGATATTGGAAGCCCATGGAGGGCCATGGTGAAAAAGGAAATATCCTCAGATGAAATCTGGAGAGAAGCTTTCTGAGAAACTGCTTAGTGTTCTGTTAATTCATCTCACAGAGTTACATCTGTATTTCGTGGATCTCTTTGCTAGCTTTATTTCTGTGGAATCTGAGAACAGATATTTCGGATCCCTTTGAAGACTATAGGGCCAAAGGAAATATCCTCCGATAACGAAGAGAAAGAAGCTTTCTGAGAAACTTCTTTGTGTTCTGTGAAATCATCTCACAGAGTTACAGCTTTCCCCTCAAGAAGCCTTTCGATAAGACAGTTCTTGTGGAATTGGCCAAGTGATATTTGGAAGCCCTTAGAGGGCTATGCTGAAAAAGGAAATATCCTCAGATGAAATCTGGAAAGAAGCTTTCTGAGAAACTGCTTAGTGTTCTGTTAATTCATCTCACAGAGTTACATCTTTATTTCGTGGATCTCGTTGCTAGCCTTATTTCTGCGGAATCTGAGAACAGATATTTCGGATCCCTTTGAAGACAATAGGGCCAAAGGAAAAATCCTCCGATAACAAAGAGAAAGAAGCTTTCTGAGAAACTTCTTTGTGTTCTGTGAAATCATCTCAGAGAGTTACAGCTTTCCCCTCAAGATGCCTTTCGCTAAGACAGTTCTTTTGGAATTGGCAAAGTGATATTTGGAAGCCCATAGAGGGCCATGGTGAAAAAGGAAATATCCTCAGATGAAATCTGGAAAGAAGCTTTCTGAGAAACTGCTTAGTGTTCTGTTAATTCATCTCACAGAGTTACATATGTATTTCGTGGATCTCTTTGCTAGCTTTATTTCTGTGGAATCTGAGAACAGATATTTCGGATCCCTTTGAAGACTATAGGGCCAAAGGAAATATCCTCCGATAACAAAGAGAAAGAAGCTTTCTGAGAAACTCTTTGTGTTCTGTGAAATCATCTCACAGAGTTACAGATTTCCCCTCAAGAAGCCTTTCGCTAAGATAGTTCTTGTGGAATTGGCCAAGTGATATTTGTAAGCCCATAGAGGGCTATGGTGAAAAAGGAAATATCCTCAGATGAAATCTGGAAAGAAGATTTCTGAGAAACTGCTTAGTGTTCTGTTAATTCATCTCACAGAGTTACATCTGTATTTCGTGGATCTCTTTGCTAGCCTTATTTCTGTGGAATCTGAGAACAGATATTTCGGATCCCTTTGAAGACTATAGGGTCAAAGGAAATATCCTACGATAACAAAGAGAACGAAGCTTTCTGAGAAACTTCTTTGTGTTCTGTGAAATCATCTCACAGAGTTACAGCTATCCCCTCAAGAAGCCTTTCGCTAAGACAGTTCTTGTGGAATTGGCCAAGTGATATTTGGAAGCCCATAGAGGGCTATGGTGAAAAAGGAAATATCCTCAGATGAAATCTGGAAAGAAGCTTTCTGAGAAACTGCTTAGTGTTCTGTTAATTTATCTCACAGAGTTACATCTGTATTTCGTGGATATCTTTGCTAGCCTTATTTCTGTGGAATCTGAGAACAGATATTTCGGATCCCTTTGAAGACAATAGGGCCAAAGGAAAAATCCTCCGATAACAAAGAGAAAGAAGCTTTCTGAGAAACTTCTTTGTGTTCTGTGAAATCATCTCACAGAGTTACAGCTTTCCCCTCAAGAAGCCTTTCGCTAAGACAGTTCTTGTGGAATTGGCCAAGTGATATTTGGAAGCCCATAGAGGGCTATGGTGAAAAAGGAAATATCCTCAGATGAAATCTGGAAAGAAGCTTTCTGAGAAACTGCTTAGTGTTTTGTTAATTCATCTCACAGAGTTACATCTGTATTTCGTGGATCTCTTTGCTTGCCTTATTTCTGTGGAATCTGAGAACAGATATTTCGGATCCCTTTGAAGACTATAGGGCCAAAGGAAAAATCCTCTGATAACGAAGAGAAAGAAGCTTTCTGAGAAACTTCTTTGTGTTCTGTGAAATCATCTCAGAGAGTTACAGCTTTCCCATTCAAGAAGCCTTTCGCTAAGACAGTTCTTTTGAAATTGGACAAGTGATATTTGGAAGCCCATAGAGGGCCATGGTGAAAAAGGAAATATCCTCAGAAGTAATCTGGAAAGAAGCTTTCTGAGAAAGAGCTTAGTGTTCTGTTAATTCATCTCACAGAGTTACATCAGTATTTCGTGGATCTCTTTGCTAGCTTTATTTCTGTGGAATCTGAGAACAGATATTTCGGATCCCTTTGAAGACTATAGGGCCAAAGGAAATATCCTCCGATAACAAAGAGAAAGAAGCTTTCTGAGAAACTCTTTGTGTTCTGTGAAATCATCTCACAGATTTACAGCTTTCCCCTCAAGAAGCCTTTCGCTAAGACAGTTCTTGTGGAATTGGCAAAGTGATATATGGAAGCCCTTAGAGGGCTATGGTGAAAAAGGAAATATCCTCAGATGAAATCTGGAAAGAAGATTTCTGAGAAACTGCTTAGTGTTCTGTTAATTCATCTCACAGAGTTACATCTGTATTTCGTGGATCTCTTTGCTTGCCTTATTTCTGTGGAATCTGAGAACAGATATTTCGGATCCCTTTGAAGACTATAGGGCCAAAGGAAAAATCCTCCGATAACGAAGAGAAAGAAGCTTTCTGAGAAACTTCTTTGTGTTCTGTGAAATCATCTCACAGAGTTACAGCTTTCCCCTCAAGAAGCCTTTCGCTAAGACAGTTCTTGTGGAATTGGACAAGTGATATTTGGAAGCCCATAGAGGGCCATGGTGAAAAAGGAAATATCCTCAGATGAAATCTGGAAAGAAGCTTTCTGAGAAACCGCTTATTGTTCTGTTAATTCATCTCACAGAGTTACATCAGTATTTCGTGGATCTCTTTGCTAGCTTTATTTCTGTGGAATCTGAGAACAGATATTTCGGATCCCTTTGAAGACTATAGGGCCAAAGGAAAAATCCTCCGATAACGAAGAGAAAGAAGCTTTCTGAGAAACTTCTTTGTGTTCTGTGAAATCATCTCAGAGAATTACAGCTTTCCTCTCAAGAAGCCTTTCGCTAAGACAGTTCTTTTGGAATTGGATAAGTGATATTTGGAAGCCCATAGAGGGCCATGGTGAAAAAGGAAATATCTTCAGATGAAATGTGGAAAGAAGCTTTCTGAGAAACAGCTTAGTGTTCTGTTAATTCATCTCACAGAGTTACATCAGTATTTCGTGGATCTCTTTGCTAGCTTTATTTCTGTGGAATCTGAGAACAGATATTTCGGATCCCTTTGAAGACAATAGGGCCAAAGGAAAAATCCTCCGATAACAAAGAGAAAGAAGCTTTCTGAGAAACTTCTTTGTGTTCTGTGAAATCATCTCACAGAGTTACAGCTTTCCCCTCAAGAAGCCTTTCGCTAAGACAGTTCTTGTGGAATTGGCAAAGTGATATTTGGAAGCCCATAGAGGGCTATGGTGAAAAAGGAAATATCCTCAGATGAAATCTGGAAAGAAGCTTTCTGAGAAACAGCTTAGTGTTCTGTTAATTCATCTCACAGAGTTACATCAGTATTTCGTGGATCTCTTTGCTAGCTTTATTTCTGTGGAATCTGAGAACAGATATTTCGGATCCCTTTGAAGACTATAGGGCCAAAGGAAATATCCTCCGATAACAAAGAGAAAGAAGCTTTCTGAGAAACTCTTTGTGTTCTGTGAAATCATCTCACAGATTTACAGCTTTCCCCTCAAGAAGCCTTTCGCTAAGACAGTTCTTGTGGAATTGGCAAAGTGATATATGGAAGCCCTTAGAAGGCTATGGTGAAAAAGGAAATATCCTCAGATGAAATCTGGAAAGAAGATTTCTGAGAAACTGCTTAGTGTTCTGTTAATTCATCTCACAGAGTTACATCTGTATTTCGTGGATCTCTTTGCTAGCTTTATTTCTGTGGAATCTGAGAACAGATATTTCGGATCCCTTGGAAGACTATAGGGCCAAAGGAAATATCCTTCGATAACAAAGAGAAAGAAGCTTTCTGAGAAACTTCTTTGTGTTCTGTGAAATCATCTCACAGAGTTACAGCTTTTCCCTCAAGAAGCCTTTCGCTAAGACTGTTCTTGTGGAATTGGCAACGTGATATTTGGAAGCCCATAGAGGGCTATGGTGAAAAAGGAAATATCCTCAGATGAAATCTGGAAAGAAGCTTTCTGAGAAACTGCTTAGTGTTCTGTTAATTCATCTCACAGAGTTACATCTGTATTTCGTGGATCTCTTTGCTAGCCTTATTTCTGTGGAATCTGAGAACAGATATTTCGGATCCCTTTGAAGACAATAGGGCCAAAGGAAAAATCCTCCGATAACAAAGAGAAAGAAGCTTTCTGAGAAACTTCTTTGTGTTCTGTGAAATCATCTCACAGAGTTACAGCTTTCCCCTCAAGAAGCCTTTCGCTAAGACAGTTCTTGTGGAATTGGCAAAGTGATATTTGGAAGCCCATAGAGGGCTATGGTGAAAAAGGAAATATCCTCAGATGAAATCTGGAAAGAAGCTTTCTGAGAAACTGCTTAGTGTTCTGTTAATTCATCTCACAGAGTTACATCTGTATTTCGTGGATCTCTTTGCTTGCCTTATTTCTGTGGAATCTGAGAACAGATATTTCGGATCCCTTTGAAGACTATAGGGCCAAAGGAAAAATCCTCCGATAACGAAGAGAAAGAAGCTTTCTGAGAAACTTCTTTGTGTTCTGTGAAATCATCTCAGAGAGTTACAGCTTTCCCCTCAAGAAGCCTTTCGCTAAGACAGTTCTTTTGGAATTGGACAAGAGATATTTGGAAGCCCATATAGGGCCATGGTGAAAAAGGAAATATCCTCAGATGAAATCTGGAAAGAAGCTTTCTGAAAAACAGCTTAGTGTTCTGTTAATTCATCTCACAGAGTTACATCAGTATTTCGCGGATCTCTTTGCTAGCTTTATTTCTGTGGAATCTGAGAACAGATATTTCGGATCCCTTTGAAGACTATAGGGCCAAAGGAAATATCCTCCGATAACAAAGAGAAAGAAGCTTTCTGAGAAACTCTTTGTGTTCTGTGAAATCATCTCAGAGAGTTACAGCTTTCCCCTCAAGAAGCCTTTCGCTAAGACAGTTCTTTTGGAATTGGACAAGTGATATTTGGAAGCCCATAGAGTGCCATGGTGAAAAAGGAAATATCCTTAGATGAAATCTGGAAAGAAGCTTTCTGAGAAACTGCTTAGTGTTCTGTTAATTCATCTCACAGAGTTACATCTGTATTTCGTGGATCTCTTTGCTAGCCTTATTTCTGTGGAATCTGAGAACAGATATTTCGGATCCCTTTGAAGACTATAGGGGCAAAGGAAATATCCTCCGATAACAAAGAGAAAGAAGCTTTCTGAGAAACTCTTTGTGTTCTGTGAAATCATCTCACAGATTTACAGCTTTCCCCTCAAGAAGCCTTTCGCTAAGACAGTTCTTGTGGAATTGGCAAAGTGATATATGGAAGCCCTTAGAAGGCTATGGTGAAAAAGGAAATATCCTCAGATGAAATCTGGAAAGAAGATTTCTGAGAAACTGCTTAGTGTTCTGTTAATTCATCTCACAGAGTTACATCTGTATTTCGTGGATCTCTTTGCTAGCTTTATTTCTGTGGAATCTGAGAACAGATATTTCGGATCCCTTTGAAGACTATAGGGCCAAAGGAAATATCCTTCGATAACAAAGAGAAAGAAGCTTTCTGAGAAACTTCTTTGTGTTCTGTGAAATCATCTCACAGAGTTACAGCTTTTCCCTCAAGAAGCCTTTCGCTAAGACTGTTCTTGTGGAATTGGCAACGTGATATTTGGAAGCCCATAGAGGGCTATGGTGAAAAAGGAAATATCCTCAGATGAAATCTGGAAAGAAGCTTTCTGAGAAACTGCTTAGTGTTCTGTTAATTCATCTCACAGAGTTACATCTGTATTTCGTGGATCTCTTTGCTAGCCTTATTTCTGTGGAATCTGAGAACAGATATTTCGGATCCCTTTGAAGACAATAGGGCCAAAGGAAAAATCCTCCGATAACAAAGAGAAAGAAGCTTTCTGAGAAACTTCTTTGTGTTCTGTGAAATCATCTCACAGAGTTACAGCTTTCCCCTCAAGAAGCCTTTCGCTAAGACAGTTCTTGTGGAATTGGCAAAGTGATATTTGGAAGCCCATAGAGGGCTATGGTGAAAAAGGAAATATCCTCAGATGAAATCTGGAAAGAAGCTTTCTGAGAAACTGCTTAGTGTTCTGTTAATTCATCTCACAGAGTTACATCTGTATTTCGTGGATCTCTTTGCTTGCCTTATTTCTGTGGAATCTGAGAACAGATATTTCGGATCCCTTTGAAGACTATAGGGCCAAAGGAAAAATCCTCCGATAACGAAGAGAAAGAAGCTTTCTGAGAAACTTCTTTGTGTTCTGTGAAATCATCTCAGAGAGTTACAGCTTTCCCCTCAAGAAGCCTTTCGCTAAGACAGTTCTTTTGGAATTGGACAAGTGATATTTGGAAGCCCATATAGGGCCATGGTGAAAAAGGAAATATCCTCAGATGAAATCTGGAAAGAAGCTTTCTGAAAAACAGCTTAGTGTTCTGTTAATTCATCTCACAGAGTTACATCAGTATTTCGCGGATCTCTTTGCTAGCTTTATTTCTGTGGAATCTGAGAACAGATATTTCGGATCCCTTTGAAGACTATAGGGCCAAAGGAAATATCCTCCGATAACAAAGAGAAAGAAGCTTTCTGAGAAACTCTTTGTGTTCTGTGAAATCATCTCAGAGAGTTACAGCTTTCCCCTCAAGAAGCCTTTCGCTAAGACAGTTCTTTTGGAATTGGACAAGTGATATTTGGAAGCCCATAGAGGGCCATGGTGAAAAAGGAAATATCCTTAGATGAAATCTGGAAAGAAGCTTTCTGAGAAACTGCTTAGTGTTCTGTTAATTCATCTCACAGAGTTACATCTGTATTTCGTGGATCTCTTTGCTAGCTTTATTTCTGTGGAATCTGAGAACAGATATTTCGGATCCCTTTGAAGACTATAGGGCCAAAGGAAATATCCTCCGATAACAAAGAGAAAGAAGCTTTCTGAGAAACTCTTTGTGTTCTGTGAAATCATCTCACAGAGTTACAGATTTCCCCTCAAGAAGCCTTTCGCTAAGACAGTTCTTGTGGAATTGGCAAAGTGATATTTGTAAGCCCATAGAGGGCTATGGTGAAAAAGGAAATATCCTCAGATGAAATCTGGAAAGAAGATTTCTGAGAAACTGCTTAGTGTTCTGTTAATTCATCTGACAGAGTTACATCTGTATTTCGTGGTTCTCTTTGCTAGCCTTATTTCTGTGGAATCTGAGAACAGATATTTCGGATCCCTTTGAAGACTATAGGGTCAAAGGAAATATCCTACGATAACAAAGAGAAAGAAGCTTTGTGAGAAACTTCTTTGTGTTCTGTGAAATCATCTCAGAGAGTTACAGCTTTCCCCTCAAGAAGCCTTTCGCTAAGACAGTTCTTGTGGAATTGGCAAAGTGATATTTGGAAGCCCATAGAGGGCTATGGTGAAAAAGGAAAAAACCTCAGATGAAATCTGGAAAGAAGCTTTCTGAGAAACTGCTTAGTGTTCTGTTAATTCATCTCACAGAGTTACATCTGTATTTCGTGGATCTCTTTGCTAGCCTTATTTCTGTGGAATCTGAGAACAGATATTTCGGATCCCTTTGAAGACAATAGGGCCAAAGGAAAAATCCTCCGATAACAAAGAGAAAGAAGCTTTCTGAGAAACTTCTTTGTGTTCTGTGAAATCATCTCACAGAGTTACAGCTTTTCCCTCAAGAAGCCTTTCGCTAAGACTGTTCTTGTGGAATTGGCAACGTGATATTTGGAAGCCCATAGAGGGCTATGGTGAAAAAGGAAATATCCTCAGATGAAATCTGGAAAGAAGCTTTCTGAGAAACTGCTTAGTGTTCTCTTAATTCATCTCACAGAGTTACATCTGTATTTCGTGGATCTCTTTGCTAGCCTTATTTCTGTGGAATCTGAGAACAGATATTTCGGATCCCTTTGAAGACAATAGGGCCAAAGGAAAAATCCTCCGATAACAAAGAGAAAGAAGCTTTCTGAGAATCTTCTTTGTGTTCTGTGAAATCATCTCACAGAGTTACAGCTTTCCCCTCAAGAAGCCTTTCGCTAAGACAGTTCTTGTGGAATTGGCAAAGTGATATTTGGAAGCCCATAGAGGGCTATGGTGAAAAAGGAAATATCCTCAGATGAAATCTGGAAAGAAGCTTTCTGAGAAACTGCTTAGTGTTCTGTTAATTCATCTCACAGAGTTACATCTGTATTTCGTGGATCTCTTTGCTTGCCTTATTTCTGTGGAATCTGAGAACAGATATTTCGGATCCCTTTGAAGACTATAGGGCCAAAGGAAAAATCCTCCGATAACGAAGAGAAAGAAGCTTTCTGAGAAACTTCTTTGTGTTCTGTGAAATCATCTCAGAGAGTTACAGCTTTCCCCTCAAGAAGCCTTTCGCTAAGACAGTTCTTTTGGAATTGGACAAGTGATATTTGGAAGCCCATATAGGGCCATGGTGAAAAAGGAAATATCCTCAGATGAAATCTGGAAAGAAGCTTTCTGAAAAACAGCTTAGTGTTCTGTTAATTCATCTCACAGAGTTACATCAGTATTTCGCGGATCTCTTTGCTAGCTTTATTTCTGTGGAATCTGAGAACAGATATTTCGGATCCCTTTGAAGACTATAGGGCCAAAGGAAATATCCTCCGATAACAAAGAGAAAGAAGCTTTCTGAGAAACTCTTTGTGTTCTGTGAAATCATCTCAGAGAGTTACAGCTTTCCCCTCAAGAAGCCTTTCGCTAAGACAGTTCTTTTGGAATTGGACAAGTGATATTTGGAAGCCCATAGAGGGCCATGGTGAAAAAGGAAATATCCTCAGATGAAATCTGGAAAGAAGCTTTCTGAGAAACTGCTTAGTGTTCTGTTAATTCATCTCACAGAGTTACATCTGTATTTCGTGGATCTCTTTGCTAGCTTTATTTCTGTGGAATCTGAGAACAGATATTTCGGATCCCTTTGAAGACTATAGGGCCAAAGGAAATATCCTCCGATAACAAAGAGAAAGAAGCTTTCTGAGAAACTCTTTGTGTTCTGTGAAATCATCTCACAGAGTTACAGATTTCCCCTCAAGAAGCCTTTCGCTAAGACAGTTCTTGTGGAATTGGCAAAGTGATATTTGTAAGCCCATAGAGGGCTATGGTGAAAAAGGAAATATCCTCAGATGAAATCTGGAAAGAAGATTTCTGAGAAACTGCTTAGTGTTCTGTTAATTCATCTGACAGAGTTACATCTGTATTTCGTGGTTCTCTTTGCTAGCCTTATTTCTGTGGAATCTGAGAACAGATATTTCGGATCCCTTTGAAGACTATAGGGTCAAAGGAAATATCCTACGATAACAAAGAGAAAGAAGCTTTCTGAGAAACTTCTTTGTGTTCTGTGAAATCATCTCATAGAGTTACAGCTTTCCCCTCAAGAAGCCTTTCGCTAAGACAGTTCTTGTGGAATTGGCAAAGTGATATTTGGAAGCCCATAGAGGGCTATGGTGAAAAAGGAAAAAACCTCAGATGAAATCTGGAAAGAAGCTTTCTGAGAAACTGCTTAGTGTTCTGTTAATTCATCTCACAGAGTTACATCTGTATTTCGTGGATCTCTTTGCTAGCCTTATTTCTGTGGAATCTGAGAACAGATATTTCGGATCCCTGTGAAGAATATAGGGCCAAAGGAAATATCCTACGATAACAAAGAGAAAGAAGCTTTCTGAGAAACTTCTTTGTGTTCTGTGAAATCATCTCAGAGAGTTACAGCTTTCCCCTCAAGAAGCCTTTCGCTAAGACAGTTCTTTTGGAATTGGACAAGTGATATTTGGAAGCCCATAGAGGGCCATGGTGAAAAAGGAAATATCCTCAGATGAAATCTGGAAAGAAGCTTTCTGAGAAACTGCTTAGTGTTCTGTTAATTCATCTCACAGAGTTACATCTGTATTTCGTGGATCTCTTTGCTAGCTTTATTTCTGTGGAATCTGAGAACAGATATTTCGGATCCCTTTGAAGACTATAGGGCCAAAGGAAATATCCTCCGATAACAAAGAGAAAGAAGCTTTCTGAGAAACTCTTTGTGTTCTGTGAAATCATCTCACAGAGTTACAGATTTCCCCTCAAGAAGCCTTTCGCTAAGACAGTTCTTGTGGAATTGGCAAAGTGATATTTGTAAGCCCATAGAGGGCTATGGTGAAAAAGGAAATATCCTCAGATGAAATCTGGAAAGAAGATTTCTGAGAAACTGCTTAGTGTTCTGTTAATTCATCTGACAGAGTTACATCTGTATTTCGTGGTTCTCTTTGCTAGCCTTATTTCTGTGGAATCTGAGAACAGATATTTCGGATCCCTTTGAAGACTATAGGGTCAAAGGAAATATCCTACGATAACAAAGAGAAAGAAGCTTTCTGAGAAACTTCTTTGTGTTCTGTGAAATCATCTCACAGAGTTACAGCTTTCCCCTCAAGAAGCCTTTCGCTAAGACAGTTCTTGTGGAATTGGCAAAGTGATATTTGGAAGCCCATAGAGGTCTGTGGTGAAAAAGGAAATATCTTCAGATGAAATCTGGAAAGAAGCTTTCTGAGAAACTGCTTAGTGTTCTGTTAATTCATCTCACAGAGTTACATCTGTATTTCGTGGATCTCTTTGCTTGCCTTATTTCTGTGGCATCTGAGAACAGATATTTCGGATCCCTTTGAAGACTAAAGGGCCAAAGGAAAAATCCTCCGATAACGAAGAGAAAGAAGCTTTCTGAGAAACTTCTTTGTGTTCTGTGAAATCATCTCACAGAGTTACAGCTTTCCCCTCAAGAAGCCTTTCGCTAAGACAGTTCTTGTGGAATTGGCAAAGTGATATTTGGAAGCCCATAGAGGGCTGTGGTGAAAAAGGAAATATCCTCAGATGAAATCTGGAAAGAAGCTTTCTGAGAAACTGCTTAGTGTTCTGTTAATTCATCTCACAGAGTTACATCTGTATTTCGTGGATCTCTTTGCTAGCCTCATTTCTGTGGAATCTGAGAACAGATATTTCGGATCCCTTTGAAAACTATAGGGCCAAAGGAAAAATCCTCCGATAACAAAGAGAAAGAAGCTCTCTGAGAAACTTCTTTGTGTTCTGTGAAATCATCTCAGAGAGTTACAGCTTTCCCCTCAAGAAGCCTTTCGCTAAGACAGTTCTTGTGGAATTGGCAAAGTGATATTTGGAAGCCCATAGAGGGCTGTGGTGAAAAAGGAAATATCCTCAGATGAAATCTGGAAAGAAGCTTTCTGAGAAACTGCTTAGAGTTCTGTTAATTCATTTCACAGAGTTACATCTGTATTTCGTGGATCTCTTTGCTTGCCTTATTTCTGTGGAATCTGAGAACAGATATTTCGGATCCCTTTGAAGACTATAGGGCCAAAGGAAAAATCCTCCGATAACGAAGAGAAAGAAGCTTTCTGAGAAACTTCTTTGTGTTCTGTGAAATCATCTCACAGAGTTACAGCTTTCCCCTCAAGAAGCCTTTCGCTAAGACAGTTCTTGTGGAATTGGCAAAGTGATATTTGGAAGCCCATAGAGGGCTGTGGTGAAAAAGGAAATATCCTCAGATGAAATCTGGAAAGAAGCTTTCTGAGAAACTGCTTAGTGTTCTGTTAATTCATCTCACAGAGTTACATCTGTATTTCGTGGATCTCTTTGCTAGCCTCATTTCTGTGGAATCTGAGAACAGATATTTCAGATCCTTTTGAAAACTATAGGGCCAAAGGAAAAATCCTCCGATAACAAAGAGAAAGAAGCATTCTGAGAAACTTCTTTGTGTACTGTGAAATCATCTCAGAGAGTTACAGCTTTCCCCTCAAGAAGCCTTTCGCTAAGACAGTTCTTGTGGAATTGGCAAAGTGATATTGGAAGCCCATGGAGGGCCATGGTGAAAAAGGAAATATCCTCAGATGAAATCTGGAGAGAAGCTTTCTGAGAAACTGCTTAGTGTTCTGTTAATTCATCTCACAGAGTTACATCTGTATTTCGTGGATCTCTTTGCTAGCTTTATTTCTGTGGAATCTGAGAACAGATATTTCGGATCCCTTTGAAGACTATAGGGCCAAAGGAAATATCCTCCGATAACGAAGAGAAAGAAGCTTTCTGAGAAACTTCTTTGTGTTCTGTGAAATCATCTCACAGAGTTACAGCTTTCCCCTCAAGAAGCCTTTCGATAAGACAGTTCTTGTGGAATTGGCCAAGTGATATTTGGAAGCCCATAGAGGGCTATGGTGAAAAAGGAAATATCCTCAGATGAAATCTGGAAGGAAGCTTTCTGATAAACTGCTTAGTGTTCTGTTAATTCATCTCACAGAGTTACATCTCTATTACGTGGATCTCGTTGCTAGCCTTATTTCTGTGGAATCTGAGAACAGATATTTCTGATCCCTTTGAAGACAATAGGGCCAAAGGAAATATCCTCCGATAACAAAGAGAAAGAAGCTTTCTGAGAAACTTCTTTGTGTTCTGTGAAATCATCTCACAGAGTTACAACTTTCCCCTCAAGAAGCCTTTCGCTAAGACAGTTCTTGTGGAATTGGCCAAGTGATATTTGGAAGCCCATAGAGGGCTATGGTGAAAAAGGAAATATCCTCAGATGAAATCTGGAAAGAAGCTTTCTGAGAAACTGCTTAGTGTTCTGTTAATTCATCTCACAGAGTTACATCTGTATTTCGTGGATCTCTTTGCTTGCCTTATTTCTGTGGAATCTGAGAACAGATATTTCGGATCCCTTTGAAGACTATAGGGCCAAAGGAAAAATCCTCCGATAACGAAGAGAAAGAAGCTTTCTGAGAAACTTCTTTGTGTTCTGTGAAATCATCTCAGAGAGTTACAGCTTTCCCCTCAAGAAGCCTTTCGCTAAGACAGTTCTTTTGGAATTGGACAAGTGATATTTGGAAGCCCATAGAGGGCCATGGTGAAAAAGGAAATATCCTCAGATGAAATCTGGAAAGAAGCTTTCTGAGAAACAGCTTAGTGTTCTGTTAATTCATCTCACAGAGTTACATCAGTATTTCGTGGATCTCTTTGCTAGCTTTATTTCTGTGGAATCTGAGAACAGATATTTCGGATCCCTTTGAAGACTATAGGGAAAGGAAATATCCTCCGATAACAAAGAGAAAGAAGCTTTCTGAGAAACTCTTTGTGTTCTGTGAAATCATCTCACAGATTTACAGCTTTCCCCTCAAGAAGCCTTTCGCTAAGACAGTTCTTGTGGAATTGGCAAAGTGATATATGGAAGCCCTTAGAGGGCTATGGTGAAAAAGGAAATATCCTCAGATGAAATCTGGAAAGAAGATTTCTGAGAAACTGCTTAGTGTTCTGTTAATTCATCTCACAGAGTTACATCTGTATTTCGTGGATCTCTTTGCTTGCCTTATTTCTGTGAAATCTGAGAAGAGATATTTCGGATCCCTTTGAAGACAATAGGGAACAAAGGAAAAATCCTCCGATAACAAAGAGAAAGAAGCTTTCTGAGAAACTTCTTTGTGTTCTGTGAAATCATCTCAGAGAGTTACAGCTTTCCCCTCAAGAAGCCTTTCGCTAAGACAGTTCTTGTGGAATTGGCAAAGTGATATTTGGAAGCCCATTGAGGGCTGTGGTGAAAAAGGAAATATCCTCAGATGAAATCTGGAAAGAAGCTTTCTGAGAAACTGCTTAGTGTTCTGTTAATTCATCTCACAGAATTACATCTTTATTTCGTGGATCTCGTTGCTAGCCTTATTTCTGTGGAATCTGAGAACAGATATTTCGGATCCCTTTGAAGACAATAGGGCCAAAGGAAAAATCCTCCGATAACAAAGAGAAAGAAGCTTTCTGAGAAACTCTTTGTGTTCTGTGAAATCATCTCAGAGAGTTACAGCTTTCCCCTCAAGAAGCCTTTCGCTAAGACAGTTCTTTTGGAATTGGACAAGTGATATTTGGAAGCCCATAGAGGGCCATGGTGAAAAAGGAAATATCCTCAGATGAAATCTGGAAAGAAGCTTTCTGAGAAACTGCTTAGTGTTCTGTTAATTCATCTCACAGAGTTACATCTGTATTTCGTGGATCTCTTTGCTAGCTTTATTTCTGTGGAATCTGAGAACAGATATTTCGGATCCCTTTGAAGACTATAGGGCCAAAGGAAATATCCTCCGATAACAAAGAGAAAGAAGCTTTCTGAGAAACTCTTTGTGTTCTGTGAAATCATCTCACAGAGTTACAGATTTCCCCTCAAGAAGCCTTTCGCTAAGACAGTTCTTGTGGAATTGGCAAAGTGATATTTGTAAGCCCATAGAGGGCTATGGTGAAAAAGGAAATATCCTCAGATGAAATCTGGAAAGAAGATTTCTGAGAAACTGCTTAGTGTTCTGTTAATTCATCTGACAGAGTTACATCTGTATTTCGTGGTTCTCTTTGCTAGCCTTATTTCTGTGGAATCTGAGAACAGATATTTCGGATCCCTTTGAAGACTATAGGGTCAAAGGAAATATCCTACGATAACAAAGAGAAAGAAGCTTTCTGAGAAACTTCTTTGTGTTCTGTGAAATCATCTCAGAGAGTTACAGCTTTCCCCTCAAGAAGCCTTTCGCTAAGACAGTTCTTGTGGAATTGGCAAAGTGATATTTGGAAGCCCATAGAGGGCTATGGTGAAAAAGGAAAAAACCTCAGAAGAAATCTGGAAAGAAGCTTTCTGAGAAACTGCTTAGTGTTCTGTTAATTCATCTCACAGAGTTACATCTGTATTTCGTGGATCTCTTTGCTAGCCTTATTTCTGTGGAATCTGAGAACAGATATTTCGGATCCCTGTGAAGAATATAGGGCCAAAGGAAATATCCTACGATAACAAAGAGAAAGAAGCTTTCTGAGAAACTTCTTTGTGTTCTGTGAAATCATCTCAGAGAGTTACAGCTTTCCCCTCAAGAAGCCTTTCGCTAAGACAGTTCTTTTGGAATTGGACAAGTGATATTTGGAAGCCCATAGAGGGCCATGGTGAAAAAGGAAATATCCTCAGATGAAATCTGGAAAGAAGCTTTCTGAGAAACTGCTTAGTGTTCTGTTAATTCATCTCACAGAGTTACATCTGTATTTCGTGGATCTCTTTGCTAGCTTTATTTCTGTGGAATCTGAGAACAGATATTTCGGATCCCTTTGAAGACTATAGGGCCAAAGGAAATATCCTCCGATAACAAAGAGAAAGAAGCTTTCTGAGAAACTCTTTGTGTTCTGTGAAATCATCTCACAGAGTTACAGATTTCCCCTCAAGAAGCCTTTCGCTAAGACAGTTCTTGTGGAATTGGCAAAGTGATATTTGTAAGCCCATAGAGGGCTATGGTGAAAAAGGAAATATCCTCAGATGAAATCTGGAAAGAAGATTTCTGAGAAACTGCTTAGTGTTCTGTTAATTCATCTGACAGAGTTACATCTGTATTTCGTGGTTCTCTTTGCTAGCCTTATTTCTGTGGAATCTGAGAACAGATATTTCGGATCCCTTTGAAGACTATAGGGTCAAAGGAAATATCCTACGAAAACAAAGAGAAAGAAGCTTTCTGAGAAACTTCTTTGTGTTCTGTGAAATCATCTCACAGAGTTACAGCTTTCCCCTCAAGAAGCCTTTCCCTAAGACAGTTCTTGTGGAATTGGCAAAGTGATATTTGGAAGCCCATAGAGGTCTGTGGTGAAAAAGGAAATATCCTCAGATGAAATCTGGAAAGAAGCTTTCTGAGAAACTGCTTAGTGTTCTGTTAATTCATCTCACAGAGTTACATCTGTATTTCGTGGATCTCTTTGCTTGCCTTATTTCTGTGGCATCTGAGAACAGATATTTCGGATCCCTTTGAAGACAATAGGGCCAAAGGAAAAATCCTACGATAACAAAGAGAAAGAAGCTTTCTGAGAAACTCTTTGTGTTCTGTGAAATCATCTCAGAGAGTTACAGCTTTCCCCTCAAGAAGCCTTTCGCTAAGACAGTTCTTTTGGAATTGGACAAGTGATATTTGGAAGCCCATAGAGGGCCATGGTGAAAAAGGAAATATCCTCAGATGAAATCTGGAAAGAAGCTTTCTGAGAAACTGCTTAGTGTTCTGTTAATTCATCTCACAGAGTTACATCTGTATTTCGTGGATCTCTTTGCTAGCTTTATTTCTGTGGAATCTGAGAACAGATATTTCGGATCCCTTTGAAGACTATAGGGCCAAAGGAAATATCCTCCGATAACAAAGAGAAAGAAGCTTTCTGAGAAACTCTTTGTGTTCTGTGAAATCATCTCACAGAGTTACAGATTTCCCCTCAAGAAGCCTTTCGCTAAGACAGTTCTTGTGGAATTGGCAAAGTGATATTTGTAAGCCCATAGAGGGCTATGGTGAAAAAGGAAATATCCTCAGATGAAATCTGGAAAGAAGATTTCTGAGAAACTGCTTAGTGTTCTGTTAATTCATCTGACAGAGTTACATCTGTATTTCGTGGTTCTCTTTGCTAGCCTTATTTCTGTGGAATCTGAGAACAGATATTTCGGATCCCTTTGAAGACTATAGGGTCAAAGGAAATATCCTACGATAACAAAGAGAAAGAAGCTTTCTGAGAAACTTCTTTGTGTTCTGTGAAATCATCTCAGAGAGTTACAGCTTTCCCCTCAAGAAGCCTTTCGCTAAGACAGTTCTTGTGGAATTGGCAAAGTGATATTTGGAAGCCCATAGAGGGCTATGGTGAAAAAGGAAAAAACCTCAGAAGAAATCTGGAAAGAAGCTTTCTGAGAAACTGCTTAGTGTTCTGTTAATTCATCTCACAGAGTTACATCTGTATTTCGTGGATCTCTTTGCTAGCCTTATTTCTGTGGAATCTGAGAACAGATATTTCGGATCCCTGTGAAGAATATAGGGCCAAAGGAAATATCCTACGATAACAAAGAGAAAGAAGCTTTCTGAGAAACTTCTTTGTGTTCTGTGAAATCATCTCAGAGAGTTACAGCTTTCCCCTCAAGAAGCCTTTCGCTAAGACAGTTCTTTTGGAATTGGACAAGTGATATTTGGAAGCCCATAGAGGGCCATGGTGAAAAAGGAAATATCCTCAGATGAAATCTGGAAAGAAGCTTTCTGAGAAACTGCTTAGTGTTCTGTTAATTCATCTCACAGAGTTACATCTGTATTTCGTGGATCTCTTTGCTAGCTTTATTTCTGTGGAATCTGAGAACAGATATTTCGGATCCCTTTGAAGACTATAGGGCCAAAGGAAATATCCTCCGATAACAAAGAGAAAGAAGCTTTCTGAGAAACTCTTTGTGTTCTGTGAAATCATCTCACAGAGTTACAGATTTCCCCTCAAGAAGCCTTTCGCTAAGACAGTTCTTGTGGAATTGGCAAAGTGATATTTGTAAGCCCATAGAGGGCTATGGTGAAAAAGGAAATATCCTCAGATGAAATCTGGAAAGAAGATTTCTGAGAAACTGCTTAGTGTTCTGTTAATTCATCTGACAGAGTTACATCTGTATTTCGTGGTTCTCTTTGCTAGCCTTATTTCTGTGGAATCTGAGAACAGATATTTCGGATCCCTTTGAAGACTATAGGGTCAAAGGAAATATCCTACGAAAACAAAGAGAAAGAAGCTTTCTGAGAAACTTCTTTGTGTTCTGTGAAATCATCTCACAGAGTTACAGCTTTCCCCTCAAGAAGCCTTTCCCTAAGACAGTTCTTGTGGAATTGGCAAAGTGATATTTGGAAGCCCATAGAGGTCTGTGGTGAAAAAGGAAATATCCTCAGATGAAATCTGGAAAGAAGCTTTCTGAGAAACTGCTTAGTGTTCTGTTAATTCATCTCACAGAGTTACATCTGTATTTCGTGGATCTCTTTGCTTGCCTTATTTCTGTGGCATCTGAGAACAGATATTTCGGATCCCTTTGAAGACTAAAGGGCCAAAGGAAAAATCCTCCGATAACGAAGAGAAAGAAGCTTTCTGAGAAACTTCTTTGTGTTCTGTGAAATCATCTCACAGAGTTACAGCTTTCCCCTCAAGAAGCCTTTCGCTAAGACAGTTCTTGTGGAATTGGCAAAGTGATATTTGGAAGCCCATAGAGGGCTGTGGTGAAAAAGGAAATATCCTCAGATGAAATCTGGAAAGAAGCTTTCTGAGAAACTGCTTAGTGTTCTGTTAATTCATCTCACAGAGTTACATCTGTATTTCGTGGATCTCTTTGCTAGCCTCATTTCTGTGGAATCTGAGAACAGATATTTCGGATCCCTTTGAAAACTATAGGGCCAAAGGAAAAATCCTCCGATAACAAAGAGAAAGAAGCTCTCTGAGAAACTTCTTTGTGTTCTGTGAAATCATCTCAGAGAGTTACAGCTTTCCCCTCAAGAAGCCTTTCGCTAAGACAGTTCTTGTGGAATTGGCAAAGTGATATTTGGAAGCCCATAGAGGGCTGTGGTGAAAAAGGAAATATCCTCAGATGAAATCTGGAAAGAAGCTTTCTGAGATACTGCTTAGTGTTCTGTTAATTCATTTCACAGAGTTACATCTGTATTTCGTGGATCTCTTTGCTTGCCTTATTTCTGTGGAATCTGAGAACAGATATTTCGGATCCCTTTGAAGACTATAGGGCCAAAGGAAAAATCCTCCGATAACGAAGAGAAAGAAGCTTTCTGAGAAACTTCTTTGTGTTCTGTGAAATCATCTCACAGAGTTACAGCTTTCCCCTCAAGAAGCCTTTCGCTAAGACAGTTCTTGTGGAATTGGCAAAGTGATATTTGGAAGCCCATAGAGGGCTATGGTGAAAAAGGAAATATCCTCAGATGAAATCTGGAAAGAAGCTTTCTGAGAAACTGCTTAGTGTTCTGTTAATTCATCTCACAGAGTTACATCTGTATTTCGTGGATCTCTTTGCTTGCCTTATTTCTGTGGAATCTGAGAACAGATATTTCGGATCCCTTTGAAGACTATAGGGCCAAAGGAAAAATCCTCCGATAACGAAGAGAAAGAAGCTTTCTGAGAAACTTCTTTGTGTTCTGTGAAATCATCTCAGAGAGTTACAGCTTTCCCCTCAAGAAGCCTTTCGCTAAGACAGTTCTTTTGGAATTGGACAAGTGATATTTGGAAGCCCATAGAGGGCCATGGTGAAAAAGGAAATATCCTCAGATGAAATCTGGAAAGAAGCTTTCTGAGAAACAGCTTAGTGTTCTGTTAATTCATCTCACAGAGTTACATCAGTATTTCGTGGATCTCTTTGCTAGCTTTATTTCTGTGGAATCTGAGAACAGATATTTCGGATCCCTTTGAAGACTATAGGGAAAGGAAATATCCTCCGATAACAAAGAGAAAGAAGCTTTCTGAGAAACTCTTTGTGTTCTGTGAAATCATCTCACAGATTTACAGCTTTCCCCTCAAGAAGCCTTTCGCTAAGACAGTTCTTGTGGAATTGGCAAAGTGATATATGGAAGCCCTTAGAGGGCTATGGTGAAAAAGGAAATATCCTCAGATGAAATCTGGAAAGAAGATTTCTGAGAAACTGCTTAGTGTTCTGTTAATTCATCTCACAGAGTTACATCTGTATTTCGTGGATCTCTTTGCTTGCCTTATTTCTGTGAAATCTGAGAAGAGATATTTCGGATCCCTTTGAAGACAATAGGGAACAAAGGAAAAATCCTCCGATAACAAAGAGAAAGAAGCTTTCTGAGAAACTTCTTTGTGTTCTGTGAAATCATCTCAGAGAGTTACAGCTTTCCCCTCAAGAAGCCTTTCGCTAAGACAGTTCTTGTGGAATTGGCAAAGTGATATTTGGAAGCCCATTGAGGGCTGTGGTGAAAAAGGAAATATCCTCAGATGAAATCTGGAAAGAAGCTTTCTGAGAAACTGCTTAGTGTTCTGTTAATTCATCTCACAGAATTACATCTTTATTTCGTGGATCTCGTTGCTAGCCTTATTTCTGTGGAATCTGAGAACAGATATTTCGGATCCCTTTGAAGACAATAGGGCCAAAGGAAAAATCCTCCGATAACAAAGAGAAAGAAGCTTTCTGAGAAACTTCTTTGTGTTCTGTGAAATCATCTCACAGAGTTACAGCTTTCCCCTCAAGAAGCCTTTCGCTAAGACAGTTCTTGTGTAATTGGCAAAGTGATATTTGGAAGCCCATAGAGGGCCATGGTGAAAAAGGAAATATCCTCAGATGAAATCTGGAAAGAAGCTTTCTGAGAAACTGCTTAGTGTTCTGTTAATTCATCTCACAGTGTTACATCTGTATTTCGTGGATCTCTTTGCTTGCCTTATTTCTGTGGAATCTGAGAACAGATACTTCGGATCCCTTTGAAGACTATAGGGCCAAAGGAAAAATCCTCCGATAACGAAGAGAAAGAAGCTTTCTGAGAAACTTCTTTGTGTTCTGTGAAATCATCTCACAGAGTTACAGCTTTCCCCTCAAGAAGCCTTTCGCTAAGACAGTTCTTTTGGAATTGGACAAGTGATATTTGGAAGCCCATAGAGGGCCATGGTGAAAAAGGAAATATCCTCAGATGAAATCTGGAAAGAAGCTTTCTGAGAAACTGCTTAGTGTTCTGTTAATTCATCTCACAGAGTTACATCTGTATTTCGTGGATCTCTTTGCTAGCTTTATTTCTGTGGAATCTGAGAACAGATATTTCGGATCCCTTTGAAGTCTATAGGGCCAAAGGAAATATCCTCCAATAACAAAGAGAAAGAAGCTTTCTGAGAAAGTCTTTGTGTTCTGTGAAATCATCTCACAGAGTTACAGATTTCCCCTCAAGAAGCCTTTCGCTAAGACAGTTCTTGTGGAATTGGCCAAGTGATATTTGTAAGCCCATAGAGGGCTATGGTGAAAAAGGAAATATCCTCAGATGAAATCTGGAAAGAAGATTTCTGAGAAACTGCTTAGTGTTCTGCTAATTCATCTCACAGAGTTACATCTGTATTTCGTGGATCTCTTTGCTAGCCTTATTTCTGTGGAATCTGAGAACAGATATTTCGGATCCCTTTGAAGACTATAGGGTCAAAGGAAATATCCTACGATAACAAAGAGAAAGACGCTTTCTGAGAAACTTCTTTGTGTTCTGTGAAATCATCACACAGAGTTACAGCTATCCCCTCCAGAAGCCTTTCGCTAAGACAGTTCTTGTGGAATTGGCCAAGTGATATTTGGAAGCCCCTAGAGGGCTATGGTGAAAAAGGAAATATCCTCAGATGAAATCTGGAAAGAAGCTTTCTGAGAAACTGCTTAGTGTTCTGTTAATTCATCTCACAGAGTTACATCTGTATTTCGTGGATCTCTTTGCTTGCCTTATGTCTGTGGAATCTGAGAACAGATATTTCGGATCCCTTTGAAGACTATAGGGCCAAAGGAAAAATCCTCCGTTAACGAAGAGAAAGAAGCTTTCTGAGAAACTTCTTTGTGTTCTGTGAAATCATCTCACAGAGTTACAGCTTTCCCCTCAAGAAGCCTTTCGCTAAGACAGTTCTTTTGGAATTGGACAAGTGATATTTGGAAGCCCATAGAGGGCCATGGTGAAAAAGGAAATATCCTCAGATGAAATCTGGAAAGAAGCTTTCTGAGAAACAGCTTAGTGTTCTGTTAATTCATCTCACAGAGTTACATCAGTATTTCGTGGATCTCTTTGCTAGCTTTATTTCTGTGGAATCTGAGAACAGATATTTCGGATCCCTTTGAAGACTATAGGGCCAAAGGAAATATCCTCCGATAACAAAGAGAAAGAAGCTTTCTGAGAAACTCTTTGTGTTCTGTGAAATCATCTCACAGATTTACAGCTTTCCCCTCAAGAAGCCTTTCGCTAAGACAGTTCTTGTGGAATTGGCAAAGTGATATATGGAAGCCCTTAGAGGGCTATGGTGAAAAAGGAAACATCCTCAGATGAAATCTGGAAAGAAGATTTCTGAGAAACTGCTTAGTGTTCTGTTAATTCATCTCACAGAGTTACATCTGTATTTCGTGGATCTCTTTGCTTGCCTTATTTCTGTGGAATCTGAGAACAGATATTTCGTATCCCTTTGAAGACTATAGGGCCAAAGGAAAAATCCTCCGATAACGAAGAGAAAGAAGCTTTCTGAGAAACTACTTTGTGTTCTGTGAAATCATCTCACATATTTACAGCTTTCCCCTCAAGAAGCCTTTCGCTAAGACAGTTCTTGTGGAATTGGCAAAGTGATATATGGAAGCCCTTAGAGGGCTATGGTGAAAAAGGAAATATCCTCAGATGAAATCTGGAAAGAAGATTTCTGAGAAACTGCTTAATGTTCTGTTAATTCATCTCACAGAGTTACATCTGTATTTCGTGGATCTCTTTGCTAGCTTTATTTCTGTGGATTCTGAGAACAGATATTTCGGATCCCTTTGAAGACTATAGGGCCAAAGGAAATATCCTCCGATAACAAAGAGAAAGAAGCTTTCTGAGAAACTTCTTTGTGTTCTGTGAAATCATCTCACAGAGTTACAGCATTCCCCTCAGGAAGCCTTTCGCTACGACAGTTCTTGTGGAATTGGCAACGTGATATTTGGAAGCCCATAGAGGGCTACGGTGAAAAAGGAAATATCCTCAGATGAAATCTGGAAAGAAGCTTTCTGAGAAACTGCTTAGTGTTCTGTTAATTCATCTCACAGAGTTACATCTGTATTTCGTGGATCTCTTTGCTAGCCTCATTTCTGTGGAATCTGAGAACAGATATATCGGATCCCATTGAAAACTATAGGGCCAAAGGAAAAATCCTCCGATAACAAAGAGAAAGAAGCTTTCTGAGAAACTTCTTTGTGTTCGGTGAAATCATCTCAGAGAGTTACAGCTTTCCCCTCAAGAAGCCTTTCGCTAAGACAGTTCTTGTGGAATTGGCAAAGTGATATTTGGAAGCCCATAGAGGGCTGTGGTGAAAAAGGAAATATCCTCAGATGAAATCTGGAAAGAAGCTTTCTGAGAAACTGCTTAGTGTTCTGTTAATTCATCTCACAGAGTTACATCTGTATTTCGTGGATCTCTTTGCTTGCCTTATTTCTGTGGAATCTGAGAACAGATATTTCGGATCCCTTTGAAGACTATAGGGCCAAGGAAAAATCCTCCGATAACGAAGAGAAAGAAGCTTTCTGAGAAACTTCTTTGTGTTCTGTGAAATCATCTCACAGAGTTACAGCTTTCCCCTCAAGAAGCCTTTCGCTAAGACAGTTCTTGTGGAATTGGCAAAGTGATATTTGGAAGCCCATAGAGGGCTGTGGTGAAAAAGGAAATATCCTCAGATGAAATCTGGAAAGAAGCTTTCTGAGAAACTGCTTAGTGTTCTGTTAATTCATCTCACAGAGTTACATCTGTATTTCGTGGATCTCTTTGCTAGCCTCATTTCTGTGGAATCTGAGAACAGATATTTCGGATCCCTTTGAAAACTATAGGGCCAAAGGAAAAATCCTCCGATAACAAAGAGAAAGAAGCTTTCTGAGAAACTTCTTTGTGTTCTGTGAAATCATCTCAGAGAGTTACAGCTTTCCCCTCAAGAAGCCTTTCGCTAAGACAGTTCTTGTGGAATTGGCAAAGTGATATTGGAAGCCCATGGAGGGCCATGGTGAAAAAGGAAATATCCTCAGATGAAATCTGGAGAGAAGCTTTCGGAGAAACTGCTTAGTGTTCTGTTAATTCATCTCACAGAGTTACATCTGTATTTCGTGGATCTCTTTGCTAGCTTTATTTCTGTGGAATCTGAGAACAGATATTTCGGATCCCTTTGAAGACTATAGGGCCAAAGGAAATATCCTCCGATAACGAAGAGAAAGAAGCTTTCTGAGAAACTTCTTTGTGTTCTGTGAAATCATCTCACAGAGTTACAGCTTTCCCCTCAAGAAGCCTTTCGATAAGACAGTTCTTGTGGAATTGGCCAAGTGATATTTGGAAGCCCATAGAGGGCTATGGTGAAAAAGGAAATATCCTCAGATGAAATCTGGAAGGAAGCTTTCTGATAAACTGCTTAGTGTTCTGTTAATTCATCTCACAGAGTTACATCTCTATTACGTGGATCTCGTTGCTAGCCTTATTTCTGTGGAATCTGAGAACAGATATTTCTGATCCCTTTGAAGACAATAGGGCCAAAGGAAATATCCTCCGATAACAAAGAGAAAGAAGCTTTCTGAGAAACTTCTTTGTGTTCTGTGAAATCATCTCACAGAGTCACAACTTTCCCCTCAAGAAGCCTTTCGTTAAGACAGTTCTTGTGGAATTGGCAAAGTGATATTTGGAAGCCCATAGAGGGCTATGGTGAAAAAGGAAATATCCTCAGATGAAATCTGGAAAGAAGCTTTCTGAGAAACTGCTTAGTGTTCTATTAATTCATCTCACAGAGTTACATCTGTATTTCGTGGATCTCTTTGCTTGCCTTATTTCTGTGGAATCTGAGAACAGATATTTTGGATCCCTTTGAAGACTATAGGGCCAAAGGAAAAATCCTCCAATAACGAAGAGAAAGAAGCTTTCTGAGAAACTTCTTTGTGTTCTGTGAAATCATCTCAGAGAGTTACAGCTTTCCCCTCAAGAAGCCTTTCGCTAAGACAGTTCTTTTGGAATTGGACAAGTGATATTTGGAAGCCCATAGAGGGCCATGGTGAAAAAGGAAATATCCTCAGATGAAATCTGGAAAGAAGCTTTCTGAGAAACAGCTTAGTGTTCTGTTAATTCATCTCACAGAGTTACATCAGTATTTCGTGGATCTCTTTGCTAGCTTTATTTCTGTGGAATCTGAGAACAGATATTTCGGATCCCTTTGAAGACTATAGGGAAAGGAAATATCCTCCGATAACAAAGAGAAAGAAGCTTTCAGAGAAACTCTTTGTGTTCTGTGAAATCATCTCACAGATTTACAGCTTTCCCCTCAAGAAGCCTTTCGCTAAGACAGTTCTTGTGGAATTGGCAAAGTGATATATGGAAGCCCTTAGAGGGCTATGGTGAAAAAGGAAATATCCTCAGATGAAATCTGGAAAGAAGATTTCTGAGAAACTGCTTAGTGTTCTGTTAATTCATCTCACAGAGTTACATCTGTATTTCGTGGATCTCTTTGCTTGCCTTATTTCTGTGAAATCTGAGAAGAGATATTTCGGATCCCTTTGAAGACAATAGGGAACAAAGGAAAAATCCTCCGATAACAAAGAGAAAGAAGCTTTCTGAGAAACTTCTTTGTGTTCTGTGAAATCATCTCAGAGAGTTACAGCTTTCCCCTCAAGAAGCCTTTCGCTAAGACAGTTCTTGTGGAATTGGCAAAGTGATATTTGGAAGCCCATTGAGGGCTGTGGTGAAAAAGGAAATATCCTCAGATGAAATCTGGAAAGAAGCTTTCTGAGAAACTGCTTAGTGTTCTGTTAATTCATCTCACAGAGTTACATCTGTATTTCGTGGATCTCTTTGCTAGCCTTATTTCTGTGGAATCTGAGAACAGATATTTCGGATCCCTTTGAAAACTATAGGGCCAAAGGAAAAATCCTCCGATAACAAAGAGAAAGAAGCTTTCTGAGAAACTCCTTTGTGTTCTGTGAAATCATCTCACAGAGTTACAGAAGCTTTCTGAGAAACTGCTTAGTGTTCTGTTAATTCATCTCACTGAGTTACATCTGTATTTCGTGGATCTCTTTGCTAGCCTTATTTCTGTGGAATCTGAGAACAGATATTTCGGATCCCTTTGAAGACTATAGGGCCAAAGGAAAAATCCTCCGATAACAAAGAGAAAGAAGCTTTCTGAGAAACTTCTTTGTGTTCTGTGAAATCATCCCAGAGAGTTACAGCTTTCCCCTCAAGAAGCCTTTCGCTAAGACAGTTCTTGTGGAATTGGCAAAGTGATATTTGGAAGCCCATAGAGGGCTATGGTGAAAAAGGAAATATCCTCAGATGAAATCTGGAAAGAAGCTTTCTGAGAAACTTCTTTGTGTTCTGTTAATTCATCTCACAGAGTTACATCTGTATTTCGTGGATCTCTTTGCTAGCTTTATATCTGTGGCATCTGAGAACAGATATTTCAGATCCCTTTGAAGACTATAGGGCCAATGGAAATATCCTCCGATAACAAAGAGAAAGAAGCTTTCTGAGAAACTGCTTAGTGTTCTGTTAACTCATCTCACAGAGTTACATCTGTATTTCGTGGATCTCTTTGCTAGCCTTATTTCTGTGGAATCTTAGAACAGATATTTCGGAACCCTTTGAAGACTATAGGGCCAAAGAAAAAATCCTCCGATAACAAAGAGAAAGAAGCTTTCTGAGAAACTTCTTTGTGTTCTGTGAAATCATCTCACAGAGTTACAGCTTTCCCCTCAAGAAGCCTTTCGCTAAGCCTGTTCTTGTGGAATTGGCAACGTGATATTTGGAAGCCCATAGAGGGCTATGGTGAAAAAGGAAATATCCTCAGATGAAATCTGGAAAGAAGCTTTCTGAGAAACTGCTTAGTGTTCTGTTAATTCATCTCACAGAGTTACATCTGTATTTCGTGGATCTCTTTGCTAGCCTTATTTCTGTGGAATCTGAGAACAGATATTTCGGATCCCTTTGAAGACTATACGGCCAAAGGAAATATCCTCCGATAACAAAGAGAACGAAGCTTTCTGAGAAACTTCTTTGTGTTCTGTGAAATCATCTCACAGAGTTACAGCTTTCCACACAAGAAGCCTTTCGCTAAGACAGTCCTTGTGGAATTGGCAAAGTGATATTTGGAAGCCCATAGAGGGCTATGGTGAAAAAGGAAATATCCTCAGATGAAATCTGGAAAGAAGCTTTCTGAGAAACTGCGTAGTGTTCTGTTAATTCATCTCACAGAGTTACATCTGTATTTCGTGGATCTCTTTGCTAGCCTTATTTCTGTGGAATCTGAGAACAGATATTTCGGATCCCTTTGAAGACTATAGGGCCAAAGGAAATATCCTCTGATAACGAAGAGAACGAAGCTTTCTGAGAAACTTCTTTGTGTTCTGTGAAATCATCTCACAGAGTTACAGCTTTCCCCACAAGAAGCCTTTCGCTAAGACAGTCCTTGTGGAATTGGCAAAGTGATATTTGGAAGCCCATAGAGGGCTATGGTGAAAAAGGAAATATCCTCAGATGAAATCTGGAAAGAAGCTTTCTGAGAAACTGCTTAGTGTCCTGTTAATTCATCTCACAGAGTTACATCTGTATTTCGTGGATCTCTTTGCTAGCCTTATTTCTGTGGAATCTGAGAACAGATATTTCGGATACCTTTGAAGACTATAGGGCCAAAGGAAAAATCCTCCGATAACAAAGAGAAAGAAGCTTTCTGAGAAACTTCTTTGTGTTCTGTGAAATCATCTCAGAGAGTTACAGCTTTCCCCTCAAGAAGACTTTCACTAAGACAGTTCTTGTGGAATTGGCAAAGTGATATTTGGAAGCCCATAGAGGGCTATGGTGAAAAAGGAAATATCCTCAGATGAAATCTGGAAAGAAGCTTTCTGAGAAACTGCTTAGTGTTCTGTTAATTCACCTCACAGAGTTACATCTGTATTTCGTGGATCTCTTTGCTAGCCTTATTTCTGTGGAATCTGAGAACAGATATTTCGGATCCCTTTGAAGACTATAGGGCCAAAGGAAAAATCCTCCGATAACGAAGAGAAAGAAGCTTTCTGAGAAACTTCTTTGTGTTCTGTGAAATCATCTCAGAGAGTTACAGCTTTCCCCTCAAGAAGCCTTTCGCTAAGACAGTTCTTTTGGATTTGGTCAAGTGATATTTGAAAGCCCTTAGAGGGCCATGGTGAAAAAGGAAATATCCTCAGATGAAATCTGGAAAGAAGCTTTCTGAGAAACTGCTTAGTGTTCTGTTAATTCATCTCACAGAGTTACATCTGTATTTCGTGGATCTCTTTGCTAGCCTTATTTCTGTGGAATCTGAGAACAGATATTTCGGATCCCTTTGAAGACTATAGGGCCAAAGGAAATATCCTCCGATAACAAAGAGAAAGAAGCTTTCTGAGAAACCCTTTGTGTTCTGTGAAATCATCTCACAGAGTTACACCTTTCCCCTCAAGAAGCCTTTCGCTAAGACAGTTCTTGTGGAATTGGCAAAGTGATATTTGGAAGCCCATAGAGGGCTATGGTGAAAAAGGAAATATCCGCAGATGAAATCTGGATAGAAGATTTCTGAGAAACTGCTTAGTGTTCTGTTAATTCATCTCACAGAGTTACATCTGTATTTCGTGGATCTCTTTGCTAGCCTTATTTCTGTGGAATCTGAGAACAGATATTTCGGATCCCTTTGAAGACTATACGGCCAAAGGAAATATCCTCCGATAACAAAGAGAACGAAGCTTTCTGAGAAACTTCTTTGTGTTCTGTGAAATCATCTCACAGAGTTACAGCTTTCCCCACAAGAAGCCTTTCGCTAAGACAGTTCTTGTGGAATTGGCAAAGTAATATTTGGAAGCCCATAGAGGGCTATGGTGAAAAAGGAAATATCCTCAGATGAAATCTGTAAAGAAGCTTTCTGAGAAACTGCTTAGTGTTCTGTTAATTCATCTCACAGAGTTACATCTGTATTTCGTGGATCTCTTTGCTAGCTTTATTTCTGTGGAATCTGAGAACAGATATTACGGATCGCTTTGAAGACTATAGGGCCAAAGAAAATATCCTCCGATAACGAAGAGAAAGAAGCTTTCTGAGAAACTTCTTTGTGTTCTGTGAAATCATCTCACAGAGTTACAGCTTTCCCCACAAGAAGCCTTTCGCTAAGACAGTCCTTGTGGAATTGGCAAAGTGATATTTAGAAGCCCATAGAGGGCTATGGTGAAAAAGGAAATATCCTCAGATGAAATCTGGAAAGAAGCTTTCTGAGAAACTGCTTAGTGTTCTGTTAATTCATCTCACTGAGTTACATCTGTATTTCGTGGATATCTTTGCTAGCCTTATTTCTGTGGAATCTGAGAACAGATATATCGGATCCCTTTGAAGACTATAGGGCCAAAGGAAAAATCCTCCGATAACAAAGAGAAAGAAGCTTTCTGAGAAACTTCTTTGTGTTCTGTGAAATCATCCCAGAGAGTTACAGCTTTCCCCTCAAGAAGCCTTTCGCTAAGACAGTTCTTGTGGAATTGGCAAAGTGATATTTGGAAGCCCATAGAGGGCTATGGTGAAAAAGGAAATATCCTCAGATGAAATCTGGAAAGAAGCTTTCTGAGAAACTTCTTTGTGTTCTGTTAATTCATCTCACAGAGTTACATCTGTATTTCGTGGATCTCTCTGCTAGCTTTATATCTGTGGCATCTGAGAACAGATATTTCGGATCCCTTTGAAGACTATAGGGCCAATGGAAATATCCTCCGATAACAAAGAGAAAGAAGCTTTCTGAGAAACTGCTTAGTGTTCTGTTAATTCATCTCACAGAGTTACATCTGTATTTCGTGGATCTCTTTGGTAGCCTTATTTCTGTGGAATCTTAGAACAGATGTTTCGGATCCCTTTGAAGACTATAGGGCCAAAGAAAAAATCCTCCGATAACAAAGAGAAAGAAGCTTTCTGAGAAACTTCTTTGTGTTCTGTGAAATCATCTCACAGAGTTACAGCTTTCCCCTCAAGAAGCCTTTCGCTAAGCCTGTTCTTGTGGAATTGGCAACGTGATATTTGGAAGCCCATAGAGGGCTATGATGGAAAAGGAAATATACTCAGATGAAATCTGGAAAGAAGCTTTCTGAGAAACTGCTTAGTGTTCTGTTAATTCATCTCACAGAGTTACATCTGTATTTCGTGGATCTCTTTGCTAGCCTTATTTCTGTGGAATCTGAGAACAGATATTTCGGATCCCTTTGAAGACTATAGGGCCAAAGGAAATATCCTCCGATAACAAAGAGAAAGAAGCTTTCTGAGAAACTTCTTTGTGTTCTGTGAAATCATCTCACAGAGTTACAGCTTTCCCCTCAAGAAGCCTTTCGATAAGACAGTTCTTGTGGAATTGGACAAGTGATATTTGGAAGCCCATAGAGGGCTATGGTGAAAAAGGAAATATCCTCAGATGAAATCTGGAAAGAAGTTTTCTGAGAAACTGCTTAGTGTTCTGTTAATTCATCTCACAGAGTTACATCTGTATTTCGTGGATCTCTTTGCTAGCCTTATTTCTGAGGAATCTGAGAACAGATATTTCGGATCCCTTTGAAGACTATAGTGCCAAAGGAAAAATCCTCCGATAACGAAGAGAAAGAAGCTTTCTGAGAAACTTCTTTGTGTTCTGTGAAATCATCTCAGAGAGTTACAGCTTTCCCCTCAAGACGCCTTTCGCTAAGACAGTTCTTTT
This sequence comes from Macaca nemestrina, assembly GCF_043159975.1. Classification (NCBI taxonomy): domain Eukaryota; kingdom Metazoa; phylum Chordata; class Mammalia; order Primates; family Cercopithecidae; genus Macaca; species Macaca nemestrina. Next base: position 281,037 of record NW_027257553.1, read on the forward strand.
GGAATTGGTCAAGTGATATTTGGAAGCCCATAGAGGGCCATGGTGAAAAAGGAAATATCCTCAGATGAAATCTGGAAAGAAGCTTTCTGAGAAACTGCTTAGTGTTCTGTTAATTCATCTCACAGAGTTACATCTGTATTTCGTGGATCTCTTTGCTAGCCTTATTTCTGTGGAATCTGAGAACAGATATTTCGGATCCCTTTGAAGACTATAGGGCCAAAGGAAAAATCCTCCGATAACGAAGAGAAAGAAGCTTTCTGAGAAACTTCTTTGTGTTCTGTGAAATCATCTCACAGAGTTACAGCTTTTCCCTAAAGAAGACTTTCGCTAAGACTGTTCTTGTGGAATTGGCAAAGTGATATTTGGAAGCCCATAGAGGGTTATGGTGAAAAAGGAAATATCCTCAGATGAAATCTGGAAAGAAGCTTTCTGAGAAACTGCTTAGTGTTCTGTTAATTCATCTCACAGAGTTACATCTGTATTTCGTGGATCTCTTTGCTAGCTTTATTTCTGTGGAATCTGAGAACAGATATTACGGATCGCTTTGAAGACTATAGGGCCAAAGGAAATATCCTCCGATAACGAAGAGAAAGAAGCTTTCTGAGAAACTTCTTTGTGTTCTGTGAAATCATCTCACAGAGTTACAGCTTTTCCCTCAAGAAGCCTTTCGCTAAGACAGTTCTTGTGGAATTGGCAACGTGATATTTGGAAGCCCTTAGAGGGCTATTGTGAAAAGGGAAATATCCTCAGATGAAATCTGGAAAGAAGCTTTCTGAGAAACTTCTTTGTGTTCTGTTAATTCATCTCACAGAGTTACATCTGTATTTCGTGGATCTCTTTGCTAGCTTTATATCTGTGGCATCTGAGAACAGATATTTCAGATCCCTTTGAAGACTATAGGGCCAATGGAAATATCCTCCGATAACAAAGAGAAAGAAGCTTTCTGAGAAACTGCTTAGTGTTCTGTTAACTCATCTCACAGAGTTACATCTGTATTTCGTGGATCTCTTTGCTAGCCTTATTTCTGTGGAATCTTAGAACAGATATTTCGGATCCCTTTGAAGACTATAGGGCCAAAGAAAAAATCCTCCGATAACAAAGAGAAAGAAGCTTTCTGAGAAACTTCTTTGTGTTCTGTGAAATCATCTCAGAGAGTTACAGCTTTCCCCTCAAGAAGCCTTTCGCTAAGCCTGTTCTTGTGGAATTGGCAAAGTGATATTTGGAAGCCCATAGAGGGCTATGATGGAAAAGGAAATATCCTCAGATGAAATCTGGAAAGAAGCTTTCTGAGAAACTGCTTAGTGTTCTGTTAATTCATCTCACAGAGTTACATCTGTATTTCGTGGATCTCTTTGCTAGCCTTATTTCTGTGGAATCTGAGAACAGATATTTCGGATCCCTTTGAAGACTATAGGGCCAAAGGAAATATCCTCCGATAACAAAGAGAACGAAGCTTTCTGAGAAACTTCTTTGTGTTCTGTGAAATCATCTCAGAGAGTTACAGCTTTCCCCTCAAGAAGCCTTTCGCTAAGACAGTTCTTTTGGATTTGGTCAAGTGATATTTGGAAGCCCTTAGAGGGCCATGGTGAAAAAGGAAATATCCTCAGATGAAATCTGGAAAGAAGCTTTCTGAGAAACTGCTTAGTGTTCTGTTAATTCATCTCAAAGAGTTACATCTGTATTTCGTGGATCTCTTTGCTAGCCTTATTTCTGTGGAATCTGAGAACAGATATTTCGGATCCCTTTGAAGACTATAGGGCCAAAGGAAATATCCTCCGATAACAAAGAGAAAGAAGCTTTCTGAGAAACCCTTTGTGTTCTGTGAAATCATCTCACAGAGTTACACCTTTCCCCTCAAGAAGCCTTTCGCTAAGACAGTTCTTGTGGAATTGGCAAAGTGATATTTGGAAGCCCATAGAGGGCTATGGTGAAAAAGGAAATATCCGCAGATGAAATCTGGATAGAAGATTTCTGAGAAACTGCTTAGTGTTCTGTTAATTCATCTCACAGAGTTACATCTGTATTTCGTGGATCTCTTTGCTAGCCTTATTTCTGTGGAATCTGAGAACAGATATTTCGGATCCCTTTGAAGACTATAGGGCCAAAGGAAATATCCTCCGATAACAAAGAGAACGAAGCTTTCTGAGAAACTTCTTTGTGTTCTGTGAAATCATCTCACAGAGTTACAGCTTTCCCCACAAGAAGCCTTTCGCTAAGACAGTTCTTGTGGAATTGGCAAAGTAATATTTGGAAGCCCATAGAGGGCTATGGTGAAAAAGGAAATATCCTCAGATGAAATCTGTAAAGAAGCTTTCTGAGAAACTGCTTAGTGTTCTGTTAATTCATCTCACAGAGTTACATCTGTATTTCGTGGATCTCTTTGCTAGCTTTATTTCTGTGGAATCTGAGAACAGATATTACGGATCGCTTTGAAGACTATAGGGCCAAAGGAAATATCCTCCGATAACGAAGAGAAAGAAGCTTTCTGAGAAACTTCTTTGTGTTCTGTGAAATCATCTCACAGAGTTACAGCTTTCCCCACAAGAAGCCTTTCGCTAAGACACTCCTTGTGGAATTGGCAAAGTGATATTTAGAAGCCCATAGAGGGCTATGGTGAAAAAGGAAATATCCTCAGATGAAATCTGGAAAGAAGCTTTCTGAGAAACTGCTTAGTGTTCTGTTAATTCATCTCACTGAGTTACATCTGTATTTCGTGGATCTCTTTGCTAGCCTTATTTCTGTGGAATCTGAGAACAGATATATCGGATCCCTTTGAAGACTATAGGGCCAAAGGAAAAATCCTCCGATAACAAAGAGAAAGAAGCTTTCTGAGAAACTTCTTTGTGTTCTGTGAAATCATCCCAGAGAGTTACAGCTTTCCCCTCAAGAAGCCTTTCGCTAAGACAGTTCTTGTGGAATTGGCAAAGTGATATTTGGAAGCCCATAGAGGGCTATGGTGAAAAAGGAAATATCCTCAGATGAAATCTGGAAAGAAGCTTTCTGAGAAACTTCTTTGTGTTCTGTTAATTCATCTCACAGAGTTACATCTGTATTTCGTGGATCTCTTTGCTAGCTTTATATCTGTGGCATCTGAGAACAGATATTTCGGATCCCTTTGAAGACTATAGGGCCAATGGAAATATCCTCCGATAACAAAGAGAAAGAAGCTTTCTGAGAAACTGCTTAGTGTTCTGTTAATTCATCTCACAGAGTTACATCTGTATTTCGTGGATCTCTTTGGTAGCCTTATTTCTGTGGAATCTTAGAACAGATGTTTCGGATCCCTTTGAAGACTATAGGGCCAAAGAAAAAATCCTCCGATAACAAAGAGAAAGAAGCTTTCTGAGAAACTTCTTTGTGTTCTGTGAAATCATCTCACAGAGTTACAGCTTTCCCCTCAAGAAGCCTTTCGCTAAGCCTGTTCTTGTGGAATTGGCAACGTGATATTTGGAAGCCCATAGAGGGCTATGATGGAAAAGGAAATATACTCAGATGAAATCTGGAAAGAAGCTTTCTGAGAAACTGCTTAGTGTTCTGTTAATTCATCTCACAGAGTTACATCTGTATTTCGTGGATCTCTTTGCTAGCCTTATTTCTGTGGAATCTGAGAACAGATATTTCGGATCCCTTTGAAGACTATAGGGCCAAAGGAAATATCCTCCGATAACAAAGAGAAAGAAGCTTTCTGAGAAACTTCTTTGTGTTCTGTGAAATCATCTCACAGAGTTACAGCTTTCCCCTCAAGAAGCCTTTCGATAAGACAGTTCTTGTGGAATTGGACAAGTGATATTTGGAAGCCCATAGAGGGCTATGGTGAAAAAGGAAATATCCTCAGATGAAATCTGGAAAGAAGTTTTCTGAGAAACTGCTTAGTGTTCTGTTAATTCATCTCACAGAGTTACATCTGTATTTCGTGGATCTCTTTGCTAGCCTTATTTCTGAGGAATCTGAGAACAGATATTTCGGATCCCTTTGAAGACTATAGTGCCAAAGGAAAAATCCTCCGATAACGAAGAGAAAGAAGCTTTCTGAGAAACTTCTTTGTGTTCTGTGAAATCATCTCAGAGAGTTACAGCTTTCCCCTCAAGACGCCTTTCGCTAAGACAGTTCTTTTGGAATTGGTCAAGTGATATTTGGAAGCCCATAGAGGACCATGGTGAAAAAGGAAATATCCTCAGATGAAATCTGGAAAGAAGCTTTCTGAGAAACTGCTTAGTGTTCTGTTAATTCATCTCACAGAGTTACATCTGTATTTCGTGGATCTCTTTGCTAGCCTTATTTCTGTGGAATCTGAGAACAGATATTTCGGATCCCTTTGAAGACTATAGGGCCAAAGGAAAAATCCTCCGATAACAAAGAGAAAGAAGCTTTCTGAGAAACTTCTTTGTGTTCTGTGAAATCATCTCACAGAGTTACAGCTTTTCCCTCAAGAAGACTTTCGCTAAGACTGTTCTTGTGGAATTGGCAAAGTGATATTTGGAAGCCCATAGAGGGTTATGGTGAAAAAGGAAATATCCTCAGATGAAATCTGGAAAGAAGCTTTCTGAGAAACTGCTTAGTGTTCTGTTAATTCATCTCACAGAGTTACATCTGTATTTCGTGGATCTCTTTGCTAGCTTTATTTCTGTGGAATCTGAGAACAGATATTACGGATCGCTTTGAAGACTATAGGGCCAAAGGAAATATCCTCCGATAACGAAGAGAAAGAAGCTTTCTGAGAAACTTCTTTGTGTTCTGTGAAATCATCTCACAGAGTTACAGCTTTTCCCTCAAGAAGCCTTTCGCTAAGACAGTTCTTGTGGAATTGGCAACGTGATATTTGGAAGCCCTTAGAGGGCTATGGTGAAAAGGGAAATATCCTCAGATGAAATCTGGAAAGAAGCTTTCTGAGAAACTTCTTTGTGTTCTGTTAATTCATCTCACAGAGTTACATCTGTATTTCGTGGATCTCTTTGCTAGCTTTATATCTGTGGCATCTGAGAACAGATATTTCAGATCCCTTTGAAGACTATAGGGCCAATGGAAATATCCTCCGATAACAAAGAGAAAGAAGCTTTCTGAGAAACTGCTTAGTGTTCTGTTAACTCATCTCACAGAGTTACATCTGTATTTCGTGGATCTCTTTGCTAGCCTTATTTCTGTGGAATCTTAGAACAGATATTTCGGATCCCTTTGAAGACTATAGGGCCAAAGAAAAAATCCTCCGATAACAAAGAGAAAGAAGCTTTCTGAGAAACTTCTTTGTGTTCTGTGAAATCATCTCTGAGAGTTACAGCTTTCCCCTCAAGAAGCCTTTCGCTAAGCCTGTTCTTGTGGAATTGGCAACGTGATATTTGGAAGCCCATAGAGGGCTATGATGGAAAAGGAAATATCCTCAGATGAAATCTGGAAAGAAGCTTTCTGAGAAACTGCTTAGTGTTCTGTTAATTCATCTCACAGAGTTACATCTGTATTTCGTGGATCTCTTTGCTAGCATTATTTCTGTGGAATCTGAGAACAGATATTTCGGATCCCTTTGAAGACTATAGGGCCAAAGGAAATATCCTCCGATAACAAAGAGAACGAAGCTTTCTGAGAAACTTCTTTGTGTTCTGTGAAATCATCTCACAGAGTTACAGCTTTCCACACAAGAAGACTTTCGCTAAGACAGTCCTTGTGGAATTTGCAAAGTGATATTTGGAAGCCCATAGAGGGCTACGGTGAAAAAGGAAATATCCTCAGATGAAATCTGGAAAGAAGCTTTCTGAGAAACTGCTTAGTGTTCTGTTAATTCATCTCACAGAGTTACATCTGTATTTCGTGGATCTCTTTGTTAGCCTCATTTCTGTGGAATCTGAGAACAGATATTTCGGATCCCTTTTAAAACAATAGGGCCAAAGGAAAAATCCTCCGATAACAAAGAGAAAGAAGCTTTCTGAGAAACTTCTTTGTGTTCTGTGAAATCATCTCACAGAGTTACAGCTTTCCCCTCAAGAAGCCTTTCGCTAAGACAGTTCTTGTGGAATTGGCAAAGTGATATTTGGAAGCCCATAGAGGGCTGTGGTGAAAAAGGAAATATCCTCAGATGAAATCTGGAAAGAAGCTTTCTGAGAAACTGCTTAGTGTTCTGTTAATTCATCTCACAGAGTTACATCTGTATTTCGTGGATCTCTTTGCTTGCCTTATTTCTGTGGAATCTGAGAACAGATATTTCGGATCCCTTTGAAGACTATAGGGCCAAAGGAAAAATCCTCCGATAACGAAGAGAAAGAAGCTTTCTGAGAAACTTCTTTGTGTTCTGTGAAATCATCTCACAGAGTTACAGCTTTCCCCTCAAGAAGCCTTTCGCTAAGACAGTTCTTGTGGAATTGGCAAAGTGATATTTGGAAGCCCGTAGAGGGCTGTGGTGAAAAAGGAAATATCCTCAGATGAAATCTGGAAAGAAGCTTTCTGAGAAACTGCTTAGTGTTCTGTTAATTCATCTCACAGAGTTACATCTGTATTTCGTGGATCTCTTTGCTAGCCTCATTTCTGTGGAATCTGAGAACAGATATTTCGGATCCCTTTGAAAATTATAGGGCCAAAGGAAAAATCCTCCGATAACAAAGAGAAAGAAGCTTTCTGAGAAACTTCTTTGTGTTCTGTGAAATCATCTCAGAGAGATACAGCTTTCCCCTCAAGAAGCCTTTCGCTAAGACAGTTCTTGTGGAATTGGCAAAGTGATATTGGAAGCCCATGGAGGGCCATGGTGAAAAAGGAAATATCCTCAGAGGAAATCTGGAGAGAAGCTTTCTGAGAAACTGCTTAGTGTTCTGTTAATTCATCTCACAGAGTTACATCTGTATTTCGTGGATCTCTTTGCTAGGTTTATTTCTGTGGAATCTGAGAACAGATATTTCGGATCCCTTTGAAGACTATAGGGCAAAAGGAAATATCCTCCGATAACGAAGAGAAAGAAGCTTTCTGAGAAACTTCTTTGTGTTCTGTGTAATCATCTCACAGAGTTACAGCTTTCCCCTCAAGAAGACTTTCGATAAGACAGTTCTTGTGGAATTGGCAAAGTGATATTTGGAACCCCATAGAGGGCTATGGTGAAAAAGGAAATATCCTCAGATGAAATCTGGAAGGAAGCTTTCTGATAAACTGCTTAGTGTTCTGTTAATTCATCTCACAGAGTTACATCTCTATTACGTGGATCTCGTTGCTAGCCTTATTTCTGTGGAATCTGAGAACAGATATATCGGATCCCTTTGAAGACTATAGGGCCAAAGGAATAATCCTCCGATAACAAAGAGAAAGAAGCTTTCTGAGAAACTTCTTTGTGTTCTGTGAAATCATCCCAGAGAGTTACAGCTTTCCCCTCAAGAAGCCTTTCGCTAAGACAGTTCTTGTGGAATTGGCAAAGTGATATTTGGAAGCCCATAGAGGGCTATGGTGAAAAAGGAAATATCCTCAGATGAAATCTGGAAAGAAGCTTTCTGAGAAACTTCTTTGTGTTCTGTTAATTCATCTCACAGAGTTACATCTGTATTTCGTGGATCTCTTTGCTAGCTTTATATCTGTGGCATCTGAGAACAGATATTTCGGATCCCTTTGAAGACTATAGGGCCAATGGAAATATCCTCCGATAACAAAGAGAAAGAAGCTTTCTGAGAAACTGCTTAGTGTTCTGTTAATTCATCTCACAGAGTTACATCTGTATTTCGTGGATCTCTTTGGTAGCCTTATTTCTGTGGAATCTTAGAACAGATGTTTCGGATCCCTTTGAAGACTATAGGGCCAAAGAAAAAATCCTCCGATAACAAAGAGAAAGAAGCTTTCTGAGAAACTTCTTTGTGTTCTGTGAAATCATCTCACAGAGTTACAGCTTTCCCCTCAAGAAGCCTTTCGCTAAGCCTGTTCTTGTGGAATTGGCAACGTGATATTTGGAAGCCCATAGAGGGCTATGATGGAAAAGGAAATATACTCAGATGAAATCTGGAAAGAAGCTTTCTGAGAAACTGCTTAGTGTTCTGTTAATTCATCTCACAGAGTTACATCTGTATTTCGTGGATCTCTTTGCTAGCCTTATTTCTGTGGAATCTGAGAACAGATATTTCGGATCCCTTTGAAGACTATAGGGCCAAAGGAAATATCCTCCGATAACAAAGAGAAAGAAGCTTTCTGAGAAACTTCTTTGTGTTCTGTGAAATCATCTCACAGAGTTACAGCTTTCCCCTCAAGAAGCCTTTCGATAAGACAGTTCTTGTGGAATTGGACAAGTGATATTTGGAAGCCCATAGAGGGCTATGGTGAAAAAGGAAATATCCTCAGATGAAATCTGGAAAGAAGTTTTCTGAGAAACTGCTTAGTGTTCTGTTAATTCATCTCACAGAGTTACATCTGTATTTCGTGGATCTCTTTGCTAGCCTTATTTCTGAGGAATCTGAGAACAGATATTTCGGATCCCTTTGAAGACTATAGTGCCAAAGGAAAAATCCTCCGATAACGAAGAGAAAGAAGCTTTCTGAGAAACTTCTTTGTGTTCTGTGAAATCATCTCAGAGAGTTACAGCTTTCCCCTCAAGACGTCTTTCGCTAAGACAGTTCTTTTGGAATTGGTCAAGTGATATTTGGAAGCCCATAGAGGACCATGGTGAAAAAGGAAATATCCTCAGATGAAATCTGGAAAGAAGCTTTCTGAGAAACTGCTTAGTGTTCTGTTAATTCATCTCACAGAGTTACATCTGTATTTCGTGGATCTCTTTGCTAGCCTTATTTCTGTGGAATCTGAGAACAGATATTTCGGATCCCTTTGAAGACTATAGGGCCAAAGGAAAAATCCTCCGATAACAAAGAGAAAGAAGCTTTCTGAGAAACTTCTTTGTGTTCTGTGAAATCATCTCACAGAGTTACAGCTTTTCCCTCAAGAAGACTTTCGCTAAGACAGTTCTTGTGGAATTGGCAAAGTGATATTTGGAAGCCCATAGAGGGTTATGGTGAAAAAGGAAATATCCTCAGATGAAATCTGGAAAGAAGCTTTCTGAGAAACTGCTTAGTGTTCTGTTAATTCATCTCACAGAGTTACATCTGTATTTCGTGGATCTCTTTGCTAGCTTTATTTCTGTGGAATCTGAGAACAGATATTACGGATCGCTTTGAAGACTATAGGGCCAAAGGAAATATCCTCCGATAACGAAGAGAAAGAAGCTTTCTGAGAAACTTCTTTGTGTTCTGTGAAATCATCTCACAGAGTTACAGCTTTTCCCTCAAGAAGCCTTTCGCTAAGACAGTTCTTGTGGAATTGGCAACGTGATATTTGGAAGCCCTTAGAGGGCTATGGTGAAAAGGGAAATATCCTCAGATGAAATCTGGAAAGAAGCTTTCTGAGAAACTTCTTTGTGTTCTGTTAATTCATCTCACAGAGTTACATCTGTATTTCGTGGATCTCTTTGCTAGCTTTATATCTGTGGCATCTGAGAACAGATATTTCAGATCCCTTTGAAGACTATAGGGCCAATGGAAATATCCTCCGATAACAAAGAGAAAGAAGCTTTCTGAGAAACTGCTTAGTGTTCTGTTAACTCATCTCACAGAGTTACATCTGTATTTCGTGGATCTCTTTGCTAGCCTTATTTCTGTGGAATCTTAGAACAGATATTTCGGATCCCTTTGAAGACTATAGGGCCAAAGAAAAAATCCTCCGATAACAAAGAGAAAGAAGCTTTCTGAGAAACTTCTTTGTGTTCTGTGAAATCATCTCAGAGAGTTACAGCTTTCCCCACAAGAAGCCTTTCGCTAAGCCTGTTCTTGTGGAATTGGCAACGTGATATTTGGAAGCCCATAGAGGGCTATGATGGAAAAGGAAATATCCTCAGATGAAATCTGGAAAGAAGCTTTCTGAGAAACTGCTTAGTGTTCTGTTAATTCATCTCACAGAGTTACATCTGTATTTCGTGGATCTCTTTGCTAGCCTTATTTCTGTGGAATCTGAGAACAGATATTTCGGATCCCTTTGAAGACTATAGGGCCAAAGGAAATATCCTCCGCTAACAAAGAGAACGAAGCTTTCTGAGAAACTTCTTTGTGTTCTGTGAAATCATCTCACAGAGTTACAGCTTTCCACACAAGAAGCCTTTCGCTAAGACAGTCCTTGTGGAATTGGCAAAGTGATATTTGGAAGCCCATAGAGGGCTACGGTGAAAAAGGAAATATCCTCAGATGAAATCTGGAAAGAAGCTTTCTGAGAAACTGCTTAGTGTTCTGTTAATTCATCTCACAGAGTTACATCTGTATTTCGTGGATCTCTTTGCTAGCCTCATTTCTGTGGAATCTGAGAACAGATATTTCGGATCCCTTTTAAAACAATAGGGCCAAAGGAAAAATCCTCCGATAACAAAGAGAAAGAAGCTTTCTGAGAAACTTCTTTGTGTTCTGTGAAATCATCTCACAGAGTTACAGCTTTCCCCTCAAGAAGCCTTTCGCTAAGACAGTTCTTGTGGAATTGGCAAAGTGATATTTGGAAGCCCATAGAGGGCTGTGGTGAAAAAGGAAATATCCTCAGATGAAATCTGGAAAGAAGCTTTCTGAGAAACTGCTTAGTGTTCTGTTAATTCATCTCACAGAGTTACATCTGTATTTCGTGGATCTCTTTGCTTGCCTTATTTCTGTGGAATCTGAGAACAGATATTTCGGATCCCTTTGAAGACTATAGGGCCAAAGGAAAAATCCTCCGATAACGAAGAGAAAGAAGCTTTCTGAGAAACTTCTTTGTGTTCTGTGAAATCATCTCACAGAGTTACAGCTTTCCCCTCAAGAAGCCTTTCGCTAAGACAGTTCTTGTGGAATTGGCAAAGTGATATTTGGAAGCCCATAGAGGGCTGTGGTGAAAAAGGAAATATCCTCAGATGAAATCTGGAAAGAAGCTTTCTGAGAAACTGCTTAGTGTTCTGTTAATTCATCTCACAGAGTTACATCTGTATTTCGTGGATCTCTTTGCTAGCCTCATTTCTGTGGAATCTGAGAACAGATATTTCGGATCCCTTTGAAAACTATAGGGCCAAAGGAAAAATCCTCCGATAACAAAGAGAAAGAAGCTTTCTGAGAAACTTCTTTGTGTTCTGTGAAATCATCTCAGAGAGATACAGCTTTCCCCTCAAGAAGCCTTTCGCTAAGACAGTTCTTGTGGAATTGGCAAAGTGATATTTGAAGCCCATGGAGGGCCATGGTGAAAAAGGAAATATCCTCAGAGGAAATCTGGAGAGAAGCTTTCTGAGAAACTGCTTAGTGTTCTGTTAATTCATCTCACAGAGTTACATCTGTATTTCGTGGATCTCTTTGCTAGCTTTATTTCTGTGGAATCTGAGAACAGATATTTCGGATTCCTTTGAAGACTATAGGGCAAAAGGAAATATCCTCCGATAACGAAGAGAAAGAAGCTTTCTGAGAAACTTCTTTGTGTTCTGTGAAATCATCTCACAGAGTTACAGCTTTCCCCTCAAGAAGCCTTTCGATAAGACAGTTCTTGTGGAATTGGCAAAGTGATATTTGGAACCCCATAGAGGGCTATGGTGAAAAAGGAAATATCCTCAGATGAAATCTGGAAGGAAGCTTTCTGATAAACTGCTTAGTGTTCTGTTAATTCATCTCACAGAGTTACATCTCTATTACGTGGATCTCGTTGCTAGCCTTATTTCTGTGGAATCTGAGAACAGATATTTCTGATCCCTTTGAAGACAATAGGGCGAAAGGAAATATCCTCCGATAACAAAGAGAAAGAAGCTTTCTGAGAAACTTCTTTGTGTTCTGTGAAATCATCTCACAGAGTTACAACTTTCCCCTCAAGAAGCCTTTCGCTAAGACAGTTCTTGTGGAATTGGCAAAGTGATATTTGGAAGCCCATAGAGGGCTATGGTGAAAAAGGAAATATCCTCAGATGAAATCTGGAAAGAAGCTTTCTGAGAAACTGCTTAGTGTTCTATTAATTCATCTCACAGAGTTACATCTGTATTTCGTGGATCTCTTTGCTTGCCTTATTTCTGTGGAATCTGAGAACAGATATTTCGGATCCCTTTGAAGACTATAGGGCCAAAGGAAAAATCCTCCGATAACGAAGAGAAAGAAGCTTTCTGAGAAACTTCTTTGTGTTCTGTGAAATCATCTCAGAGAGTTACAGCTTTCCCCTCAAGAAGCCTTTCGCTAAGACAGTTCTTTTGGAATTGGACAAGTGATATTTGGAAGCCCATAGAGGGCCATGGTGAAAAAGGAAATATCCTCAGATGAAATCTGGAAAGAAGCTTTCTGAGAAACAGCTTAGTGTTCTGTTAATTCATCTCACAGAGTTACATCAGTATTTCGTGGATCTCTTTGCTAGCTTTATTTCTGTGGAATCTGAGAACAGATATTTCGGATCCCTTTGAAGACTATAGGGAAAGGAAATATCCTCCGATAACAAAGAGAAAGAAGCTTTCAGAGAAACCCTTTGTGTTCTGTGAAATCATCTCACAGATTTACAGCTTTCCCCTCAAGAAGCCTTTCGCTAAGACAGTTCTTGTGGAATTGGCAAAGTGATATATGGAAGCCCTTAGAGGGCTATGGTGAAAAAGGAAATATCCTCAGATGAAATCTGGAAAGAAGATTTCTGAGAAACTGCTTAGTGTTCTGTTAATTCATCTCAGAGAGTTACATCTGTATTTCGTGGATCTCTTTGCTTGCCTTATTTCTGTGAAATCTGAGAAGAGATATTTCGGATCCCTTTGAAGACAATAGGGAACAAAGGAAAAATCCTCCGATAACAAAGAGAAAGAAGCTTTCTGAGAAACTTCTTTGTGTTCTGTGAAATCATCTCAGAGAGTTACAGCTTTCCCCTCAAGAAGCCTTTCGCTAAGACAGTTCTTGTGGAATTGGCAAAGTGATATTTGGAAGCCCATTGAGGGCTGAGGTGAAAAAGGAAATATCCTCAGATGAAATCTGGAAAGAAGCTTTCTGAGAAACTGCTTAGTGTTCTGTTAATTCATCTCACAGAGTTACATCTGTATTTCGTGGATCTCTTTGCTAGCCTTATTTCTGTGGAATCTGAGAACAGATATTTCGGATCCCTTTGAAAACTATAAGGCCAAAGGAAAAATCCTCCGATAACAAAGAGAAAGAAGCTTTCTGAGAAACTCCTTTGTGTTCTGTGAAATCATCTCACAGAGTTACAGAAGCTTTCTGAGAAACTGCTTAGTGTTCTGTTAATTCATCTCACAGAGTTACATCTGTATTTCGTGGATCCCTTTGCTAGCCTTATTTCTGAGGAATCTGAGAACAGATATTTCGGATCCCTTTGAAGACTATAGTGCCAAAGGAAAAATCCTCCGATAACGAAGAGAAAGAAGCTTTCTGAGAAACTTCTTTGTGTTCTGTGAAATCATCTCAGAGAGTTACAGCTTTCCCCTCAAGACGCCTTTCGCTAAGACAGTTCTTTTGGAATTGGTCAAGTGATATTTGGAAGCCCATAGAGGACCATGGTGAAAAAGGAAATATCCTCAGATGAAATCTGGAAAGAAGCTTTCTGAGAAACTGCTTAGTGTTCTGTTAATTCATCTCACAGAGTTACATCTGTATTTCGTGGATCTCTTTGCTAGCCTTATTTCTGTGGAATCTGAGAACAGATATTTCGGATCCCTTTGAAGACTATAGGGCCAAAGGAAAAATCCTCCGATAACAAAGAGAAAGAAGCTTTCTGAGAAACTTCTTTGTGTTCTGTGAAATCATCTCACAGAGTTACAGCTTTTCCCTCAAGAAGACTTTCGCTAAGACTGTTCTTGTGGAATTGGCAAAGTGATATTTGGAAGCCCATAGAGGGTTATGGTGAAAAAGGAAATATCCTCAGATGAAATCTGGAAAGAAGCTTTCTGAGAAACTGCTTAGTGTTCTGTTAATTCATCTCACAGAGTTACATCTGTATTTCGTGGATCTCTTTGCTAGCTTTATTTCTGTGGAATCTGAGAACAGATATTACGGATCGCTTTGAAGACTATAGGGCCAAAGGAAATATCCTCCGATAACGAAGAGAAAGAAGCTTTCTGAGAAACTTCTTTGTGTTCTGTGAAATCATCTCACAGAGTTACAGCTTTTCCCTCAAGAAGCCTTTCGCTAAGACAGTTCTTGTGGAATTGGCAACGTGATATTTGGAAGCCCTTAGAGGGCTATGGTGAAAAGGGAAATATCCTCAGATGAAATCTGGAAAGAAGCTTTCTGAGAAACTTCTTTGTGTTCTGTTAATTCATCTCACAGAGTTACATCTGTATTTCGTGGATCTCTTTGCTAGCTTTATATCTGTGGCATCTGAGAACAGATATTTCAGATCCCTTTGAAGACTATAGGGCCAATGGAAATATCCTCCGATAACAAAGAGAAAGAAGCTTTCTGAGAAACTGCTTAGTGTTCTGTTAACTCATCTCACAGAGTTACATCTGTATTTCGTGGATCTCTTTGCTAGCCTTATTTCTGTGGAATCTTAGAACAGATATTTCGGATCCCTTTGAAGACTATAGGGCCAAAGAAAAAATCCTCCGATAACAAAGAGAAAGAAGCTTTCTGAGAAACTTCTTTGTGTTCTGTGAAATCATCTCACAGAGTTACAGCTTTCCCCACAAGAAGCCTTTCGCTAAGCCTGTTCTTGTGGAATTGGCAACGTGATATTTGGAAGCCCATAGAGGGCTATGATGGAAAAGGAAATATCCTCAGATGAAATCTGGAAAGAAGCTTTCTGAGAAACTGCTTAGTGTTCTGTTAATTCATCTCACAGAGTTACATCTGTATTTCGTGGATCTCTTTGCTAGCCTTATTTCTGTGGAATCTGAGAACAGATATTTCGGATCCCTTTGAAGACTATAGGGCCAAAGGAAATATCCTCCGATAACAAAGAGAACGAAGCTTTCTGAGAAACTTCTTTGTGTTCTGTGAAATCATCTCACAGAGTTACAGCTTTCCACACAAGAAGCCTTTCGCTAAGACAGTCCTTGTGGAATTGGCGAAGTGATATTTGGAAGCCCATAGAGGGCTACGGTGAAAAAGGAAATATCCTCAGATGAAATCTGGAAAGAAGCTTTCTGAGAAACTGCTTAGTGTTCTGTTAATTCATCTCACAGAGTTACATCTGTATTTCGTGGATCTCTTTGCTAGCCTCATTTCTGTGGAATCTGAGAACAGATATTTCGGATCCCTTTTAAAACAATAGGGCCAAAGGAAAAATCCTCCGATAACAAAGAGAAAGAAGCTTTCTGAGAAACTTCTTTGTGTTCTGTGAAATCATCTCACAGAGTTACAGCTTTCCCCTCAAGAAGCCTTTCGCTAAGACAGTTCTTGTGGAATTGGCAAAGTGATATTTGGAAGCCCATAGAGGGCTGTGGTGAAAAAGGAAATATCCTCAGATGAAATCTGGAAAGAAGCTTTCTGAGAAACTGCTTAGTGTTCTGTTAATTCATCTCACAGAGTTACATCTGTATTTCGTGGATCTCTTTGCTTGCCTTATTTCTGTGGAATCTGAGAACAGATATTTCGGATCCCTTTGAAGACTATAGGGCCAAAGGAAAAATCCTCCGATAACGAAGAGAAAGAAGCTTTCTGAGAAACTTCTTTGTGTTCTGTGAAATCATCTCACAGAGTTACAGCTTTCCCCTCAAGAAGCCTTTCGCTAAGACAGTTCTTGTGGAATTGGCAAAGTGATATTTGGAAGCCCATAGAGGGCTGTGGTGAAAAAGGAAATATCCTCAGATGAAATCTGGAAAGAAGCTTTCTGAGAAACTGCTTAGTGTTCTGTTAATTCATCTCACAGAGTTACATCTGTATTTCGTGGATCTCTTTGCTAGCCTCATTTCTGTGGAATCTGAGAACAGATATTTCGGATCCCTTTGAAAACTATAGGGCCAAAGGAAAAATCCTCCGATAACAAAGAGAAAGAAGCTTTCTGAGAAACTTCTTTGTGTTCTGTGAAATCATCTCAGAGAGATACAGCTTTCCCCTCAAGAAGCCTTTCGCTAAGACAGTTCTTGTGGAATTGGCAAAGTGATATTTGAAGCCCATGGAGGGCCATGGTGAAAAAGGAAATATCCTCAGAGGAAATCTGGAGAGAAGCTTTCTGAGAAACTGCTTAGTGTTCTGTTAATTCATCTCACAGAGTTACATCTGTATTTCGTGGATCTCTTTGCTAGCTTTATTTCTGTGGAATCTGAGAACAGATATTTCGGATCCCTTTGAAGACTATAGGGCAAAAGGAAATATCCTCCGATAACGAAGAGAAAGAAGCTTTCTGAGAAACTTCTTTGTGTTCTGTGAAATCATCTCACAGAGTTACAGCTTTCCCCTCAAGAAGCCTTTCGATAAGACAGTTCTTGTGGAATTGGCAAAGTGATATTTGGAACCCCATAGAGGGCTATGGTGAAAAAGGAAATATCCTCAGATGAAATCTGGAAGGAAGCTTTCTGATAAACTGCTTAGTGTTCTGTTAATTCATCTCACAGAGTTACATCTCTATTACGTGGATCTCGTTGCTAGCCTTATTTCTGTGGAATCTGAGAACAGATATTTCTGATCCCTTTGAAGACAATAGGGCGAAAGGAAATATCCTCCGATAACAAAGAGAAAGAAGCTTTCTGAGAAACTTCTTTGTGTTCTGTGAAATCATCTCACAGAGTTACAACTTTCCCCTCAAGAAGCCTTTCGCTAAGACAGTTCTTGTGGAATTGGCAAAGTGATATTTGGAAGCCCATAGAGGGCTATGGTGAAAAAGGAAATATCCTCAGATGAAATCTGGAAAGAAGCTTTCTGAGAAACTGCTTAGTGTTCTATTAATTCATCTCACAGAGTTACATCTGTATTTCGTGGATCTCTTTGCTTGCCTTATTTCTGTGGAATCTGAGAACAGATATTTCGGATCCCTTTGAAGACTATAGGGCCAAAGGAAAAATCCTCCGATAACGAAGAGAAAGAAGCTTTCTGAGAAACTTCTTTGTGTTCTGTGAAATCATCTCAGAGAGTTACAGCTTTCCCCTCAAGAAGCCTTTCGCTAAGACAGTTCTTTTGGAATTGGACAAGTGATATTTGGAAGCCCATAGAGGGCCATGGTGAAAAAGGAAATATCCTCAGATGAAATCTGGAAAGAAGCTTTCTGAGAAACAGCTTAGTGTTCTGTTAATTCATCTCACAGAGTTACATCAGTATTTCGTGGATCTCTTTGCTAGCTTTATTTCTGTGGAATCTGAGAACAGATATTTCGGATCCCTTTGAAGACTATAGGGAAAGGAAATATCCTCCGATAACAAAGAGAAAGAAGCTTTCAGAGAAACCCTTTGTGTTCTGTGAAATCATCTCACAGATTTACAGCTTTCCCCTCAAGAAGCCTTTCGCTAAGACAGTTCTTGTGGAATTGGCAAAGTGATATATGGAAGCCCTTAGAGGGCTATGGTGAAAAAGGAAATATCCTCAGATGAAATCTGGAAAGAAGATTTCTGAGAAACTGCTTAGTGTTCTGTTAATTCATCTCAGAGAGTTACATCTGTATTTCGTGGATCTCTTTGCTTGCCTTATTTCTGTGAAATCTGAGAAGAGATATTTCGGATCCCTTTGAAGACAATAGGGAACAAAGGAAAAATCCTCCGATAACAAAGAGAAAGAAGCTTTCTGAGAAACTTCTTTGTGTTCTGTGAAATCATCTCAGAGAGTTACAGCTTTCCCCTCAAGAAGCCTTTCGCTAAGACAGTTCTTGTGGAATTGGCAAAGTGATATTTGGAAGCCCATTGAGGGCTGTGGTGAAAAAGGAAATATCCTCAGATGAAATCTGGAAAGAAGCTTTCTGAGAAACTGCTTAGTGTTCTGTTAATTCATCTCACAGAGTTACATCTGTATTTCGTGGATCTCTTTGCTAGCCTTATTTCTGTGGAATCTGAGAACAGATATTTCGGATCCCTTTGAAAACTATAAGGCCAAAGGAAAAATCCTCCGATAACAAAGAGAAAGAAGCTTTCTGAGAAACTCCTTTGTGTTCTGTGAAATCATCTCACAGAGTTACAGAAGCTTTCTGAGAAACTGCTTAGTGTTCTGTTAATTCATCTCACTGAGTTACATCTGTATTTCGTGGATCTCTTTGCTAGCCTTATTTCTGTGGAATCTGAGAACAGATATTTCGGATCCCTTTGAAGACTATAGGGCCAAAGGAAAAATCCTCCGATAACAAAGAGAAAGAAGCTTTCTGAGAAACTTCTTTGTGTTCTGTGAAATCATCCCAGAGAGTTACAGCTTTCCCCTCAAGAAGCCTTTCGCTAAGACAGTTCTTGTGGAATTGGCAAAGTGATATTTGGAAGCCCATAGAGGGCTATGGTGAAAAAGGAAATATCCTCAGATGAAATCTGGAAAGAAGCTTTCTGAGAAACTTCTTTGTGTTCTGTTAATTCATCTCACAGAGTTACATCTGTATTTCGTGGATCTCTTTGCTAGCTTTATATCTGTGGCATCTGAGAACAGATATTTCAGATCCCTTTGAAGACTATAGGGCCAATGGAAATATCCTCCGATAACAAAGAGAAAGAAGCTTTCTGAGAAACTGCTTAGTGTTCTGTTAACTCATCTCACAGAGTTACATCTGTATTTCGTGGATCTCTTTGCTAGCTTTATTTCTGTGGAATCTGAGAACAGATATTTCGGATCCCTTTGAAGACTATAGGGCAAAAGGAAATATCCTCCGATAACGAAGAGAAAGAAGCTTTCTGAGAAACTTCTTTGTGTTCTGTGAAATCATCTCACAGAGTTACAGCTTTCCCCTCAAGAAGCCTTTCGATAAGACAGTTCTTGTGGAATTGGCAAAGTGATATTTGGAACCCCATAGAGGGCTATGGTGAAAAAGGAAATATCCTCAGATGAAATCTGGAAGGAAGCTTTCTGATAAACTGCTTAGTGTTCTGTTAATTCATCTCACAGAGTTACATCTCTATTACGTGGATCTCGTTGCTAGCCTTATTTCTGTGGAATCTGAGAACAGATATTTCTGATCCCTTTGAAGACAATAGGGCGAAAGGAAATATCCTCCGATAACAAAGAGAAAGAAGCTTTCTGAGAAACTTCTTTGTGTTCTGTGAAATCATCTCACAGAGTTACAACTTTCCCCTCAAGAAGCCTTTCGCTAAGACAGTTCTTGTGGAATTGGCAAAGTGATATTTGGAAGCCCATAGAGGGCTATGGTGAAAAAGGAAATATCCTCAGATGAAATCTGGAAAGAAGCTTTCTGAGAAACTGCTTAGTGTTCTATTAATTCATCTCACAGAGTTACATTTGTATTTCGTGGATCTCTTTGCTTGCCTTATTTCTGTGGAATCTGAGAACAGATATTTCGGATCCCTTTGAAGACTATAGGGCCAAAGGAAAAATCCTCCGATAACGAAGAGAAAGAAGCTTTCTGAGAAACTTCTTTGTGTTCTGTGAAATCATCTCAGAGAGTTACAGCTTTCCCCTCAAGAAGCCTTTCGCTAAGACAGTTCTTTTGGAATTGGACAAGTGATATTTGGAAGCCCATAGAGGGCCATGGTGAAAAAGGAAATATCCTCAGATGAAATCTGGAAAGAAGCTTTCTGAGAAACAGCTTAGTGTTCTGTTAATTCATCTCACAGAGTTACATCAGTATTTCGTGGATCTCTTTGCTAGCTTTATTTCTGTGGAATCTGAGAACAGATATTTCGGATCCCTTTGAAGACTATAGGGAAAGGAAATATCCTCCGATAACAAAGAGAAAGAAGCTTTCAGAGAAACCCTTTGTGTTCTGTGAAATCATCTCACAGATTTACAGCTTTCCCCTCAAGAAGCCTTTCGCTAAGACAGTTCTTGTGGAATTGGCAAAGTGATATATGGAAGCCCTTAGAGGGCTATGGTGAAAAAGGAAATATCCTCAGATGAAATCTGGAAAGAAGATTTCTGAGAAACTGCTTAGTGTTCTGTTAATTCATCTCAGAGAGTTACATCTGTATTTCGTGGATCTCTTTGCTTGCCTTATTTCTGTGAAATCTGAGAAGAGATATTTCGGATCCCTTTGAAGACAATAGGGAACAAAGGAAAAATCCTCCGATAACAAAGAGAAAGAAGCTTTCTGAGAAACTTCTTTGTGTTCTGTGAAATCATCTCAGAGAGTTACAGCTTTCCCCTCAAGAAGCCTTTCGCTAAGACAGTTCTTGTGGAATTGGCAAAGTGATATTTGGAAGCCCATTGAGGGCTGTGGTGAAAAAGGAAATATCCTCAGATGAAATCTGGAAAGAAGCTTTCTGAGAAACTGCTTAGTGTTCTGTTAATTCATCTCACAGAGTTACATCTGTATTTCGTGGATCTCTTTGCTAGCCTTATTTCTGTGGAATCTGAGAACAGATATTTCGGATCCCTTTGAAAACTATAAGGCCAAAGGAAAAATCCTCCGATAACAAAGAGAAAGAAGCTTTCTGAGAAACTCCTTTGTGTTCTGTGAAATCATCTCACAGAGTTACAGAAGCTTTCTGAGAAACTGCTTAGTGTTCTGTTAATTCATCTCACTGAGTTACATCTGTATTTCGTGGATCTCTTTGCTAGCCTTATTTCTGTGGAATCTGAGAACAGATATTTCGGATCCCTTTGAAGACTATAGGGCCAAAGGAAAAATCCTCCGATAACAAAGAGAAAGAAGCTTTCTGAGAAACTTCTTTGTGTTCTGTGAAATCATCTCACAGAGTTACAGCTTGGCTCTCCGGAAGCCTTTCGCTAAGACAGTTCTTGTGGAATTGGCAAAGTGATATTTGGAAGCCCATAGAGGGCTATGGTGAAAAAGGAAATATCCTCAGATGAAATCTGGAAAGAAGCTTTCTGAGAAACTTCTTTGTGTTCTGTTAATTCATCTCACAGAGTTACATCTGTATTTCGTGGATCTCTTTGCTAGCTTTATATCTGTGGCATCTGAGAACAGATATTTCAGATCCCTTTGAAGACTATAGGGCCAATGGAAATATCCTCCGATAACAAAGAGAAAGAAGCTTTCTGAGAAACTGCTTAGTGTTCTGTTAACTCATCTCACAGAGTTACATCTGTATTTCGTGGATCTCTTTGCTAGCCTTATTTCTGTGGAATCTTAGAACAGATATTTCGGATCCCTTTGAAGACTATAGGGCCAAAGAAAAAATCCTCCGATAACAAAGAGAAAGAAGCTTTCTGAGAAACTTCTTTGTGTTCTGTGAAATCATCTCACAGAGTTACAGCTTTCCCCTCAAGAAGCCTTTCGCTAAGCCTGTTCTTGTGGAATTGGCAACGTGATATTTGGAAGCCCATAGAGGGCTATGGTGAAAAAGGAAATATCCTCAGATGAAATCTGGAAAGAAGCTTTCTGAGAAACTGCTTAGTGTTCTGTTAATTCATCTCACAGAGTTACATCTGTATTTCGTGGATCTCTTTGCTAGCCTTATTTCTGTGGAATCTGAGAACAGATATTTCGGATCCCTTTGAAGACTATAGGGCCAAAGGAAATATCCTCTGATAACGAAGAGAACGAAGCTTTCTGAGAAACTTCTTTGTGTTCTGTGAAATCATCTCACAGAGTTACAGCTTTCCCCACAAGAAGCCTTTCGCTAAGACAGTCCTTGTGGAATTGGCAAAGTGATATTTGGAAGCCCATAGAGGGCTATGGTGAAAAAGGAAATATCCTCAGATGAAATCTGGAAAGAAGCTTTCTGAGAAACTGCTTAGTGTCCTGTTAATTCATCTCACAGAGTTACATCTGTATTTCGTGGATCTCTTTGCTAGCCTTATTTCTGTGGAATCTGAGAACAGATATTTCGGATACCTTTGAAGACTATAGGGCCAAAGGAAAAATCCTCCGATAACAAAGAGAAAGAAGCTTTCTGAGAAACTTCTTTGTGTTCTGTGAAATCATCTCAGAGAGTTACAGCTTTCCCCTCAAGAAGACTTTCACTAAGACAGTTCTTGTGGAATTGGCAAAGTGATATTTGGAAGCCCATAGAGGGCTATGGTGAAAAAGGAAATATCCTCAGATGAAATCTGGAAAGAAGCTTTCTGAGAAACTGCTTAGTGTTCTGTTAATTCACCTCACAGAGTTTCATCTGTATTTCGTGGATCTCTTTGCTAGCCTTATTTCTGTGGAATCTGAGAACAGATATTTCGGATCCCTTTGAAGACTATAGGGCCAAAGGAAAAATCCTCCGATAACGAAGAGAAAAAATCTTTCTGAGAAACTTCTTTGTGTTCTGTGAAATCATCTCAGAGAGTTACAGCTTTCCCCTCAAGAAGCCTTTCGCTAAGACAGTTCTTTTGGATTTGGTCAAGTGATATTTGGAAGCCCTTAGATGGCCATGGTGAAAAAGGAAATATCCTCAGATGAAATCTGGAAAGAAGCTTTCTGAGAAACTGCTTAGTGTTCTGTTAATTCATCTCACAGAGTTACATCTGTATTTCGTGGATCTCTTTGCTAGCCTTATTTCTGTGGAATCTGAGAACAGATATTTCGGATCCCTTTGAAGACTATAGGGCCAAAGGAAATATCCTCCGATAACAAAGAGAACGAAGCTTTCTGAGAAACTTCTTTGTGTTCTGTGAAATCATCTCACAGAGTTACAGCTTTCCCCACAAGAAGCCTTTCGCTAAGACAGTTCTTGTGGAATTGGCAAAGTAATATTTGGAAGCCCATAGAGGGCTATGGTGAAAAAGGAAATATCCTCAGATGAAATCTGTAAAGAAGCTTTCTGAGAAACTGCTTAGTGTTCTGTTAATTCATCTCACAGAGTTACATCTGTATTTCGTGGATCTCTTTGCTAGCTTTATTTCTGTGGAATCTGAGAACAGATATTACGGATCGCTTTGAAGACTATAGGGCCAAAGGAAATATCCTCCGATAACGAAGAGAAAGAAGCTTTCTGAGAAACTTCTTTGTGTTCTGTGAAATCATCTCACAGAGTTACAGCTTTCCCCACAAGAAGCCTTTCGCTAAGACAGTCCTTGTGGAATTGGCAAAGTGATATTTAGAAGCCCATAGAGGGCTATGGTGAAAAAGGAAATATCCTCAGATGAAATCTGGAAAGAAGCTTTCTGAGAAACTGCTTAGTGTTCTGTTAATTCATCTCACTGAGTTACATCTGTATTTCGTGGATCTCTTTGCTAGCCTTATTTCTGTGGAATCTGAGAACAGATATATCGGATCCCTTTGAAGACTATAGGGCCAAAGGAAAAATCCTCCGATAACAAAGAGAAAGAAGCTTTCTGAGAAACTTCTTTGTGTTCTGTGAAATCATCCCAGAGAGTTACAGCTTTCCCCTCAAGAAGCCTTTCGCTAAGACAGTTCTTGTGGAATTGGCAAAGTGATATTTGGAAGCCCATAGAGGGCTATGGTGAAAAAGGAAATATCCTCAGATGAAATCTGGAAAGAAGCTTTCTGAGAAACTTCTTTGTGTTCTGTTAATTCATCTCACAGAGTTACATCTGTATTTCATGGATCTCTTTGCTAGCTTTATATCTGTGGCATCTGAGAACAGATATTTCGGATCCCTTTGAAGACTATAGGGCCAATGGAAATATCCTCCGATAACAAAGAGAAAGAAGCTTTCTGAGAAACTGCTTAGTGTTCTGTTAATTCATCTCACAGAGTTACATCTGTATTTCGTGGATCTCTTTGGTAGCCTTATTTCTGTGGAATCTTAGAACAGATCTTTCGGATCCCTTTGAAGACTATAGGGCCAAAGAAAAAATCCTCCGATAACAAAGAGAAAGAAGCTTTCTGAGAAACTTCTTTGTGTTCTGTGAAATCATCTCACAGAGTTACAGCTTTCCCCTCAAGAAGCCTTTCGCTAAGCCTGTTCTTGTGGAATTGGCAACGTGATATTTGGAAGCCCATAGAGGGCTATGATGGAAAAGGAAATATACTCAGATGAAATCTGGAAAGAAGCTTTCTGAGAAACTGCTTAGTGTTCTGTTAATTCATCTCACAGAGTTACATCTGTATTTTGTGGATCTCTTTGCTAGCCTTATTTCTGTGGAATCTGAGAACAGATATTTCGGATCCCTTTGAAGACTATAGGGCCAAAGGAAATATCCTCCGATAACAAAGAGAAAGAAGCTTTCTGAGAAACTTCTTTGTGTTCTGTGAAATCATCTCACAGAGTTACAGTTTTCCCCTCAAGAAGCCTTTCGCTAAGACAGTTCTTTTGGAATTGGACAAGTGATATTTGGAAGCCCATAGAGGGCCATGGTGAAAAAGGTAATATCCTCAGATGAATTCTGGAAAGAAGCTTTCTGAGAAACAGCTTAGTGTTCTGTTAATTCATCTCACAGAGTTACATCAGTATTTCGTGGATCTCTTTGCTAGCTTTATTTCTGTGGAATCTGAGAACAGATATTTCGGATCCCTTTGAAGACTATAGGGAAAGGAAATATCCTCCGATAACAAAGAGAAAGAAGCTTTCAGAGAAACTCTTTGTGTTCTGTGAAATCATCTCACAGATTTACAGCTTTCCCCTCAAGAAGCCTTTCGCTAAGACAGTTCTTGTGGAATTGGCAAAGTGATATATGGAAGCCCTTAGAGGGCTATGGTGAAAAAGGAAATATCCTCAGATGAAATCTGGAAAGAAGATTTCTGAGAAACTGCTTAGTGTTCTGTTAATTCATCTCACAGAGTTACATCTGTATTTCGTGGATCTCTTTGCTTGCCTTATTTCTGTGAAATCTGAGAAGAGATATTTCGGATCCCTTTGAAGACAATAGGGAACAAAGGAAAAATCCTCCGATAACAAAGAGAAAGAAGCTTTCTGAGAAACTTCTTTGTGTTCTGTGAAATCATCTCAGAGAGTTACAGCTTTCCCCTCAAGAAGCCTTTCGCTAAGACGGTTCTTGTGGAATTGGCAAAGTGATATTTGGAAGCCCATTGAGGGCTGTGGTGAAAAAGGAAATATCCTCAGATGAAATCTGGAAAGAAGCTTTCTGAGAAACTGCTTAGTGTTCTGTTAATTCATCTCACAGAGTTACATCTGTATTTCGTGGATCTCTTTGCTAGCCTTATTTCTGTGGAATCTGAGAACAGATATTTCGGATCCCTTTGAAAACTATAGGGCCAAAGGAAAAATCCTCCGATAACAAAGAGAAAGAAGCTTTCTGAGAAACTCCTTTGTGTTCTGTGAAATCATCTCACAGAGTTACAGAAGCTTTCTGAGAAACTGCTTAGTGTTCTGTTAATTCATCTCACTGAGTTACATCTGTATTTCGTGGATCTCTTTGCTAGCCTTATTTCTGTGGAATCTGAGAACAGATATTTCGGATCCCTTTGAAGACTATAGGGCCAAAGGAAAAATCCTCCGATAACAAAGAGAAAGAAGCTTTCTGAGAAACTTCTTTGTGTTCTGTGAAATCATCCCAGAGAGTTACAGCTTTCCCCTCAAGAAGCCTTTCGCTAAGACACTTCTTGTGGAATTGGCAAAGTGATATTTGGAAGCCCATAGAGGGCTATGGTGAAAAAGGAAATATCCTCAGATGAAATCTGGAAAGAAGCTTTCTGAGAAACTTCTTTGTGTTCTGTTAATTCATCTCACAGAGTTACATCTGTATTTCGTGGATCTCTTTGCTAGCTTTATATCTGTGGCATCTGATAACAGATATTTCAGATCCCTTTGAAGACTATAGGGCCAATGGAAATATCCTCCAATAACAAAGAGAAAGAAGCTTTCTGAGAAACTGCTTAGTGTTCTGTTAACTCATCTCACAGAGTTACATCTGTATTTCGTGGATCTCTTTGCTAGCCTTATTTCTGTGGAATCTTAGAACAGATATTTCGGATCCCTTTGAAGACTATAGGGCCAAAGAAAAAATCCTCCGATAACAAAGAGAAAGAAGCTTTCTGAGAAACTTCTTTGTGTTCTGTGAAATCATCTCACAGAGTTACAGCTTTCCCCTCAAGAAGCCTTTCGCTAAGCCTGTTCTTGTGGAATTGGCAACGTGATATTTGGAAGCCCATAGAGGGCTATGGTGAAAAAGGAAATATCCTCAGATGAAATCTGGAAAGAAGCTTTCTGAGAAACTGCTTAGTGTTCTGTTAATTCATCTCACAGAGTTACATCTGTATTTCGTGGATCTCTTTGCTAGCCTTATTTCTGTGGAATCTGAGAACAGATATTTCGGATCCCTTTGAAGACTATACGGCCAAAGGAAATATCCTCCGATAACAAAGAGAACGAAGCTTTCTGAGAAACTTCTTTGTGTTCTGTGAATTCATCTCACAGAGTTACAGCTTTCCACACAAGAAGCCTTTCGCTAAGACAGTCCTTGTGGAATTGGCAAAGTGATATTTGGAAGCCCATAGAGGGCTATGGTGAAAAAGGAAATATCCTCAGATGAAATCTGGAAAGAAGCTTTCTGAGAAACTGCGTAGTGTTCTGTTAATTCATCTCACAGAGTTACATCTGTATTTCGTGGATCTCTTTGCTAGCCTTATTTCTGTGGAATCTGAGAACAGATATTTCGGATCCCTTTGAAGACTATAGGGCCAAAGGAAATATCCTCTGATAACGAAGAGAACGAAGCTTTCTGAGAAACTTCTTTGTGTTCTGTGAAATCATCTCACAGAGTTACAGCTTTCCCCACAAGAAGCCTTTCGCTAAGACAGTCCTTGTGGAATTGGCAAAGTGATATTTGGAAGCCCATAGAGGGCTATGGTGAAAAAGGAAATATCCTCAGATGAAATCTGGAAAGAAGCTTTCTGAGAAACTGCTTAGTGTTCTGTTAATTCATCTCACAGAGTTACATCTGTATTTCGTGGATCTCTTTGCTAGCCTTATTTCTGTGGAATCTGAGAACAGATATTTCGGATACCTTTGAAGACTATAGGGCCAAAGGAAAAATCCTCCGATAACAAAGAGAAAGAAGCTTTCTGAGAAACTTCTTTGTGTTCTGTGAAATCATCTCAGAGAGTTACAGCTTTCCCCTCAAGAAGACTTTCACTAAGACAGTTCTTGTGGAATTGGCAAAGTGATATTTGGAAGCCCATAGAGGGCTATGGTGAAAAAGGAAATATCCTCAGATGAAATCTGGAAAGAAGCTTTCTGAGAAACTGCTTAGTGTTCTGTTAATTCACCTCACAGAGTTTCATCTGTATTTCGTGGATCTCTTTGCTAGCCTTATTTCTGTGGAATCTGAGAACAGATATTTCGGATCCCTTTGAAGACTATAGGGCCAAAGGAAAAATCCTCCGATAACGAAGAGAAAAAATCTTTCTGAGAAACTTCTTTGTGTTCTGTGAAATCATCTCAGAGAGTTACAGCTTTCCCCTCAAGAAGCCTTTCGCTAAGACAGTTCTTTTGGATTTGGTCAAGTGATATTTGGAAGCCCTTAGAGGGCCATGGTGAAAAAGGAAATATCCTCAGATGAAATCTGGAAAGAAGCTTTCTGAGAAACTGCTTAGTGTTCTGTTAATTCATCTCACAGAGTTACATCTGTATTTCGTGGATCTCTTTGCTAGCCTTATTTCGGTGGAATCTGAGAACAGATATTTCGGATCCCTTTGAAGACTATAGGGCCAAAGGAAATATCCTCCGATAACAAAGAGAACGAAGCTTTCTGAGAAACTTCTTTGTGTTCTGTGAAATCATCTCACAGAGTTACAGCTTTCCCCACAAGAAGCCTTTCGCTAAGACAGTTCTTGTGGAATTGGCAAAGTAATATTTGGAAGCCCATAGAGGGCTATGGTGAAAAAGGAAATATCCTCAGATGAAATCTGTAAAGAAGCTTTCTGAGAAACTGCTTAGTGTTCTGTTAATTCATCTCACAGAGTTACATCTGTATTTCGTGGATCTCTTTGCTAGCTTTATTTCTGTGGAATCTGAGAACAGATATTACGGATCGCTTTGAAGACTATAGGGCCAAAGGAAATATCCTCCGATAACGAAGAGAAAGAAGCTTTCTGAGAAACTTCTTTGTGTTCTGTGAAATCATCTCACAGAGTTACAGCTTTTCCCTCAAGAAGACTTTCGCTAAGACTGTTCTTGTGGAATTGGCAAAGTGATATTTGGAAGCCCATAGAGGGTTATGGTGAAAAAGGAAATATCCTCAGATGAAATCTGGAAAGAAGCTTTCTGAGAAACTGCTTAGTGTTCTGTTAATTCATCTCACAGAGTTACATCTGTATTTCGTGGATCTCTTTGCTAGCTTTATTTCTGTGGAATCTGAGAACAGATATTACGGATCGCTTTGAAGACTATAGGGCCAAAGGAAATATCCTCCGATAACGAAGAGAAAGAAGCTTTCTGAGAAACTTCTTTGTGTTCTGTGAAATCATCTCACAGAGTTACAGCTTTTCCCTCAAGAAGCCTTTCGCTAAGACAGTTCTTGTGGAATTGGCAACGTGATATTTGGAAGCCCTTAGAGGGCTATGGTGAAAAGGGAAATATCCTCAGATGAAATCTGGAAAGAAGCTTTCTGAGAAACTTCTTTGTGTTCTGTTAATTCATCTCACAGAGTTACATCTGTATTTCGTGGATCTCTTTGCTAGCTTTATATCTGTGGCATCTGAGAACAGATATTTCAGATCCCTTTGAAGACTATAGGGCCAATGGAAATATCCTCCGATAACAAAGAGAAAGAAGCTTTCTGAGAAACTGCTTAGTGTTCTGTTAACTCATCTCACAGAGTTACATCTGTATTTCGTGGATCTCTTTGCTAGCCTTATTTCTGTGGAATCTTAGAACAGATATTTCGGATCCCTTTGAAGACTATAGGGGCAAAGAAAAAATCCTCCGATAACAAAGAGAAAGAAGCTTTCTGAGAAACTTCTTTGTGTTCTGTGAAATCATCTCACAGAGTTACAGCTTTCCCCTCAAGAAGCCTTTCGCTAAGCCTGTTCTTGTGGAATTGGCAATGTGATATTTGGAAGCCCATAGAGGGCTATGATGGAAAAGGAAATATCCTCAGATGAAATCTGGAAAGAAGCTTTCTGAGAAACTGCTTAGTGTTCTGTTAATTCATCTCACAGAGTTACATCTGTATTTCGTGGATCTCTTTGCTAGCCTTATTTCTGTGGAATCTGAGAACAGATATTTCGGATCCCTTTGAAGACTATAGGGCCAAAGGAAATATCCTCCGATAACAAAGAGAACGAAGCTTTCTGAGAAACTTCTTTGTGTTCTGTGAAATCATCTCACAGAGTTACAGCTTTCCACACAAGAAGCCTTTCGCTAAGACAGTCCTTGTGGAATTGGCAAAGTGATATTTGGAAGCCCGTAGAGGGCTACGGTGAAAAAGGAAATATCCTCAGATGAAATCTGGAAAGAAGCTTTCTGAGAAACTGCTTAGTGTTCTGTTAATTCATCTCACAGAGTTACATCTGTATTTCGTGGATCTCTTTGCTAGCCTCATTTCTGTGGAATCTGAGAACAGATATTTCGGATCCCTTTTAAAACAATAGGGCCAAAGGAAAAATCCTCCGATAACAAAGAGAAAGAAGCTTTCTGAGAAACTTCTTTGTGTTCTGTGAAATCATCTCACAGAGTTACAGCTTTCCCCTCAAGAAGCCTTTCGCTAAGACAGTTCTTGTGGAATTGGCAAAGTGATATTTGGAAGCCCATAGAGGGCTGTGGTGAAAAAGGAAATATCCTCAGATGAAATCTGGAAAGAAGCTTTCTGAGAAACTGCTTAGTGTTCTGTTAATTCATCTCACAGAGTTACATCTGTATTTCGTGGATCTCTTTGCTTGCCTTATTTCTGTGGAATCTGAGAACAGATATTTCGGATCCCTTTGAAGACTATAGGGCCAAAGGAAAAATCCTCCGATAACGAAGAGAAAGAAGCTTTCTGAGAAACTTCTTTGTGTTCTGTGAAATCATCTCACAGAGTTACAGCTTTCCCCTCAAGAAGCCTTTCGCTAAGACAGTTCTTGTGGAATTGGCAAAGTGATATTTGGAAGCCCATAGAGGGCTGTGGTGAAAAAGGAAATATCCTCAGATGAAATCTGGAAAGAAGCTTTCTGAGAAACTGCTTAGTGTTCTGTTAATTCATCTCACAGAGTTACATCTGTATTTCGTGGATCTCTTTGCTAGCCTCATTTCTGTGGAATCTGAGAACAGATATTTCGGATCCCTTTGAAAACTATAGGGCCAAAGGAAAAATCCTCCGATAACAAAGAGAAAGAAGCTTTCTGAGAAACTTCTTTGTGTTCTGTGAAATCATCTCAGAGAGTTACAGCTTTCCCCTCAAGAAGCCTTTCGCTAAGACAGTTCTTGTGGAATTGGCAAAGTGATATTGGAAGCCCATGGAGGGCCATGGTGAAAAAGGAAATATCCTCAGAGGAAATCTGGAGAGAAGCTTTCTGAGAAACTGCTTAGTGTTCTGTTAATTCATCTCACAGAGTTACATCAGTATTTCGTGGATCTCTTTGCTAGCTTTATTTCTGTGGAATCTGAGAACAGATATTTCGGATCCCTTTGAAGACTATAGGGAAAGGAAATATCCTCCGATAACAAAGAGAAAGAAGCTTTCAGAGAAACTCTTTGTGTTCTGTGAAATCATCTCACAGATTTACAGCTTTCCCCTCAAGAAGCCTTTCGCTAAGACAGTTCTTGTGGAATTGGCAAAGTGATATATGGAAGCCCTTAGAGGGCTATGGTGAAAAAGGAAATATCCTCAGATGAAATCTGGAAAGAAGATTTCTGAGAAACTGCTTAGTGTTCTGTTAATTCATCTCACAGAGTTACATCTGTATTTCGTGGATCTCTTTGCTTGCCTTATTTCTGTGAAATCTGAGAAGAGATATTTCGGATCCCTTTGAAGACAATAGGGAACAAAGGAAAAATCCTCCGATAACAAAGAGAAAGAAGCTTTCTGAGAAACTTCTTTGTGTTCTGTGAAATCATCTCAGAGAGTTACAGCTTTCCCCTCAAGAAGCCTTTCGCTAAGACAGTTCTTGTGGAATTGGCAAAGTGATATTTGGAAGCCCATTGAGGGCTGTGGTGAAAAAGGAAATATCCTCAGATGAAATCTGGAAAGAAGCTTTCTGAGAAACTGCTTAGTGTTCTGTTAATTCATCTCACAGAGTTACATCTGTATTTCGTGGATCTCTTTGCTAGCCTTATTTCTGTGGAATCTGAGAACAGATATTTCGGATCCCTTTGAAAACTATAGGGCCAAAGGAAAAATCCTCCGATAACAAAGAGAAAGAAGCTTTCTGAGAAACTCCTTTGTGTTCTGTGAAATCATCTCACAGAGTTACAGCTTTCCCCTCAAGAAGCCTTTCGATAAGACAGTTCTTGTGGAATTGGCCAAGTGATATTTGGAAGCCCATAGAGGGCTATGGTGATAAAGGAAATATCCTCAGATGAAATCTGGAAGGAAGCTTTCTGATAAACTGCTTAGTGTTCTGTTAATTCATCTCACAGAGTTACATCTGTATTTCGTGGATCTCTTTGCTAGCCCTATTTCTGTGGAATCTGAGAACAGATATTTCGGATCCCTTTGAAGACTATAGGGCCAAAGGAAAAATCCTCCGATAACAAAGAGAAAGAAGCTTTCTGAGAAACTTCTTTGTGTTCTGTGAAATCATCTCAGAGAGTTACAGCTTTCCCCTCAAGAAGCCTTTCGCTAAGACAGTTCTTGTGGAATTGGCAAAGTGATATTTGGAAGCCCATAGAGGGCTATGGTGAAAAAGGAAATATCCTCAGATGAAATCTGGAAAGAAGCTTTCTGAGAAACTGCTTAGTGTTCTGTTAATTCATCTCACAGAATTACATCTTTATTTCGTGGATCTCGTTGCTAGCCTTATTTCTGTGGAATCTGAGAACAGATATTTCGGATCCCTTTGAAGACAATAGGGCCAAAGGAGAAATCCTCCGATAACAAAGAGAAAGAAGCTTTCTGAGAAACTACTTTGTGTTCTGTGAAATCATCTCACAGAGTTACAGCTTTCCCCTCAAGAAGCCTTTCGCTAAGACAGTTCTTATGGAATTGGACAAGTGATATTTGGAAGCTCATAGAGGGCCATGGTGAAAAAGGAAATATCCTCAGATGAAATCTGGAAAGAAGCTTTCTGAGAAACAGCTTATTGTTCTGTTAATTCATCTCACAGAGTTACGTCAGTATTTCGTGGATCTCTTTGCTAGCTTTATTTCTGTGGAATCTGAGAACAGATATTTCGGATCCCTTTGAAGACTATAGGGCCAATGGAAATATCCTCCGATAACAAAGAGAAAGAAGCTTTCTGAGAAACTCTTTGTGTTCTGTGAAATCATCTCACAGATTTACAGCTTTCCCCTCAAGAAGCCTTTCGCTAAGACAGTTCTTGTGGAATTGGCAAAGTGATATATGGAAGCCCTTAGAGGGCTATGGTGAAAAAGGAAATATCCTCAGATGAAATCTGGAAAGAAGATTTCTGAGAAACTGCTTAGTGTTCTGTTAATTCATCTCACAGAGTTACATCTGTATTTCGTGGATCTCTTTGCTAGCTTTATTTCTGTGGAATCTGAGAACAGATATTTCGGATCCCTTTGAAGACTATAGGGCCAAAGGAAATATCCTTCGATAACAAAGAGAAAGAAGCTTTCTGAGAAACTTCTTTGTGTTCTGTGAAATCATCTCACAGAGTTACAGCTTTTCCCTCAAGAAGCCTTTCGCTATGACAGTTCTTGTGGAATTGGCAAAGTGATATTTGGAAGCCCATAGAGGGCTACGGTGAAAAAGGAAATATCCTCAGATGAAATCTGGAAAGAAGCTTTCTGAGAAACTGCTTAGTGTTCTGTTAATTCATCTCACAGAGTTACATCTGTATTTCGTGGATCTCTTTGCTAGCCTCATTTCTGTGGAATCTGAGAACAGATATTTCGGATCCCTTTGAAAACTATAGGGCCAAAGGAAAAATCCTCCGATAACAAAGAGAAAGAAGCTTTCTGAGAAACTTCTTTGTGTTCTGTGAAATCATCTCACAGAGTTACAGCTTTCCCCTCAAGAAGCCTTTCGCTAAGACAGTTCTTGTGGAATTGGCAAAGTGATATTTGGAAGCCCATAGAGGGCTGTGGTGAAAAAGGAAATATCCTCAGATGAAATCTGGAAAGAAGCTTTCTGAGAAACTGCTTAGTGTTCTGTTAATTCATCTCACAGAGTTACATCTGTATTTCGTGGATCTCTTTTCTTGCCTTATTTCTGTGGAATCTGGGAACAGATATTTCGGATCCCTTTTAAGACTATAGGGCCAAAGGAAAAATCCTCCGATAACGAAGAGAAAGAAGCTTTCTGAGAAACTTCTTTGTGTTCTGTGAAATCATCTCACAGAGTTACAGCTTTCCCCTCAAGAAGCCTTTCGCTAAGACAGTTCTTGTGGAATTGGCAAAGTGATATTTGGAAGCCCATAGAGGGCTGTGGTGAAAAAGGAAATATCCTCAGATGAAATCTGGAAAGAAGCTTTCTGAGAAACTGCTTAGTGTTCTGTTAATTCATCTCACAGAGTTACATCTGTATTTCGTGGATCTCTTTGCTAGCCTCATTTCTGTGGAATCTGAGAACAGATATTTCGGATCCCTTTGAAAACTATAGGGCCAAAGGAAAAATCCTCCGATAACAAAGAGAAAGAAGCTTTCTGAGAAACTTCTTTGTGTTCTGTGAAATCATCTCAGAGAGTTACAGCTTTCCCCTCAAGAAGCCTTTCGCTAAGACAGTTCTTGTGGAATTGGCAAAGTGATATTGGAAGCCCATGGAGGCCCATGGTGAAAAAGGAAATATCCTCAGAGGAAATCTGGAGAGAAGCTTTCTGAGAAACTGCTTAGTGTTCTGTTAATTCATCTCACAGAGTTACATCTGTATTTCGTGGATCTCTTTGCTAGCTTTATTTCTGTGGAATCTGAGAACAGATATTTCGGATCCCTTTGAAGACTATAGGGCAAAAGGAAATATCCTCCGATAACGAAGAGAAAGAAGCTTTCTGAGAAACTTCTTTGTGTTCTGTGAAATCATCTCACAGAGTTACAGCTTTCCCCTCAAGAAGCCTTTCGATAAGACAGTTCTTGTGGAATTGGCAAAGTGATATTTGGAACCCCATAGAGGGCTATGGTGAAAAAGGAAATATCCTCAGATGAAATCTGGAAGGAAGCTTTCTGATAAACTGCTTAGTGTTCTGTTAATTCATCTCACAGAGTTACATCTCTATTACGTGGATCTCGTTGCTAGCCTTATTTCTGTGGAATCTGAGAACAGATATTTCTGATCCCTTTGAAGACAATAGGGCCAAAGGAAATATCCTCCGATAACAAAGAGAAAGAAGCTTTCTGAGAAACTTCTTTGTGTTCTGTGAAATCATCTCACAGAGTTACAACTTTCCCCTCAAGAAGCCTTTCGCTAAGACAGTTCTTGTGGAATTGGCAAAGTGATATTTGGAAGCCCATAGAGGGCTATGGTGAAAAAGGAAATATCCTCAGATGAAATCTGGAAAGAAGCTTTCTGAGAAACTGCTTAGTGTTCTATTAATTCATCTCACAGAGTTACATCTGTATTTCGTGGATCTCTTTGCTTGCCTTATTTCTGTGGAATCTGAGAACAGATATTTCGGATCCCTTTGAAGACTATAGGGCCAAAGGAAAAATCCTCCGATAACGAAGAGAAAGAAGCTTTCTGAGAAACTTCTTTGTGTTCTGTGAAATCATCTCAGAGAGTTACAGCTTTCCCCTCAAGAAGCCTTTCGCTAAGACAGTTCTTTTGGAATTGGACAAGTGATATTTGGAAGCCCATAGAGGGCCATGGTGAAAAAGGAAATATCCTCAGATGAAATCTGGAAAGAAGCTTTCTGAGAAACAGCTTAGTGTTCTGTTAATTCATCTCACAGAGTTACATCAGTATTTCGTGGATCTCTTTGCTAGCTTTATTTCTGTGGAATCTGAGAACAGATATTTCGGATCCCTTTGAAGACTATAGGGAAAGGAAATATCCTCCGATAACAAAGAGAAAGAAGCTTTCAGAGAAACTCTTTGTGTTCTGTGAAATCATCTCACAGATTTACAGCTTTCCCCTCAAGAAGCCTTTCGCTAAGACAGTTCTTGTGGAATTGGCAAAGTGATATATGGAAGCCCTTAGAGGGCTATGGTGAAAAAGGAAATATCCTCAGATGAAATCTGGAAAGAAGATTTCTGAGAAACTGCTTAGTGATCTGTTAATTCATCTCACAGAGTTACATCTGTATTTCGTGGATCTCTTTGCTTGCCTTATTTCTGTGAAATCTGAGAAGAGATATTTCGGATCCCTTTGAAGACAATAGGGAACAAAGGAAAAATCCTCCGATAACAAAGAGAAAGAAGCTTTCTGAGAAACTTCTTAGTGTTCTGTGAAATCATCTCAGAGAGTTACAGCTTTCCCCTCAAGAAGCCTTTCGCTAAGACAGTTCTTGTGGAATTGGCAAAGTGATATTTGGAAGCCCATTGAGGGCTGTGGTGAAAAAGGAAATATCCTCAGATGAAATCTGGAAAGAAGCTTTCTGAGAAACTGCTTAGTGTTCTGTTAATTCATCTCACAGAGTTACATCTGTATTTCGTGGATCTCTTTGCTAGCCTTATTTCTGTGGAATCTGAGAACAGATATTTCGGATCCCTTTGAAAACTATAGGGCCAAAGGAAAAATCCTCCGATAACAAAGAGAAAGAAGCTTTCTGAGAAACTCCTTTGTGTTCTGTGAAATCATCTCACAGAGTTACAGCTTTCCCCTCAAGAAGCCTTTCGATAAGACAGTTCTTGTGGAATTGGCCAAGTGATATTTGGAAGCCCATAGAGGGCTATGGTGATAAAGGAAATATCCTCAGATGAAATCTGGAAGGAAGCTTTCTGATAAACTGCTTAGTGTTCTGTTAATTCATCTCACAGAGTTACATCTTTATTTCGTGGATCTCTTTGCTAGCCCTATTTCTGTGGAATCTGAGAACAGATATTTCGGATCCCTTTGAAGACTATAGGGCCAAAGGAAAAATCCTCCGATAACAAAGAGAAAGAAGCTTTCTGAGAAACTTCTTTGTGTTCTGTGAAATCATCTCAGAGAGTTACAGCTTTCCCCTCAAGAAGCCTTTCGCTAAGACAGTTCTTGTGGAATTGGCAAAGTGATATTTGGAAGCCCATAGAGGGCTATGGTGAAAAAGGAAATATCCTCAGATGAAATCTGGAAAGAAGCTTTCTGAGAAACTGCTTAGTGTTCTGTTAATTCATCTCACAGAATTACATCTTTATTTCGTGGATCTCGTTGCTAGCCTTATTTCTGTGGAATCTGAGAACAGATATTTCGGATCCCTTTGAAGACAATAGGGCCAAAGGAGAAATCCTCCGATAACAAAGAGAAAGAAGCTTTCTGAGAAACTACTTTGTGTTCTGTGAAATCATCTCACAGAGTTACAGCTTTCCCCTCAAGAAGCCTTTCGCTAAGACAGTTCTTATGGAATTGGACAAGTGATATTTGGAAGCTCATAGAGGGCCATGGTGAAAAAGGAAATATCCTCAGATGAAATCTGGAAAGAAGCTTTCTGAGAAACAGCTTATTGTTCTGTTAATTCATCTCACAGAGTTACGTCAGTATTTCGTGGATCTCTTTGCTAGCTTTATTTCTGTGGAATCTGAGAACAGATATTTCGGATCCCTTTGAAGACTATAGGGCCAATGGAAATATCCTCCGATAACAAAGAGAAAGAAGCTTTCTGAGAAACTCTTTGTGTTCTGTGAAATCATCTCACAGATTTACAGCTTTCCCCTCAAGAAGCCTTTCGCTAAGACAGTTCTTGTGGAATTGGCAAAGTGATATATGGAAGCCCTTAGAGGGCTATGGTGAAAAAGGAAATATCCTCAGATGAAATCTGGAAAGAAGATTTCTGAGAAACTGCTTAGTGTTCTGTTAATTCATCTCACAGAGTTACATCTGTATTTCGTGGATCTCTTTGCTAGCTTTATTTCTGTGGAATCTGAGAACAGATATTTCGGATCCCTTTGAAGACTATAGGGCCAAAGGAAATATCCTTCGATAACAAAGAGAAAGAAGCTTTCTGAGAAACTTCTTTGTGTTCTGTGAAATCATCTCACAGAGTTACAGCTTTTCCCTCAAGAAGCCTTTCGCTATGACAGTTCTTGTGGAATTGGCAAAGTGATATTTGGAAGCCCATAGAGGGCTACGGTGAAAAAGGAAATATCCTCAGATGAAATCTGGAAAGAAGCTTTCTGAGAAACTGCTTAGTGTTCTGTTAATTCATCTCACAGAGTTACATCTGTATTTCGTGGATCTCTTTGCTAGCCTCATTTCTGTGGAATCTGAGAACAGATATTTCGGATCCCTTTGAAAACTATAGGGCCAAAGGAAAAATCCTCCGATAACAAAGAGAAAGAAGCTTTCTGAGAAACTTCTTTGTGTTCTGTGAAATCATCTCACAGAGTTACAGCTTTCCCCTCAAGAAGCCTTTCGCTAAGACAGTTCTTGTGGAATTGGCAAAGTGATATTTGGAAGCCCATAGAGGGCTGTGGTGAAAAAGGAAATATCCTCAGATGAAATCTGGAAAGAAGCTTTCTGAGAAACTGCTTAGTGTTCTGTTAATTCATCTCACAGAGTTACATCTGTATTTCGTGGATCTCTTTTCTTGCCTTATTTCTGTGGAATCTGGGAACAGATATTTCGGATCCCTTTTAAGACTATAGGGCCCAAGGAAAAATCCTCCGATAACGAAGAGAAAGAAGCTTTCTGAGAAACTTCTTTGTGTTCTGTGAAATCATCTCACAGAGTTACAGCTTTCCCCTCAAGAAGCCTTTCGCTAAGACAGTTCTTGTGGAATTGGCAAAGTGATATTTGGAAGCCCATAGAGGGCTGTGGTGAAAAAGGAAATATCCTCAGATGAAATCTGGAAAGAAGCTTTCTGAGAAACTGCTTAGTGTTCTGTTAATTCATCTCACAGAGTTACATCTGTATTTCGTGGATCTCTTTGCTAGCCTCATTTCTGTGGAATCTGAGAACAGATATTTCGGATCCCTTTGAAAACTATAGGGCCAAAGGAAAAATCCTCCGATAACAAAGAGAAAGAAGCTTTCTGAGAAACTTCTTTGTGTTCTGTGAAATCATCTCAGAGAGTTACAGCTTTCCCCTCAAGAAGCCTTTCGCTAAGACAGTTCTTGTGGAATTGGCAAAGTGATATTGGAAGCCCATGGAGGCCCATGGTGAAAAAGGAAATATCCTCAGAGGAAATCTGGAGAGAAGCTTTCTGAGAAACTGCTTAGTGTTCTGTTAATTCATCTCACAGAGTTACATCTGTATTTCGTGGATCTCTTTGCTAGCTTTATTTCTGTGGAATCTGAGAACAGATATTTCGGATCCCTTTGAAGACTATAGGGCAAAAGGAAATATCCTCCGATAACGAAGAGAAAGAAGCTTTCTGAGAAACTTCTTTGTGTTCTGTGAAATCATCTCACAGAGTTACAGCTTTCCCCTCAAGAAGCCTTTCGATAAGACAGTTCTTGTGGAATTGGCAAAGTGATATTTGGAACCCCATAGAGGGCTATGGTGAAAAAGGAAATATCCTCAGATGAAATCTGGAAGGAAGCTTTCTGATAAACTGCTTAGTGTTCTGTTAATTCATCTCACAGAGTTACATCTCTATTACGTGGATCTCGTTGCTAGCCTTATTTCTGTGGAATCTGAGAACAGATATTTCTGATCCCTTTGAAGACAATAGGGCCAAAGGAAATATCCTCCGATAACAAAGAGAAAGAAGCTTTCTGAGAAACTTCTTTGTGTTCTGTGAAATCATCTCACAGAGTTACAACTTTCCCCTCAAGAAGCCTTTCGCTAAGACAGTTCTTGTGGAATTGGCAAAGTGATATTTGGAAGCCCATAGAGGGCTATGGTGAAAAAGGAAATATCCTCAGATGAAATCTGGAAAGAAGCTTTCTGAGAAACTGCTTAGTGTTCTATTAATTCATCTCACAGAGTTACATCTGTATTTCGTGGATCTCTTTGCTTGCCTTATTTCTGTGGAATCTGAGAACAGATATTTCGGATCCCTTTGAAGACTATAGGGCCAAAGGAAAAATCCTCCGATAACGAAGAGAAAGAAGCTTTCTGAGAAACTTCTTTGTGTTCTGTGAAATCATCTCAGAGAGTTACAGCTTTCCCCTCAAGAAGCCTTTCGCTAAGACAGTTCTTTTGGAATTGGACAAGTGATATTTGGAAGCCCATAGAGGGCCATGGTGAAAAAGGAAATATCCTCAGATGAAATCTGGAAAGAAGCTTTCTGAGAAACAGCTTAGTGTTCTGTTAATTCATCTCACAGAGTTACATCAGTATTTCGTGGATCTCTTTGCTAGCTTTATTTCTGTGGAATCTGAGAACAGATATTTCGGATCCCTTTGAAGACTATAGGGAAAGGAAATATCCTCCGATAACAAAGAGAAAGAAGCTTTCAGAGAAACTCTTTGTGTTCTGTGAAATCATCTCACAGATTTACAGCTTTCCCCTCAAGAAGCCTTTCGCTAAGACAGTTCTTGTGGAATTGGCAAAGTGATATATGGAAGCCCTTAGAGGGCTATGGTGAAAAAGGAAATATCCTCAGATGAAATCTGGAAAGAAGATTTCTGAGAAACTGCTTAGTGTTCTGTTAATTCATCTCACAGAGTTACATCTGTATTTCGTGGATCTCTTTGCTTGCCTTATTTCTGTGAAATCTGAGAAGAGATATTTCGGATCCCTTTGAAGACAATAGGGAACAAAGGAAAAATCCTCCGATAACAAAGAGAAAGAAGCTTTCTGAGAAACTTCTTTGTGTTCTGTGAAATCATCTCACAGAGTTACAGCTTTTCCCTCAAGAAGCCTTTCGCTAAGACTGTTCTTGTGGAATTGGCCAAGTGATATTTGGAAGCCCATAGAGGGCTATGGTGAAAAAGGAAATATCCTCAGATGAAATCTGGAAAGAAGCTTTCTGAGAAACTGCTTAGTGTTCTGTTAATTCATCTCACAGAGTTACATCTGTATTTCGTGGATCTCTTTGCTAGCTTTATTTCTGTGGAATCTGAGAACAGATATTTCCGATCCCTTTGAAGACTATAGGGCCAATGGAAATATCCTCCGATAACAAAGAGAAAGAAGCTTTCTGAGAAACTTCTTTGTGTTCTGTGAAATCATCTCACAGAGTTACAGCTTTTCCCTCAAGAAGCCTTTCGCTAAGACTGTTCTTGTGGAATTGGCTAAGTGATATTTGGAAGCCCATAGAGGGCTATGGTGAAAAAGGAAATATCCTCAGATGAAATCTGGAAAGAAGCTTTCTGAGAAACTGCTTAGTGTTCTGTTAATTCATCTCACAGAGTTACATCTGTATTTCGTGGATCTCTTTGCTAGCCTTATTTCTGTGGAATCTGAGAACAGATATTTCGGATCCCTATGAAGACTATAGGGCCAAACGAAAAATCCTCCGATAACGAAGAGAAAGAAGCTTTCTTAGAAACTTCTTTGTGTTCTGTGAAATCACCTCACAGAGTTACAGCTTTCCCTTCAAGAAGCCTTTCGCTAAGACAGTTCTTGTGGAATTGGCAAAGTGATATTTGGAAGCCCATAGAGGGCTATGGTGAAAAAGGAAATATCCTCAGATGAAATCTGGAAAGAAGCTTTCTGAGAAACTGCTTAGTGTTCTGTTAATTCATCTCACAGAGTTACGTCTGTATTTCGTGGATCTCTTTGCTAGCCTTATTTCTGTGGAATCTGAGAACAGATATTTCGGATCCCTTTGAAGACTATAGGGCCAAAGGAAATATCCTCCGATAACAAAGAGAAAGAAGCTTTCTGAGAAACTTCTTTGTGTTCTGTGAAATCATCTCACAGAGTTACAGCTTTCCCCTCAAGAAGCCTTTCGCTAAGACAGTTCTTGTGGAATTGGCAAAGTGATATTTGAAAGCCCATAGAGGGCTATGGTGAAAAAGGAAATATCCTCAGATGAAATCTGGAAAGAAGCTTTCTGAGAAACTGCTTAGTGTTCTGTTAATTCATCTCACAGAGTTACATCTGTGTTTCGTGGATCTCTTTGCTAGCTTTATTTCTGTGGAACCTGAAAACAAATATTTCGGATCCCTTTGAAGACTATAGGGCCAAAGGAAATATCCTCCGATAACAAAGAGAAAGAAGCTTTCTGAGAAACTCTTTGTGTTCTGTGAAATCATCTCACAGAGTTACAGCTTTCCCCTCAAGAAGCCTTTCGCTAAGACAGTTCTTGTGGAATTGGCAAAGTGATATTTGGAAGCCCATAGAGGGCTATGGTGAAAAAGGAAATATCCTCAGATGAAATCTGGAAAGAAGATTTCTGAGAAACTGCTTAGTGTTCTGTTAATTCATCTCACAGAGTTACATCTGTATTTCGTGGATCTCTTTGCTAGCTTTATTTCTGTGGAATCTGAGAACAGATATTTCGGATCCCTTTGAAGACTATAGGGCCAAAGGAAATATCCTCCGATAACAAAGAGAAAGAAGCTTTCTGAGAAACTTCTTTGTGTTCTGTGAAATCATCTCATAGAGTTACAGCTTTCCCCTCAAGAAGCCTTTCGCTAAGACAGTTCTTGTGGAATTGGCAAAGTGATATTTTGAAGCCCTTAGAGGGCTACGGTGAAAAAGGAAATATCCTCAGATGAAATCTGGAAAGAAGCTTTCTGAGAAACTGCTTAGTGTTCTGTTAATTCATCTCACAGAGTTACATCTGTATTTCGTGGATCTCTTTGCTAGCCTTATTTCTGTGGAATCTGAGAACAGATATTTCGGATCCCTTTGAAGACTATAGGGCCAAAGGAAATATCCTCCGATAACAAATAGAAAGAAGCTTTCCGAGAAACTTCTTTGTGTTCTGTGAAATCATCTCAGAGAGTTACTGCTTTCCCCTCAAGAAGCCTTTCGCTAAGACAGTTCTTGTGGAATTGGCAAAGTGATATTTGGAAGCCCATAGAGGGCCATGGTGAAAAAATAAATATCCTCCGATGAAATCTGGAAAGAAGCTTTCTGAGAAACTGCTTAGTGTTCTGTTAATTCATCTCACAGAGTTACATCTGTATTTCGTGGATCTCTTTGCTAGCTTTATTTCTGTGGAATCTGAGAACACATATTTCGGATCCCTTTGAAGACTATAGGGCCAAAGGAAATATCCTCCGATAACGAAGAGAAAGAAGCTTTCTGAGAAACTTCTTTGTGTTCTGTGAAATCATCTCACAGAGTTACAGCTTTCCCCTCAAGAAGCCTTTCGATAAGACAGTTCTTGTGGAATTGGACAAGTGATATTTGGAAGCCCATAGAGGGCTATGGTGAAAAAGGAAATATCCTCAGATGAAATCTGGAAAGAAGCTTTCTGAGAAACTGCTTAGTGTTCTGTTAG
The DNA here is from genome assembly GCF_043159975.1 of Macaca nemestrina. Lineage (NCBI taxonomy): Eukaryota > Metazoa > Chordata > Mammalia > Primates > Cercopithecidae > Macaca > Macaca nemestrina. The sequence continues at coordinate 323,352 of NW_027257553.1, forward strand.
TTCATCTCACAGAGTTACATCTGTATTTCGTGATTCTCGTTGCTAGCCTTATTTCTGTGGAATCTGAGAACAGATATTTCGGATCCCTTTGAAGACAATAGGGCCAAAGGAAAAATCCTCCGATAACAAAGAGAAAGAAGATTTCTGAGAAACTTCTTTGTGTTCTGTGAAATCATCTCACAGAGTTACAGATTTCCCCTCAGGAAGCCTTTAGCTAAGACAGTTCTTGTGGAATTGGCAAAGTGATATTTGGAAGCCCATAGAGGGCTATGGTGAAAAAGGAAATATCCTCAGATGAAATCTGGAAAGAAGCTTTCTGAGAAACTGCTTAGTGTTCTGTTAATTCATCTCACAGAGTTACATCTGTATTTCGTGGATCTCTTTGCTAGCCTTATTTCTGTGGAATCTGAGAACAGATATTTCGGATCCCTTTGAAGACTATATGGCCAAAGGAAAAATCCTCCGATAACAACGGGAAAGAAGCATTCTGAGAAACTTCTTTGTGTTCTGTGAAATCATCTCAGAGAGTTACAGGTTTCCCCTCAAAAAGCCTTTCGCTAAGACAGTTCTTGTGGAATTGGCAAAGTCATATTTGGAAGCCCATAGAGGGCCATGGTGAAAAAGGAAATATCCTCAGATGAAATCTGGAAAGAAGCTTTCTGAGAAACTGCTTAGTGTTCTGTTAATTCATCTCACAGAGTTACATCTGTATTTCGTGGATCTCTTTGCTAGCTTTATTTCTGTGGAATCTGAGAACAGATATTTCCGATCCCTTTGAAGACTATAGGGCCAATGGAAATATCCTCCGATAACAAAGAGAAAGAAGCTTTCTGAGAAACTTCTTTGTGTTCTGTGAAATCATCTCACAGAGTTACAGCTTTTCCCTCAAGAAGCCTTTCGCTAAGACTGTTTGTGGAATTGGCAAAGTGATATTTGGAAGCCCATAGAGGGCTATGGTGAAAAAGGAAATATCCTCAGATGAAATCTGGAAAGAAGCTTTCTGAGAAACTGCTTAGTGTTCTGTTAATTCATCTCACAGAGTTACATCTGTATTTCGTGGATCTCTTTGCTAGCCTTATTTCTGTGGAATCTGAGAACAGATATTTCGCATCCCTTTGAAGACTATAGGGACAAAGGAAATATCCTCCGATAACAAAGAGAAAGAAGCTTTCTGAGAAACTTCTTTGTGTTCTGTGAAATCATCTCAGAGAGTTACAGCTTTCCCCTCAAGAAGCCTTTCGCTAAGACAGTTCTTGTGGAATTGGCAAAGTGATATTTGGAAGCCCATAGAGGGCCATGGTGAAAAAGGAAATATCCTCAGATGAAATCTGGAAAGAAGCTTTCTGACAAACTGCTTAGTGTTCTGTTAATTCATCTCACAGAGTTACATCTGTATTTCGTGGATCTCTTTGCTAGCTTTATTTCTGTGGAATCTGAGAACAGATATTTCGGATCCCTTTGAAGACTATAGGGCCAAAGGAAATATCCTTCGATAACAAAGAGAAAGAAGCTTTCTGAGAAACTTCTTTGTGTTCTGTGAAATCATCTCACAGAGTTACAGCTTTTCCCTCAAGAAGCCTTTCGCTATGACAGTTCTTGTGGAATTGGCCAAGTGATATTTGGAAGCCCATAGAGGGCTACGGTGAAAAAGGAAATATCCTCAGATGAAATCTGGAAAGAAGCTTTCTGAGAAACTGCTTAGTGTTCTGTTAATTCATCTCACAGAGTTACATCTGTATTTCGTGGATCTCTTTGCTAGCCTCATTTCTGTGGAATCTGAGAACAGATATTTCGGATCCCTTTGAAAACTATAGGGCCAAAGGAAAAATCCTCCGATAACAAAGAGAAAGAAGCTTTCTGAGAAACTTCTTTGTGTTCTGTGAAATCATCTCACAGAGTTACAGCTTTCCCCTCAAGAAGCCTTTCGCTAAGACAGTTCTTGTGGAATTGGCAAAGTGATATTTGGAAGCCCATAGAGGGCTGTGGTGAAAAAGGAAATATCCTCAGATGAAATCTGGAAAGAAGCTTTCTGAGAAACTGCTTAGTGTTCTGTTAATTCATCTCACAGAGTTACATCTGTATTTCGTGGATCTCTTTTCTTGCCTTATTTCTGTGGAATCTGGGAACAGATATTTCGGATCCCTTTTAAGACTATAGGGCCAAAGGAAAAATCCTCCGATAACGAAGAGAAAGAAGCTTTCTGAGAAACTTCTTTGTGTTCTGTGAAATCATCTCACAGAGTTACAGCTTTCCCCTCAAGAAGCCTTTCGCTAAGACAGTTCTTGTGGAATTGGCAAAGTTATATTTGGAAGCCCATAGAGGGCTGTGGTGAAAAAGGAAATATCCTCAGATGAAATCTGGAAAGAAGCTTTCTGAGAAACTGCTTAGTGTTCTGTTAATTCATCTCACAGAGTTACATCTGTATTTCGTGGATCTCTTTGCTAGCCTCATTTCTGTGGAATCTGAGAACAGATATTTCGGATCCCTTTGAAAACTATAGGGCCAAAGGAAAAATCCTCCGATAACAAAGAGAAAGAAGCTTTCTGAGAAACTTCTTTGTGTTCTGTGAAATCATCTCACAGAGTTACAGCTTTCCCCTCAAGAAGCCTTTCGCTAAGACAGTTCTTGTGGAATTGGCAAAGTGATATTGGAAGCCCATGGAGGGCCATGGTGAAAAAGGAAATATCCTCAGATGAAATCTGGAGAGAAGCTTTCTGAGAAACTGCTTAGTGTTCTGTTAATTCATCTCACAGAGTTACATCTGTATTTCGTGGATCTCTTTGCTTGCCTTATTTCTGTGGAATCTGAGAAGAGATATTTCGGATCCCTTTGAAGACTATAGGGCCCAAGGAAAAATCCTCCGATAACGAAGAGAAAGAAGCTTTCTGAGAAACTTCTTTGTGTTCTGTGAAATCATCTCACAGAGTTACAGCTTTCCCCTCAAGAAGCCTTTCGCTAAGACAGTTCTTGTGGAATTGGCAAAGTGATATTTGGAAGCCCATAGAGGGCTGTGGTGAAAAAGGAAATATCCTCAGATGAAATCTGGAAAGAAGCTTTCTGAGAAACTGCTTAGTGTTCTGTTAATTCATCTCACAGAGTTACATCTGTATTTCGTGGATCTCTTTGCTAGCCTCATTTCTGTGGAATCTGAGAACAGATATTTCGGATCCCTTTGAAAACTATAGGGTCAAAGGAAAAATCCTCCGATAACAAAGAGAAAGAAGCTTTCTGAGAAACTTCTTTGTGTTCTGTGAAATCATCTCAGAGAGTTACAGCTTTCCCCTCAAGAAGCCTTTCGCTAAGACAGTTCTTGTGGAATTGGCAAAGTGATATTGGAAGCCCATGGAGGCCCATGGTGAAAAAGGAAATATCCTCAGAGGAAATCTGGAGAGAAGCTTTCTGAGAAACTGCTTAGTGTTCTGTTAATTCATCTCACAGAGTTACATCTGTATTTCGTGGATCTCTTTGCTAGCTTTATTTCTGTGGAATCTGAGAACAGATATTTCGGATCCCTTTGAAGACTATAGGGCAAAAGGAAATATCCTCCGATAACGAAGAGAAAGAAGCTTTCTGAGAAACTTCTTTGTGTTCTGTGAAATCATCTCACAGAGTTACAGCTTTCCCCTCAAGAAGCCTTTCGATAAGACAGTTCTTGTGGAATTGGCAAAGTGATATTTGGAACCCCATAGAGGGCTATGGTGAAAAAGGAAATATCCTCAGATGAAATCTGGAAGGAAGCTTTCTGATAAACTGCTTAGTGTTCTGTTAATTCATCTCACAGAGTTACATCTCTATTACGTGGATCTCGTTGCTAGCCTTATTTCTGTGGAATCTGAGAACAGATATTTCTGATCCCTTTGAAGACAATAGGGCCAAAGGAAATATCCTCCGATAACAAAGAGAAAGAAGCTTTCTGAGAAACTTCTTTGTGTTCTGTGAAATCATCTCACAGAGTTACAACTTTCCCCTCAAGAAGCCTTTCGCTAAGACAGTTCTTGTGGAATTGGCAAAGTGATATTTGGAAGCCCATAGAGGGCTATGGTGAAAAAGGAAATATCCTCAGATGAAATCTGGAAAGAAGCTTTCTGAGAAACTGCTTAGTGTTCTATTAATTCATCTCACAGAGTTACATCTGTATTTCGTGGATCTCTTTGCTTGCCTTATTTCTGTGGAATCTGAGAACAGATATTTCGGATCCCTTTGAAGACTATAGGGCCAAAGGAAAAATCCTCCGATAACGAAGAGAAAGAAGCTTTCTGAGAAACTTCTTTGTGTTCTGTGAAATCATCTCAGAGAGTTACAGCTTTCCCCTCAAGAAGCCTTTCGCTAAGACAGTTCTTTTGGAATTGGACAAGTGATATTTGGAAGCCCATAGAGGGCCATGGTGAAAAAGGAAATATCCTCAGATGAAATCTTGAAAGAAGCTTTCTGAGAAACAGCTTAGTGTTCTGTTAATTCATCTCACAGAGTTACATCAGTATTTCGTGGATCTCTTTGCTAGCTTTATTTCTGTGGAATCTGAGAACAGATATTTCGGATCCCTTTGAAGACTATAGGGAAAGGAAATATCCTCCGATAACAAAGAGAAAGAAGCTTTCAGAGAAACTCTTTGTGTTCTGTGAAATCATCTCACAGATTTACAGCTTTCCCCTCAAGAAGCCTTTCGCTAAGACAGTTCTTGTGGAATTGGCAAAGTGATATATGGAACCCCATAGAGGGCTATGGTGAAAAAGGAAATATCCTCAGATGAAATCTGGAAAGAAGATTTCTGAGAAACTGCTTAGTGTTCTGTTAATTCATCTCACAGAGTTACATCTGTATTTCGTGGATCTCTTTGCTTGCCTTATTTCTGTGAAATCTGAGAAGAGATATTTCGGATCCCTTTGAAGACAATAGGGAACAAAGGAAAAATCCTCCGATAACAAAGAGAAAGAAGCTTTCTGAGAAACTTCTTTGTGTTCTGTGAAATCATCTCACAGAGTTACAGCTTTTCCCTCAAGAAGCCTTTCGCTAAGACTGTTCTTGTGGAATTGGCCAAGTGATATTTGGAAGCCCATAGAGGGCTATGGTGAAAAAGGAAATATCCTCAGATGAAATCTGGAAAGAAGCTTTCTGAGAAACTGCTTAGTGTTCTGTTAATTCATCTCACAGAGTTACATCTGTATTTCGTGGATCTCTTTGCTAGCCTTATTTCTGTGGAATCTGAGAACAGATATTTCGGATCCCTTTGAAGACTATAGGGCCAAAGGAAATATCCTCCGATAACAAAGAGAAAGAAGCTTTCTGAGAAACTTCTTTGTGTTCTGTGAAATCATCTCACAGAGTTACAGCTTTCCCCTCAAGAAGCCTTTCGCTAAGACAGTTCTTGTGGAATTGGCAAAGTGATATTTGAAAGCCCATAGAGGGCTATGGTGAAAAAGGAAATATCCTCAGATGAAATCTGGAAAGAAGCTTTCTGAGAAACTGCTTAGTGTTCTGTTAATTCATCTCACAGAGTTACATCTGTGTTTCGTGGATCTCTTTGCTAGCTTTATTTCTGTGGAACCTGAAAACAGATATTTCGGATCCCTTTGAAGACTATAGGGCCAAAGGAAATATCCTCCGATAACAAAGAGAAAGAAGCTTTCTGAGAAACTCTTTGTGTTCTGTGAAATCATCTCACAGAGTTACAGCTTTCCCCTCAAGAAGCCTTTCGCTAAGACAGTTCTTGTGGAATTGGCAAAGTGATATTTGGAAGCCCATAGAGGGCTATGGTGAAAAAGGAAATATCCTCAGATGAAATCTGGAAAGAAGATTTCTGAGAAACTGCTTAGTGTTCTGTTAATTCATCTCACAGAGTTACATCTGTATTTCGTGGATCTCTTTGCTAGCTTTATTTCTGTGGAATCTGAGAACAGATATTTCGGATCCCTTTGAAGACTATAGGGCCAAAGGAAATATCCTCCGATAACAAAGAGAAAGAAGCTTTCTGAGAAACTTCTTTGTGTTCTGTGAAATCATCTCATAGAGTTACAGCTTTCCCCTCAAGAAGCCTTTCGCTAAGACAGTTCTTGTGGAATTGGCAAAGTGATATTTGGAAGCCCTTAGAGGGCTACGGTGAAAAAGGAAATATCCTCAGATGAAATCTGGAAAGAAGCTTTCTGAGAAACTGCTTAGTGTTCTGTTAATTCATCTCACAGAGTTACATCTGTATTTCGTGGATCTCTTTGCTAGCCTTATTTCTGTGGAATCTGAGAACAGATATTTCGGATCCCTTTGAAGACTATAGGGCCAAAGGAAATATCCTCCGATAACAAATAGAAAGAAGCTTTCCGAGAAACTTCTTTGTGTTCTGTGAAATCATCTCAGAGAGTTACTGCTTTCCCCTCAAGAAGCCTTTCGCTAAACAGTTCTTGTGGAATTGGCAAAGTGATATTTGGAAGCCCATAGAGGGCCATGGTGAAAAAGGAAATATCCTCCGATGAAATCTGGAAAGAAGCTTTCTGAGAAACTGCTTAGTGTTCTGTTAATTCATCTCACAGAGTTACATCTGTATTTCGTGGATCTCTTTGCTAGCTTTATTTCTGTGGAATCTGAGAACACATATTTCGGATCCCTTTGAAGACTATAGGGCCAAAGGAAATATCCTCCGATAACGAAGAGAAAGAAGCTTTCTGAGAAACTTCTTTGTGTTCTGTGAAATCATCTCACAGAGTTACAGCTTTCCCCTCAAGAAGCCTTTCGATAAGACAGTTCTTGTGGAATTGGACAAGTGATATTTGGAAGCCCATAGAGGGCTATGGTGAAAAAGGAAATATCCTCAGATGAAATCTGGAAAGAAGCTTTCTGAGAAACTGCTTAGTGTTCTGTTAGTTCATCTCACAGAGTTACATCTGTATTTTGTGATTCTCTTTGCTAGCCTTATTTCTGTGGAATCTGAGAACAGATATTTCGGATCCCTTTGAAGACAATAGGGCCAAAGGAAAAATCCTCCGATAACAAAGAGAAAGAAGATTTCTGAGAAACTTCTTTGTGTTCTGTGAAATCATCTCACAGAGTTACAGATTTCCCCTCAGGAAGCCTTTAGCTAAGACAGTTCTTGTGGAATTGGCAAAGTGATATTTGGAAGCCCATAGAGGGCTATGGTGAAAAAGGAAATATCCTCAGATGAAATCTGGAAAGAAGCTTTCTGAGAAACTGCTTAGTGTTCTGTTAATTCATCTCACAGAGTTACATCTGTATTTCGTGGATCTCTTTGCTAGCCTTATTTCTGTGGAATCTGAGAACAGATATTTCGGATCCCTTTGAAGACTATATGGCCAAAGGAAAAATCCTCCGATAACAACGGGAAAGAAGCTTTCTGAGAAACTTCTTTGTGTTCTGTGAAATCATCTCAGAGAGCTACAGGTTTCCCCTCAAAAAGCCTTTCGCTAAGACAGTTCTTGTGGAATTGGCAAAGTCATATTTGGAAGCCCATAGAGGGCCATGGTGAAAAAGGAAATATCCTCAGATGAAATCTGGAAAGAAGCTTTCTGAGAAACTGCTTAGTGTTCTGTTAATTCATCTCACAGAGTTACATCTGTATTTCGTGGATCTCTTTGCTAGCTTTATTTCTGTGGAATCTGAGAACAGATATTTCCGATCCCTTTGAAGACTATAGGGCCAATGGAAATATCCTCCGATAACAAAGAGAAAGAAGCTTTCTGAGAAACTTCTTTGTGTTCTGTGAAATCATCTCACAGAGTTGCAGCTTTTCCCTCAAGAAGCCTTTCGCTAAGACTGTTTGTGGAATTGGCAAAGTGATATTTGGAAGCCCATAGAGGGCTATGGTGAAAAAGGAAATATCCTCAGATGAAATCTGGAAAGAAGCTTTCAGAGAAACTGCTTAGTGTTCTGTTAATTCATCTCACAGAGTTACATCTGTATTTCGTGGATCTCTTTGCTAGCCTTATTTCTGTGGAATCTGAGAACAGATATTTCGCATCCCTTTGAAGACTATAGGGACAAAGGAAATATCCTCCGATAACAAAGAGAAAGAAGCTTTCTGAGAAACTTCTTTGTGTTCTGTGAAATCATCTCACAGAGTTACAGCTTTCCCCTCAAGAAGCCTTTCGCTAAGACAGTTCTTGTGGAATTGGCAAAGTGATATTTGGAAGCCCATAGAGGGCCATGGTGAAAAAGGAAATATCCTCAGATGAAATCTGGAAAGAAGCTTTCTGAGAAACTGCTTAGTGTTCTCTTAATTCATCTCACAGAGTTACATCTGTATTTCGTGGATCTCTTTGCTAGCTTTATTTCTGTGGAATCTGAGAACAGATATTTCGGATCCCTTTGAAGACTATAGGGCCAAAGGAAATATCCTCCGATAACGAAGAGAAAGAAGCTTTCGTAGAAACTTCTTTGTGTTCTGTGAAATCATCTCACAGAGTTACAGCTTTCCCCCCAAGAAGCCTTTCGCTAAGCCTGTTCTTGTGGAATTGGCAAAGTAATATTTGGAAGCCCATAGAGGGCCATGGTGAAAAAGGAAATATCCTCAGATGAAATCTGGAAAGAAGCTTTCTGAGAAACTGCTTAGTGTTCTGTTAATTCATCTCACAGAGTTACATCTGTATTTCGTGGATCTCTTTGCTAGCTTTATTTCTGTGGAATCTGAGAACAGATATTTCGGATCCCTTTGAAGACTATAGGGCCAAAGAAAATATCCTCCGATAACGAAGAGAAAGAAGCTTTCTGAGAAACTTCTTTGTGTTCTGTGAAATCATCTCACAGAGTTACAGCTTTCCCCTCAAGAAGCCTTTCGATAAGACAGTTCTTGTGGAATTGGCCAAGTGATATTTGGAAGCCCATAGAGGGCTGTGGTGAAAAAGGAAATATCCTCAGATGAAATCTGGAAAGAAGCTTTCTGAGAAACTGCTTAGTGTTCTGTTAATTCATCTCACAGAGTTACATCTGTATTTCGTGGATCTCTTTTCTTGCCTTATTTCTGTGGAATCTGGGAACAGATATTTCGGATCCCTTTTAAGACTATAGGGCCAAAGGAAAAATCCTCCGATAACGAAGAGAAAGAAGCTTTCTGAGAAACTTCTTTGTGTTCTGTGAAATCATCTCACAGAGTTACAGCTTTCCCCTCAAGAAGCCTTTCGCTAAGACAGTTCTTGTGGAATTGGCAAAGTTATATTTGGAAGCCCATAGAGGGCTGTGGTGAAAAAGGAAATATCCTCAGATGAAATCTGGAAAGAAGCTTTCTGAGAAACTGCTTAGTGTTCTGTTAATTCATCTCACAGAGTTACATCTGTATTTCGTGGATCTCTTTGCTAGCCTCATTTCTGTGGAATCTGAGAACAGATATTTCGGATCCCTTTGAAAACTATAGGGCCAAAGGAAAAATCCTCCGATAACAAAGAGAAAGAAGCTTTCTGAGAAACTTCTTTGTGTTCTGTGAAATCATCTCACAGAGTTACAGCTTTCCCCTCAAGAAGCCTTTCGCTAAGACAGTTCTTGTGGAATTGGCAAAGTGATATTGGAAGCCCATGGAGGGCCATGGTGAAAAAGGAAATATCCTCAGATGAAATCTGGAGAGAAGCTTTCTGAGAAACTGCTTAGTGTTCTGTTAATTCATCTCACAGAGTTACATCTGTATTTCGTGGATCTCTTTGCTTGCCTTATTTCTGTGGAATCTGAGAAGAGATATTTCGGATCCCTTTGAAGACTATAGGGCCCAAGGAAAAATCCTCCGATAACGAAGAGAAAGAAGCTTTCTGAGAAACTTCTTTGTGTTCTGTGAAATCATCTCACAGAGTTACAGCTTTCCCCTCAAGAAGCCTTTCGCTAAGACAGTTCTTGTGGAATTGGCAAAGTGATATTTGGAAGCCCATAGAGGGCTGTGGTGAAAAAGGAAATATCCTCAGATGAAATCTGGAAAGAAGCTTTCTGAGAAACTGCTTAGTGTTCTGTTAATTCATCTCACAGAGTTACATCTGTATTTCGTGGATCTCTTTGCTAGCCTCATTTCTGTGGAATCTGAGAACAGATATTTCGGATCCCTTTGAAAACTATAGGGCCAAAGGAAAAATCCTCCGATAACAAAGAGAAAGAAGCTTTCTGAGAAACTTCTTTGTGTTCTGTGAAATCATCTCAGAGAGTTACAGCTTTCCCCTCAAGAAGCCTTTCGCTAAGACAGTTCTTGTGGAATTGGCAAAGTGATATTGGAAGCCCATGGAGGCCCATGGTGAAAAAGGAAATATCCTCAGAGGAAATCTGGAGAGAAGCTTTCTGAGAAACTGCTTAGTGTTCTGTTAATTCATCTCACAGAGTTACATCTGTATTTCGTGGATCTCTTTGCTAGCTTTATTTCTGTGGAATCTGAGAACAGATATTTCGGATCCCTTTGAAGACTATAGGGCAAAAGGAAATATCCTCCGATAACGAAGAGAAAGAAGCTTTCTGAGAAACTTCTTTGTGTTCTGTGAAATCATCTCACAGAGTTACAGCTTTCCCCTCAAGAAGCCTTTCGATAAGACAGTTCTTGTGGAATTGGCAAAGTGATATTTGGAACCCCATAGAGGGCTATGGTGAAAAAGGAAATATCCTCAGATGAAATCTGGAAGGAAGCTTTCTGATAAACTGCTTAGTGTTCTGTTAATTCATCTCACAGAGTTACATCTCTATTACGTGGATCTCGTTGCTAGCCTTATTTCTGTGGAATCTGAGAACAGATATTTCTGATCCCTTTGAAGACAATAGGGCCAAAGGAAATATCCTCCGATAACAAAGAGAAAGAAGCTTTCTGAGAAACTTCTTTGTGTTCTGTGAAATCATCTCACAGAGTTACAACTTTCCCCTCAAGAAGCCTTTCGCTAAGACAGTTCTTGTGGAATTGGCAAAGTGATATTTGGAAGCCCATAGAGGGCTATGGTGAAAAAGGAAATATCCTCAGATGAAATCTGGAAAGAAGCTTTCTGAGAAACTGCTTAGTGTTCTATTAATTCATCTCACAGAGTTACATCTGTATTTCGTGGATCTCTTTGCTTGCCTTATTTCTGTGGAATCTGAGAACAGATATTTCGGATCCCTTTGAAGACTATAGGGCCAAAGGAAAAATCCTCCGATAACGAAGAGAAAGAAGCTTTCTGAGAAACTTCTTTGTGTTCTGTGAAATCATCTCAGAGAGTTACAGCTTTCCCCTCAAGAAGCCTTTCGCTAAGACAGTTCTTTTGGAATTGGACAAGTGATATTTGGAAGCCCATAGAGGGCCATGGTGAAAAAGGAAATATCCTCAGATGAAATCTTGAAAGAAGCTTTCTGAGAAACAGCTTAGTGTTCTGTTAATTCATCTCACAGAGTTACATCAGTATTTCGTGGATCTCTTTGCTAGCTTTATTTCTGTGGAATCTGAGAACAGATATTTCGGATCCCTTTGAAGACTATAGGGAAAGGAAATATCCTCCGATAACAAAGAGAAAGAAGCTTTCAGAGAAACTCTTTGTGTTCTGTGAAATCATCTCACAGATTTACAGCTTTCCCCTCAAGAAGCCTTTCGCTAAGACAGTTCTTGTGGAATTGGCAAAGTGATATATGGAACCCCATAGAGGGCTATGGTGAAAAAGGAAATATCCTCAGATGAAATCTGGAAAGAAGATTTCTGAGAAACTGCTTAGTGTTCTGTTAATTCATCTCACAGAGTTACATCTGTATTTCGTGGATCTCTTTGCTTGCCTTATTTCTGTGAAATCTGAGAAGAGATATTTCGGATCCCTTTGAAGACAATAGGGAACAAAGGAAAAATCCTCCGATAACAAAGAGAAAGAAGCTTTCTGAGAAACTTCTTTGTGTTCTGTGAAATCATCTCACAGAGTTACAGCTTTTCCCTCAAGAAGCCTTTCGCTAAGACTGTTCTTGTGGAATTGGCCAAGTGATATTTGGAAGCCCATAGAGGGCTATGGTGAAAAAGGAAATATCCTCAGATGAAATCTGGAAAGAAGCTTTCTGAGAAACTGCTTAGTGTTCTGTTAATTCATCTCACAGAGTTACATCTGTATTTCGTGGATCTCTTTGCTAGCCTTATTTCTGTGGAATCTGAGAACAGATATTTCGGATCCCTTTGAAGACTATAGGGCCAAAGGAAATATCCTCCGATAACAAAGAGAAAGAAGCTTTCTGAGAAACTTCTTTGTGTTCTGTGAAATCATCTCACAGAGTTACAGCTTTCCCCTCAAGAAGCCTTTCGCTAAGACAGTTCTTGTGGAATTGGCAAAGTGATATTTGAAAGCCCATAGAGGGCTATGGTGAAAAAGGAAATATCCTCAGATGAAATCTGGAAAGAAGCTTTCTGAGAAACTGCTTAGTGTTCTGTTAATTCATCTCACAGAGTTACATCTGTGTTTCGTGGATCTCTTTGCTAGCTTTATTTCTGTGGAACCTGAAAACAGATATTTCGGATCCCTTTGAAGACTATAGGGCCAAAGGAAATATCCTCCGATAACAAAGAGAAAGAAGCTTTCTGAGAAACTCTTTGTGTTCTGTGAAATCATCTCACAGAGTTACAGCTTTCCCCTCAAGAAGCCTTTCGCTAAGACAGTTCTTGTGGAATTGGCAAAGTGATATTTGGAAGCCCATAGAGGGCTATGGTGAAAAAGGAAATATCCTCAGATGAAATCTGGAAAGAAGATTTCTGAGAAACTGCTTAGTGTTCTGTTAATTCATCTCACAGAGTTACATCTGTATTTCGTGGATCTCTTTGCTAGCTTTATTTCTGTGGAATCTGAGAACAGATATTTCGGATCCCTTTGAAGACTATAGGGCCAAAGGAAATATCCTCCGATAACAAAGAGAAAGAAGCTTTCTGAGAAACTTCTTTGTGTTCTGTGAAATCATCTCATAGAGTTACAGCTTTCCCCTCAAGAAGCCTTTCGCTAAGACAGTTCTTGTGGAATTGGCAAAGTGATATTTGGAAGCCCTTAGAGGGCTACGGTGAAAAAGGAAATATCCTCAGATGAAATCTGGAAAGAAGCTTTCTGAGAAACTGCTTAGTGTTCTGTTAATTCATCTCACAGAGTTACATCTGTATTTCGTGGATCTCTTTGCTAGCCTTATTTCTGTGGAATCTGAGAACAGATATTTCGGATCCCTTTGAAGACTATAGGGCCAAAGGAAATATCCTCCGATAACAAATAGAAAGAAGCTTTCCGAGAAACTTCTTTGTGTTCTGTGAAATCATCTCAGAGAGTTACTGCTTTCCCCTCAAGAAGCCTTTCGCTAAACAGTTCTTGTGGAATTGGCAAAGTGATATTTGGAAGCCCATAGAGGGCCATGGTGAAAAAGGAAATATCCTCCGATGAAATCTGGAAAGAAGCTTTCTGAGAAACTGCTTAGTGTTCTGTTAATTCATCTCACAGAGTTACATCTGTATTTCGTGGATCTCTTTGCTAGCTTTATTTCTGTGGAATCTGAGAACACATATTTCGGATCCCTTTGAAGACTATAGGGCCAAAGGAAATATCCTCCGATAACGAAGAGAAAGAAGCTTTCTGAGAAACTTCTTTGTGTTCTGTGAAATCATCTCACAGAGTTACAGCTTTCCCCTCAAGAAGCCTTTCGATAAGACAGTTCTTGTGGAATTGGACAAGTGATATTTGGAAGCCCATAGAGGGCTATGGTGAAAAAGGAAATATCCTCAGATGAAATCTGGAAAGAAGCTTTCTGAGAAACTGCTTAGTGTTCTGTTAGTTCATCTCACAGAGTTACATCTGTATTTTGTGATTCTCTTTGCTAGCCTTATTTCTGTGGAATCTGAGAACAGATATTTCGGATCCCTTTGAAGACAATAGGGCCAAAGGAAAAATCCTCCGATAACAAAGAGAAAGAAGATTTCTGAGAAACTTCTTTGTGTTCTGTGAAATCATCTCACAGAGTTACAGATTTCCCCTCAGGAAGCCTTTAGCTAAGACAGTTCTTGTGGAATTGGCAAAGTGATATTTGGAAGCCCATAGAGGGCTATGGTGAAAAAGGAAATATCCTCAGATGAAATCTGGAAAGAAGCTTTCTGAGAAACTGCTTAGTGTTCTGTTAATTCATCTCACAGAGTTACATCTGTATTTCGTGGATCTCTTTGCTAGCCTTATTTCTGTGGAATCTGAGAACAGATATTTCGGATCCCTTTGAAGACTATATGGCCAAAGGAAAAATCCTCCGATAACAACGGGAAAGAAGCTTTCTGAGAAACTTCTTTGTGTTCTGTGAAATCATCTCAGAGAGCTACAGGTTTCCCCTCAAAAAGCCTTTCGCTAAGACAGTTCTTGTGGAATTGGCAAAGTCATATTTGGAAGCCCATAGAGGGCCATGGTGAAAAAGGAAATATCCTCAGATGAAATCTGGAAAGAAGCTTTCTGAGAAACTGCTTAGTGTTCTGTTAATTCATCTCACAGAGTTACATCTGTATTTCGTGGATCTCTTTGCTAGCTTTATTTCTGTGGAATCTGAGAACAGATATTTCCGATCCCTTTGAAGACTATAGGGCCAATGGAAATATCCTCCGATAACAAAGAGAAAGAAGCTTTCTGAGAAACTTCTTTGTGTTCTGTGAAATCATCTCACAGAGTTGCAGCTTTTCCCTCAAGAAGCCTTTCGCTAAGACTGTTTGTGGAATTGGCAAAGTGATATTTGGAAGCCCATAGAGGGCTATGGTGAAAAAGGAAATATCCTCAGATGAAATCTGGAAAGAAGCTTTCAGAGAAACTGCTTAGTGTTCTGTTAATTCATCTCACAGAGTTACATCTGTATTTCGTGGATCTCTTTGCTAGCCTTATTTCTGTGGAATCTGAGAACAGATATTTCGCATCCCTTTGAAGACTATAGGGACAAAGGAAATATCCTCCGATAACAAAGAGAAAGAAGCTTTCTGAGAAACTTCTTTGTGTTCTGTGAAATCATCTCACAGAGTTACAGCTTTCCCCTCAAGAAGCCTTTCGCTAAGACAGTTCTTGTGGAATTGGCAAAGTGATATTTGGAAGCCCATAGAGGGCCATGGTGAAAAAGGAAATATCCTCAGATGAAATCTGGAAAGAAGCTTTCTGAGAAACTGCTTAGTGTTCTCTTAATTCATCTCACAGAGTTACATCTGTATTTCGTGGATCTCTTTGCTAGCTTTATTTCTGTGGAATCTGAGAACAGATATTTCGGATCCCTTTGAAGACTATAGGGCCAAAGGAAATATCCTCCGATAACGAAGAGAAAGAAGCTTTCGTAGAAACTTCTTTGTGTTCTGTGAAATCATCTCACAGAGTTACAGCTTTCCCCCCAAGAAGCCTTTCGCTAAGCCTGTTCTTGTGGAATTGGCAAAGTAATATTTGGAAGCCCATAGAGGGCCATGGTGAAAAAGGAAATATCCTCAGATGAAATCTGGAAAGAAGCTTTCTGAGAAACTGCTTAGTGTTCTGTTAATTCATCTCACAGAGTTACATCTGTATTTCGTGGATCTCTTTGCTAGCTTTATTTCTGTGGAATCTGAGAACAGATATTTCGGATCCCTTTGAAGACTATAGGGCCAAAGAAAATATCCTCCGATAACGAAGAGAAAGAAGCTTTCTGAGAAACTTCTTTGTGTTCTGTGAAATCATCTCACAGAGTTACAGCTTTCCCCTCAAGAAGCCTTTCGATAAGACAGTTCTTGTGGAATTGGCCAAGTGATATTTGGAAGCCCATAGAGGGTTATGGTGAAAAAGGAAATATCCTCAGATGAAATCTGGAAAGAAGCTTTCTGAGAAACTTCTTAGTGTTCTGTTAATTCATCTCAGAGAGTTACATCTGTATTTCGTGGACCTCTTTGCTAGCCTTATTTCTGTGGAATCTGAGAACAGATATTTCGGATCCCTTTGAAGACTATAGGGCCAAAGGAAATATCCTCCGATAACAAATAGAAAGAAGCTTTCTGAGAAACTTCTTTGTGTTCTGTGAAATCATCTCAGAGAGTTACAGCTTTCCCCTCAAGAAGCCTTTCGCTAAGACAGTTCTTGTGGAATTGGCAAAGTGATATTTGGAAGCCCATAGAGGGCCATGGTGAAAAAGGAAATATCCTCCGATGAAATCTGGAAAGAAGCTTTCTGAGAAACTGCTTAGTGTTCTGTTAATTCATCTCACAGAGTTACATCTGTATTTCGTGGATCTCTTTGCTAGCTTTATTTCTGTGGAGTCTGAGAACACATATTTCGGATCCCTTTGAAGACTATAGGGCCAAAGGAAATATCCTCCGATAACGAAGAGAAAGAAGCTTTCTGAGAAACTTCTTTGTGTTCTGTGAAATCATCTCACAGAGTTACAGCTTTCCCCTCAAGAAGCCTTTCGATAAGACAGTTCTTGTGGAATTGGCCAAGTGATATTTGGAAGCCCATAGAGGGCTATGGTGAAAAAGGAAATATCCTCAGATGAAATCTGGAAAGAAGCTTTCTGAGAAACTGCTTAGTGTTCTGTTAATTCATCTCACAGAGTTACATCTGTATTTCGTGGATCTCTTTGCTAGCCTTATTTCTGTGGAATCTGAGAACAGATATTTCCGATCCCTTTGAAGACTATAGGGCCAATGGAAATATCCTCCGATAACAAAGAGAAAGAAGCTTTCTGAGAAACTTCTTTGTGTTCTGTGAAATCATCTCACAGAGTTACAGCTTTTCCCTCAAGAAGCCTTTCGCTAAGACTGTTCTTGTGGAATTGGCTAAGTGATATTTGGAAGCCCATAGAGGGCTATGGTGAAAAAGGAAATATCCTCAGATGAAATCTGGAAAGAAGCTTTCTGAGAAACTGCTTAGTGTTCTGTTAATTCATCTCACAGAGTTACATCTGTATTTCGTGGATCTCTTTGCTAGCCTTATTTCTGTGGAATCTGAGAACAGATATTTCGGATCCCTATGAAGACTATAGGGCCAAACGAAAAATCCTCCGATAACGAAGAGAAAGAAGCTTTCCTAGAAACTTCTTTGTGTTCTGTGAAATCACCTCACAGAGTTACAGCTTTCCCTTCAAGAAGCCTTTCGCTAAGACAGTTCTTGTGGAATTGGACAAGTGATATTTGGAAGCCCATAGAGGGCTATGGTGAAAAAGGAAATATCCTCAGATGAAATCTGGAAAGAAGCTTTCTGAGAAACTGCTCAGTGTTCTGTTAGTTCATCTCACAGAGTTACATCTGTATTTCGTGATTCTCTTTGCTAGCCTTATTTCTGTGGAATCTGAGAACAGATATTTCGGATCCCTTTGAAGACAAAAGGGCCAAAGGAAAAATCCTCCGATAACAAAGAGAAAGAAGATTTCTGAGAAACTTCTTTGTGTTCTGTGAAATCATCTCACAGAGTTACAGCTTTCCCCTCAGGAAGCCTTTAGCTAAGACAGTTCTTGTGGAATTGGCAAAGTGATATTTGGAAGCCCATAGAGGGCTATGGTGAAAAAGGAAATATCCTCAGATGAAATCTGGAAAGAAGCTTTCTGAGAAACTGCTTAGTGTTCTCTTAATTCATCTCACAGAGTTACATCTGTATTTCGTGGATCTCTTTGCTAGCCTTATTTCTGTGGAATCTGAGAACAGATATTTCGGATCCCTTTGAAGACTATATGGCCAAAGGAAAAATCCTCCGATAACAACGGGAAAGAAGCTTTCTGAGAAACTTCTTTGTGTTCTGTGAAATCATCTCAGAGAGTTACAGGTTTCCCCTCAAAAAGCCTTTCGCTAAGACAGTTCTTGTGGAATTGGCAAAGTCATATTTGGAAGCCCATAGAGGGCCATGGTGAAAAAGGAAATATCCTCAGATGAAATCTGGAAAGAAGCTTTCTGAGAAACTGCTTAGTGTTCTGTTAATTCATCTCACAGAGTTACATCTGTATTTCGTGGATCTCTTTGCTAGCTTTATTTCTGTGGAATCTGAGAACAGATATTTCCGATCCCTTTGAAGACTATAGGGCCAATGGAAATATCCTCCGATAACAAAGAGAAAGAAGCTTTCTGAGAAACTTCTTTGTGTTCTGTGAAATCATCTCACAGAGTTACAGCTTTTCCCTCAAGAAGCCTTTCGCTAAGACTGTTTGTGGAATTGGCAAAGTGATATTTGGAAGCCCATAGAGGTCTATGGTGAAAAAGGAAATATCCTCAGATGTAATCTGGAAAGAAGCTTTCTGAGAAACTGCTTAGTGTTCTGTTAATTCATCTCACAGAGTTACATCTGTATTTCGTGGATCTCTTTGCTAGCCTTATTTCTGTGGAATCTGAGAACAGATATTTCGGATCCCTTTGAAGACTATAGGGCCAAAGGAAATATCCTCCGATAACAAAGAGAAAGAAGCTTTCTGAGAAACTTCTTTGTGTTCTGTGAAATCATCTCACAGAGTTACAGCTTTCCCCTCAAGAAGCCTTTCGCTAAGACAGTTCTTGTGGAATTGGCAAAGTGATATTTGGAAGCCCATAGAGGGCCATGGTGAAAAAGGAAATATCCTCAGATGAAATCTGGAAAGAAGCTTTCTGAGAAACTGCTTAGTGTTCTGTTAATTCATCTCACAGAGTTACATCTGTATTTCGTGGATCTCTTTGCTAGCTTTATTTCTGTGGAATCTGAGAACAGATATTTCGGATCCCTTTGGAGACTATAGGGCCAAAGGAAATATCCTCCGATAACGAAGAGAAAGAAGCTTTCGTAGAAACTTCTTTGTGTTCTGTGAAATCATCTCACAGAGTTACAGCTTTCCCCCCAAGAAGCCTTTCGCTAAGCCTGTTCTTGTGGAATTGGCAAAGTAATATTTGGAAGCCCATAGAGGGCCATGGTGAAAAAGGAAATATCCTCAGATGAAATCTGGAAAGAAGCTTTCTGAGAAACTGCTTAGTGTTCTGTTAATTCATCTCACAGAGTTACATCTGTATTTCGTGGATCTCTTTGCTAGCTTTATTTCTGTGGAATCTGAGAACAGATATTTCGGATCCCTTTGAAGACTATAGGGCCAAAGAAAATATCCTCCGATAACGAAGAGAAAGAAGCTTTCTGAGAAACTTCTTTGTGTTCTGTGAAATCATCTCACAGAGTTACAGCTTTCCCCTCAAGAAGCCTTTCGATAAGACAGTTCTTGTGGAATTGGCCAAGTGATATTTGGAAGCCCATAGAGGGTTATGGTGAAAAAGGAAATATCCTCAGATGAAATCTGGAAAGAAGCTTTCTGAGAAACTGCTTAGTGTTCTGTTAATTCATCACAGAGAGTTACATCTGTATTTCGTGGATCTCTTTGCTAGCCTTATTTCTGTGGAATCTGAGAACAGATATTTCGGATCCCTTTGAAGACTATAGGGCCAAAGGAAATATCCTCCGATAACAAAGAGAAAGAAGCTTTCTGAGAAACTTCTTTGTGTTCTGTGAAATCATCTCAGAGAGTTACAGCTTTCCCCTCAAGAAGCCTTTCGCTAAGACAGTTCTTGTGGAATTGGCAAAGTGATATTTGGAAGCCCATAGAGGGCCATGGTGAAAAAGGAAATATCCTCCGATGAAATCTGGAAAGAAGCTTTCTGAGAAACTGCTTAGTGTTCTGTTAATTCATCTCACAGAGTTACATCTGTATTTCGTGGATCTCTTTGCTAGCTTTATTACTGTGGAGTCTGAGAACACATATTTCGGATCCCTTTGAAGACTATAGGGCCAAAGGAAATATCCTCCGATAACGAAGAGAAAGAAGCTTTCTGAGAAACTTCTTTGTGTTCTGTGAAATCATCTCACAGAGTTACAGCTTTCCCCTCAAGAAGCCTTTCGATAAGACAGTTCTTGTGGAATTGGCCAAGTGATATTTGGAAGCCCATAGAGGGCTATGGTGAAAAAGGAAATATCCTCAGATGAAATCTGGAAAGAAGCTTTCTGAGAAACTGCTTAGTGTTCTGTTAATTCATCTCACAGAGTTACATCTGTATTTCGTGGATCTCTTTGCTAGCCTTATTTCTGTGGAATCTGAGAACAGATATTTCGGATCCCTTTGAAGACTATAGGGCCAAAGGAAATATCCTCCGATAACAAAGAGAAAGAAGCTTTCTGAGAAACTTCATTGTGCTCTGTGAAATCATCTCACAGAGTTACAGCTTTCCCCTCAAGAAGCCTTTCGCTAAGACAGTTCTTGTGGAACTGGCAAAGTGATATTTGGAAGCCCATAGAGGGCTATGGTGAAAAAGGAAATATCCTCAGATGAAATCTGGAAAGAAGCTTTCTGAGAAACTGCTTAGTGTTCTGTTAATTCATCTCACAGAGTTACATCTGTATTTCGTGGATCTCTTTGCTAGCCTTATTTCTGTGGAATCTGAGAACACATATTTCGGATCCCTTTGAAGACTATAGGGCCAAAGGAAATATCCTCCGATAACAAATAGAACGAAGCTTTCTGAGAAACTTCTTTGTGTTCTGTGAAATCATCTCACAGAGTTACAGCTTTCCCCCCAAGAAGCCTTTCGCTAAGCCTGTTCTTGTGGAATTGGCAAAGTAATATTTGGAAGCCCATAGAGGGCCATGGTGAAAAAGGAAATATCCTCAGATGAAATCTGGAAAGAAGCTTTCTGAGAAACTGCTTAGTGTTCTGTTAATTCATCTCACAGAGTTACATCTGTATTTCGTGGATCTCTTTGCTAGCTTTATTTCTGTGGAATCTGAGAACAGATATTTCGGATCCCTTTGAAGACTATAGGGCCAAAGAAAATATCCTCCGATAACGAAGAGAAAGAAGCTTTCTGAGAAACTTCTTTGTGTTCTGTGAAATCATCTCACAGAGTTACAGCTTTCCCCTCAAGAAGCCTTTCGATAAGACAGTTCTTGTGGAATTGGCCAAGTGATATTTGGAAGCCCATAGAGGGTTATGGTGAAAAAGGAAATATCCTCAGATGAAATCTGGAAATAAGCTTTCTGAGAAACTGCTTAGTGTTCTGTTAATTCATCTCAGAGAGTTACATCTGTATTTCGTGGACCTCTTTGCTAGCCTTATTTCTGTGGAATCTGAGAACAGATATTTCGGATCCCTTTGAAGACTATAGGGCCAAAGGAAATATCCTCCGATAACAAATAGAAAGAAGCTTTCTGAGAAACTTCTTTGTGTTCTGTGAAATCATCTCAGAGAGTTACAGCTTTCCCCTCAAGAAGCCTTTCGCTAAGACAGTTCTTGTGGAATTGGCAAAGTGATATTTGGAAGCCCATAGAGGGCCATGGTGAAAAAGGAAATATCCTCCGATGAAATCTGGAAAGAAGCTTTCTGAGAAACTGCTTAGTGTTCTGTTAATTCATCTCACAGAGTTACATCTGTATTTCGTGGATCTCTTTGCTAGCTTTATTTCTGTGGAGTCTGAGAACACATATTTCGGATCCCTTTGAAGACTATAGGGCCAAAGGAAATATCCTCCGATAACGAAGAGAAAGAAGCTTTCTGAGAAACTTCTTTGTGTTCTGTGAAATCATCTCACAGAGTTACAGCTTTCCCCTCAAGAAGCCTTTCGATAAGACAGTTCTTGTGGAATTGGCCAAGTGATATTTGGAAGCCCATAGAGGGCTATGGTGAAAAAGGAAATATCCTCAGATGAAATCTGGAAAGAAGCTTTCTGAGAAACTGCTTAGTGTTCTGTTAATTCATCTCACAGAGTTACATCTGTATTTCGTGGATCTCTTTGCTAGCCTTATTTCTGTGGAATCTGAGAACAGATATTTCCGATCCCTTTGAAGACTATAGGGCCAATGGAAATATCCTCCGATAACAAAGAGAAAGAAGCTTTCTGAGAAACTTCTTTGTGTTCTGTGAAATCATCTCACAGAGTTACAGCTTTTCCCTCAAGAAGCCTTTCGCTAAGACTGTTCTTGTGGAATTGGCTAAGTGATATTTGGAAGAACATAGAGGGCTATGGTGAAAAAGGAAATATCCTCAGATGAAATCTGGAAAGAAGCTTTCTGAGAAACTGCTTAGTGTTCTGTTAATTCATCTCACAGAGTTACATCTGTATTTCGTGGATCTCTTTGCTAGCCTTATTTCTTTGGAATCTGAGAACAGATATTTCGGATCCCTATGAAGACTATAGGGCCAAACGAAAAATCCTCCGATAACGAAGAGAAAGAAGCTTTCCTAGAAACTTCTTTGTGTTCTGTGAAATCACCTCACAGAGTTACAGCTTTCCCTTCAAGAAGCCTTTCGCTAAGACAGTTCTTGTGGAATTGGCAAAGTGATATTTGGAAGCCCATAGAGGGCTATGGTGAAAAAGGAAATATCCTCAGATGAAATCTGGAAAGAAGTTTTCTGAGAAACTGCTTAGTGTTCTGTTAATTCATCTCACAGAGTTACGTCTGTATTTCGTGGATCTCTTTGCTAGCCTTATTTCTGTGGAATCTGAGAACAGATATTTCGGATCCCTTTGAAGACTATAGGGCCAATGGAAATATCCTCCGATAACAAAGAGAAAGAAGCTTTCTGAGAAACTTCTTTGTGTTCTGTGAAATCATCTCACAGAGTTACAGCTTTCCCCCCAAGAAGCCTTTCGCTAAGACAGTTCTTGTGGAATTGGCAAAGTGATATTTGAAAGCCCATAGAGGGCTATGGTGAAAAAGGAAATATCCTCAGATGAAATCTGGAAAGAAGCTTTCTGAGAAACTGCTTAGTGTTCTGTTAATTCATCTCACAGAGTTACATCTGTGTTTCGTGGATCTCTTTGCTAGCTTTATTTCTGTGGAACCTGAAAACAGATATTTCGGATCCCTTTGAAGACTATAGGGCCAAAGGAAATATCCTCCGATAACAAAGAGAAAGAAGCTGTCTGAGAAACTCTTTGTGTTCTGTGAAATCATCTCACAGAGTTACAGCTTTCCCCTCAAGAAGCCTTTCGCTAAGACAGTTCTTGTGGAATTGGCAAAGTGATATTTGGAAGCCCATAGAGGGCTATGGTGAAAAAGGAAATATCCTCAGATGAAATCTGGAAAGAAGATTTGTGAGAAACTGCTTAGTGTTCTGTTAATTCATCTCACAGAGTTACATCTGTATTTCGTGGATCTCTTTGCTAGCTTTATTTCTGTGGAATCTGAGAACAGATATTTCGGATCCCTTGGAAGACTATAGGGCCAAAGGAAATATCCTCCGATAACAAAGAGAAAGAAGCTTTCTGAGAAACTTCTTTGTGTTCTGTGAAATCATCTCAGAGAGTTACTGCTTTCCCCTCAAGAAGCCTTTCGCTAAGACAGTTCTTGTGGAATTGGCAAAGTGATATTTGGAAGCCCATAGAGGGCCATGGTGAAAAAGGAAATATCCTCCGATGAAATCTGGAAAGAAGCTTTCTGAGAAACTGCTTAGTGTTCTGTTAATTCATCTCACAGAGTTACATCTGTATTTCGTTGATCTCTTTGCTAGCTTTATTTCTGTGGAATCTGAGAACACATATTTCGGATCCCTTTGAAGACTATAGGGCCAAAGGAAATATCCTCCGATAACGAAGAGAAAGAAGCTTTCTGAGAAACTTCTTTGTGTTCTGTGAAATCATCTCACAGAGTTACAGCTTTCCCCTCAAGAAGCCTTTCGATAAGACAGTTCTTGTGGAATTGGCCAAGTGATATTTGGAAGCCCATAGAGGGCTATGGTGAAAAAGGAAATATCCTCAGATGAAATCTGGAAAGAAGCTTTCTGAGAAACTGCTCAGTGTTCTGTTAATTCATCTCACAGAGTTACATCTGTATTTCGTGGATCTCTTTGCTAGCCTTATTTCTGTGGAATCTGAGAACAGATATTTCTGATCCCTTTGAAGACTATAGGGCCAATGGAAATATCCTCCGATAACAAAGAGAAAGAAGCTTTCTGAGAAACTTCTTTGTGTTCTGTGAAATCATCTCACAGAGTTACAGCTTTTCCCTCAAGAAGCCTTTCGCTAAGACTGTTCTTGTGGAATTGGCTAAGTGATATTTGGAAGCCCATAGAGGGCTATGGTGAAAAAGGAAATATCCTCAGATGAAATCTGGAAAGAAGCTTTCTGAGAAACTGCTTAGTGTTCTGTTAATTCATCTCACAGAGTTACATCTGTATTTCGTGGATCTCTTTGCTAGCCTTATTTCTGTGGAATCTGAGAACAGATATTTCGGATCCCTTTGAAGACTATATGGCCAAAGGAAAAATCCTCCGATAACAACGGGAAAGAAGCTTTCTGAGAAACTTCTTTGTGTTCTGTGAAATCATCTCAGAGAGTTACAGGTTTCCCCTCAAAAAGCCTTTCGCTAAGACAGTTCTTGTGGAATTGGCAAAGTCATATTTGGAAGCCCATAGAGGGCCATGGTGAAAAAGGAAATATCCTCAGATGAAATCTGGAAAGAAGCTTTCTGAGAAACTGCTTAGTGTTCTGTTAATTCATCTCACAGAGTTACATCTGTATTTCGTGGATCTCTTTGCTAGCTTTATTTCTGTGGAATCTGAGAACAGATATTTCCGATCCCTTTGAAGACTATAGGGCCAATGGAAATATCCTCCGATAACAAAGAGAAAGAAGCTTTCTGAGAAACTTCTTTGTGTTCTGTGAAATCATCTCACAGAGTTACAGCTTTTCCCTCAAGAAGCCTTTCGCTAAGACTGTTTGTGGAATTGGCAAAGTGATATTTGGAAGCCCATAGAGGGCTATGGTGAAAAAGGAAATATCCTCAGATGAAATCTGGAAAGAAGCTTTCTGAGAAACTGCTTAGTGTTCTGTTAATTCATCTCACAGAGTTACATCTGTATTTCGTGGATCTCTTTGCTAGCCTTATTTCTGTGGAATCTGAGAACAGATATTTCGGATCCCTTTGAAGACTATAGGGACAAAGGAAATATCCTCCGATAACAAAGAGAAAGAAGCTTTCTGAGAAACTTCTTTGTGTTCTGTGAAATCATCTCACAGAGTTACAGCTTTCCCCTCAAGAAGCCTTTCGCTAAGACAGTTCTTGTGGAATTGGCAAAGTGATATTTGGAAGCCCATAGAGGGCCATGGTGAAAAAGGAAATATCCTCAGATGAAATCTGGAAAGAAGCTTTCTGAGAAACTGCTTAGTGTTCTGTTAATTCATCTCACAGAGTTACATCTGTATTTCGTGGATCTCTTTGCTAGCTTTATTTCTGTGGAATCTGAGAACAGATATTTCGGATCCCTTTGAAGACTATAGGGCCAAAGGAAATATCCTCCGATAACGAAGAGAAAGAAGCTTTCGTAGAAACTTCTTTGTGTTCTGTGAAATCATCTCACAGAGTTACAGCTTTCCCCCCAAGAAGCCTTTCGCTAAGCCTGTTCTTGTGGAATTGGCAAAGTAATATTTGGAAGCCCATAGAGGGCCATGGTGAAAAAGGAAATATCCTCAGATGAAATCTGGAAAGAAGCTTTCTGAGAAACTGCTTAGTGTTCTGTTAATTCATCTCACAGAGTTACATCTGTATTTCGTGGATCTCTTTGCTAGCTTTATTTCTGTGGAATCTGAGAACAGATATTTCGGATCCCTTTGAAGACTATAGGGCCAAAGAAAATATCCTCCGATAACGAAGAGAAAGAAGCTTTCTGAGAAACTTCTTTGTGTTCTGTGAAATCATCTCACAGAGTTACAGCTTTCCCCTCAAGAAGCCTTTCGATAAGACAGTTCTTGTGGAATTGGCCAAGTGATATTTGGAAGCCCATAGAGGGTTATGGTGAAAAAGGAAATATCCTCAGATGAAATCTGGAAAGAAGCTTTCTGAGAAACTGCTTAGTGTTCTGTTAATTCATCACAGAGAGTTACATCTGTATTTCGTGGATCTCTTTGCTAGCCTTATTTCTGTGGAATCTGAGAACAGATATTTCGGATCCCTTTGAAGACTATAGGGCCAAAGGAAATATCCTCCGATAACAAAGAGAAAGAAGCTTTCTGAGAAACTTCTTTGTGTTCTGTGAAATCATCTCAGAGAGTTACAGCTTTCCCCTCAAGAAGCCTTTCGCTAAGACAGTTCTTGTGGAATTGGCAAAGTGATATTTGGAAGCCCATAGAGGGCCATGGTGAAAAAGGAAATATCCTCCGATGAAATCTGGAAAGAAGCTTTCTGAGAAACTGCTTAGTGTTCTGTTAATTCATCTCACAGAGTTACATCTGTATTTCGTGGATCTCTTTGCTAGCTTTATTACTGTGGAGTCTGAGAACACATATTTCGGATCCCTTTGAAGACTATAGGGCCAAAGGAAATATCCTCCGATAACGAAGAGAAAGAAGCTTTCTGAGAAACTTCTTTGTGTTCTGTGAAATCATCTCACAGAGTTACAGCTTTCCCCTCAAGAAGCCTTTCGATAAGACAGTTCTTGTGGAATTGGCCAAGTGATATTTGGAAGCCCATAGAGGGCTATGGTGAAAAAGGAAATATCCTCAGATGAAATCTGGAAAGAAGCTTTCTGAGAAACTGCTTAGTGTTCTGTTAATTCATCTCACAGAGTTACATCTGTATTTCGTGGATCTCTTTGCTAGCCTTATTTCTGTGGAATCTGAGAACAGATATTTCGGATCCCTTTGAAGACTATAGGGCCAAAGGAAATATCCTCCGATAACAAAGAGAAAGAAGCTTTCTGAGAAACTTCATTGTGCTCTGTGAAATCATCTCACAGAGTTACAGCTTTCCCCTCAAGAAGCCTTTCGCTAAGACAGTTCTTGTGGAACTGGCAAAGTGATATTTGGAAGCCCATAGAGGGCTATGGTGAAAAAGGAAATATCCTCAGATGAAATCTGGAAAGAAGCTTTCTGAGAAACTGCTTAGTGTTCTGTTAATTCATCTCACAGAGTTACATCTGTATTTCGTGGATCTCTTTGCTAGCCTTATTTCTGTGGAATCTGAGAACACATATTTCGGATCCCTTTGAAGACTATAGGGCCAAAGGAAATATCCTCCGATAACAAATAGAACGAAGCTTTCTGAGAAACTTCTTTGTGTTCTGTGAAATCATCTCATAGAGTTACAGCTTTCCCCTCAAGAAGCCTTTCGCTAAGACAGTTCTTGTGGAATTGGCAAAGTGATATTTGGAAGCCCTTAGAGGGCTACGGTGAAAAAGGAAATATCCTCAGATGAAATCTGGAAAGAAGCTTTCTGAGAAACTGCTTAGTGTTCTGTTAATTCATCTCACAGAGTTACATCTGTATTTCGTGGATCTCTTTGCTAGCCTTATTTCTGTGGAATCTGAGAACAGATATTTCGGATCCCTATGAAGACTATAGGGCCAAACGAAAAATCCTCCGATAACGAAGAGAAAGAAGCTTTCTTAGAAACTTCTTTGTGTTCTGTGAAATCACCTCACAGAGTTACAGCTTTCCCCTCAAGAAGCCTTTCGCTAAGACAGTTCTTTTGGAATTGGACAAGTGATATTTGGAAGCCCATAGAGGGCCATGGTGAAAAAGGAAATATCCTCAGATGAAATCTGGAAAGAAGCTTTCTGAGAAACTGCTTAGTGTTCTGTTAATGCATCTCACAGAGTTATATCTGTATTTCGTGGATCTCTTTGCTAGCTTTATTTCTGTGGAATCTGAGAACAGATATTTCGGATCCCTTTGAAGACTATAGGGCCAAAGGAAATATCCTCCGATAACAAAGAGAACGAAGCTTTCTGAGAAACTCTTTGTGTTCTGTGAAATCATCTCACAGAGTTACAGCTTTCCCCTCAAGAAGCCTTTCGCTAAGACAGTTCTTGTGGAATTGGCAAAGTGATATTTGGAAGCCCATAGAGGGCTATGGTGAAAAAGGAAATATCCTCAGATGAAATCTGGAAAGAAGCTTTCTGAGAAACTGCTTAGTGTTCTGTTAATTCATCTCACAGAGTTACATCTGTGTTTCGTGGATCTCTTTGCTAGCTTTATTTCTGTGGAACCTGAAAACAGATATTTCGGATCCCTTTGAAGACTATAGGGCCAAAGGAAATATCCTCCGATAACAAAGAGAAAGAAGCTGTCTGAGAAACTCTTTGTGTTCTGTGAAATCATCTCACAGAGTTACAGCTTTCCCCTCAAGAAGCCTTTCGCTAAGACAGTTCTTGTGGAATTGGCAAAGTGATATTTGGAAGCCCATAGAGGGCTATGGTGAAAAAGGAAATATCCTCAGATGAAATCTGGAAAGAAGATTTGTGAGAAACTGCTTAGTGTTCTGTTAATTCATCTCACAGAGTTACATCTGTATTTCGTGGATCTCTTTGCTAGCTTTATTTCTGTGGAATCTGAGAACAGATATTTCGGATCCCTTGGAAGACTATAGGGCCAAAGGAAATATCCTCCGATAACAAAGAGAAAGAAGCTTTCTGAGAAACTTCTTTGTGTTCTGTGAAATCATCTCAGAGAGTTACTGCTTTCCCCTCAAGAAGCCTTTCGCTAAGACAGTTCTTGTGGAATTGGCAAAGTGATATTTGGAAGCCCATAGAGGGCCATGGTGAAAAAGGAAATATCCTCCGATGAAATCTGGAAAGAAGCTTTCTGAGAAACTGCTTAGTGTTCTGTTAATTCATCTCACAGAGTTACATCTGTATTTCGTTGATCTCTTTGCTAGCTTTATTTCTGTGGAATCTGAGAACACATATTTCGGATCCCTTTGAAGACTATAGGGCCAAAGGAAATATCCTCCGATAACGAAGAGAAAGAAGCTTTCTGAGAAACTTCTTTGTGTTCTGTGAAATCATCTCACAGAGTTACAGCTTTCCCCTCAAGAAGCCTTTCGATAAGACAGTTCTTGTGGAATTGGCCAAGTGATATTTGGAAGCCCATAGAGGGCTATGGTGAAAAAGGAAATATCCTCAGATGAAATCTGGAAAGAAGCTTTCTGAGAAACTGCTCAGTGTTCTGTTAATTCATCTCACAGAGTTACATCTGTATTTCGTGGATCTCTTTGCTAGCCTTATTTCTGTGGAATCTGAGAACAGATATTTCTGATCCCTTTGAAGACTATAGGGCCAATGGAAATATCCTCCGATAACAAAGAGAAAGAAGCTTTCTGAGAAACTTCTTTGTGTTCTGTGAAATCATCTCACAGAGTTACAGCTTTTCCCTCAAGAAGCCTTTCGCTAAGACTGTTCTTGTGGAATTGGCTAAGTGATATTTGGAAGCCCATAGAGGGCTATGGTGAAAAAGGAAATATCCTCAGATGAAATCTGGAAAGAAGCTTTCTGAGAAACTGCTTAGTGTTCTGTTAATTCATCTCACAGAGTTACATCTGTATTTCGTGGATCTCTTTGCTAGCCTTATTTCTGTGGAATCTGAGAACAGATATTTCGGATCCCTTTGAAGACTATATGGCCAAAGGAAAAATCCTCCGATAACAACGGGAAAGAAGCTTTCTGAGAAACTTCTTTGTGTTCTGTGAAATCATCTCAGAGAGTTACAGGTTTCCCCTCAAAAAGCCTTTCGCTAAGACAGTTCTTGTGGAATTGGCAAAGTCATATTTGGAAGCCCATAGAGGGCCATGGTGAAAAAGGAAATATCCTCAGATGAAATCTGGAAAGAAGCTTTCTGAGAAACTGCTTAGTGTTCTGTTAATTCATCTCACAGAGTTACATCTGTATTTCGTGGATCTCTTTGCTAGCTTTATTTCTGTGGAATCTGAGAACAGATATTTCCGATCCCTTTGAAGACTATAGGGCCAATGGAAATATCCTCCGATAACAAAGAGAAAGAAGCTTTCTGAGAAACTTCTTTGTGTTCTGTGAAATCATCTCACAGAGTTACAGCTTTTCCCTCAAGAAGCCTTTCGCTAAGACTGTTTGTGGAATTGGCAAAGTGATATTTGGAAGCCCATAGAGGGCTATGGTGAAAAAGGAAATATCCTCAGATGAAATCTGGAAAGAAGCTTTCTGAGAAACTGCTTAGTGTTCTGTTAATTCATCTCACAGAGTTACATCTGTATTTCGTGGATCTCTTTGCTAGCCTTATTTCTGTGGAATCTGAGAACAGATATTTCGGATCCCTTT